>NC_084468.1:102328333-102640357 GCF_027409185.1 Cynocephalus volans | reverse complement strand
AATATATTAGAATATCCAATAATATTATCAATAAAAGAACAGTAAGAACTTGCCTTTCTACATTTCACAATGTATATGATAAGGAATTTATAATGTAATTAATATGGCATTGATTTAGGGATAGACAAATAAATGATTAAAGCAGAATAGGGCATCTAGAAAGAGAATTCAGTATGTATGGAAAGTTAATATTCACTATAGTTGTTAGTTTAATCAGTGAGAAGAGAATGGATTAGTTAATATATGATGCTAGAAAAACTGGAAATCCATATACAATTATGTAAAAATAGACCCTCATCTCAGGCCTTAAAGAGAAAATGATTTTGTAGTGAATTAAATAATAAGATATATTAAAAAAATCTAAGATAATTTTGTGGCAATATGTTTGAAAGTTTGTTTCTATTGAATGAGAAAGTCCTTCAGGACTGATATTTTAGTGCCTGAATATAGACTCTGAAAGTGAAAAAGAACTCAGTGTGTGATAATACCACTTTCTACCTAACTAGGAAGGAAGAGGAAGGTCCATGCAGATAGCAGGGTTGGAGCCTGGAGTGCAAAGATAATTGGCATTGGTTTAAGGAAAGAGGGATGAGCAAGGGTCTAGCACACCCAGCATAAGAATGGTTTGGAAAACAGTATGGAGGTTTCTCAAACAACGACAGATAGATCTTCCATATGATCCAGCAATCCTTCTTCTGGGCATATACCCAGAGGAATAGAATCATCATGTCAAAGGGATACTTGCACTCCCTGTTCATCGCAGCTCTGTTTACAATAGCCAAGACATAGAACCAACCTAAAAATTCATCGATGGATGATTGGGTAAAGAAAGTGTGGTATATATACACTAGGGAATACTATTTTGCCATAAAAAAGAATGAAATACTCCCACTTGCATGGATGAACCTGGAGAAACTTATATTGAGCAAAATAAGCAAAGCACAGAGGGATAAATACCGCATGTGCTCTCATATGTGGGAGCTAAGAGGGAAAGAAGGAAGGAAATAAAGACCACAGTAGTGCATTGTTCTTACAGAAAGGGAACATTCTTACGGCTACAAAGTGTAGTGGGGGGGAAAGGAGGAAGGGGACAAAGGTTGGGAGATAATTGGGTGGAGGACACAGGGTACAAAAGTAATTTCTGGTAAAGGGTATGCCCCCAGTATGAATCTGGCCCTAACATCACGTGCACAAGGGGTGACAATTAGCTTTGTATCTCATGAATATTCATAATAAAAAAAAAATATATTTTAAAAATAAAGAATGGTTTGGGTACAGAGGTAGAGAAGTGGAAAGGCTTCTGTCCTACCTGCAAGCTTTTTCTACTTCCCTGCTGACCCCAAGGTGATGCAGAGAGGAGATCAGAAAAAGCAAAGGGAAGTGTCTACTGAGAAGGCGCAGGACAGTGCTCTTCCATTTCTCTTGCTCACTAGTAATGGAAGACTACAAAAGTCCTATGTGGTGTGAGGAGCCTCCTAAAAGATAGCTAACTCAGTTGGTGAGATACCAGGGAGGTTCCGTCGGCAAAGGACTAAATTATCCTTTATCTGAATGCCGCAGGGAGCATCTCTAAGCCAGAAATCTATAGTACTCACAGCCAGACATCAGGGTATCTGCAGGCCAGTGAGAGAATGGGTGGTGTCCAGTCAAGAAGGAGCTAGAGCCCAGCCCCTGGAAACTATCACCCTGCCCAGAGAATAGACCACATGTCTCATTAACTGCAAACACTCAGCTCTGTTTCAGCAGGGAGAGAGCTTGACTACACACCTGCTGACAAGAGCCAAACTTAATTGTGGTCAGCAACTCAAAATGGATTAAGGATTTAAATATACACCCTGAAACAATAAAACTTCTTAAAGAAAACATAAGAGAAACACTTCAGGAAATAGGACTGGACACAGACTTCATGAATATGACCCCAAAAGCACCGGCAACCAAAGGAAAAATAAACAAATGGGATTATATCAAACTAAAAAGCTTCTGCACAGCAAAAGAGACAATTAACAGAGTTAAAAGACAACCAACAGAGTGGGAGAAAATATTTGCAAAATATACATCTGACAAAGGATTAATATCCAGAATATATAAGGAACTCAAACAACTTTACAAGAAAAAAACAAGCAACCCAATTAAAAAATGGGCAAAAGAGCTAAGTAGGCATTTCTCTAAGGAAGATATCCAAATGGCCAACAGACATATGAAAAAATGCTCCACATCACTCAGCATCCGGGAAATGCAAATCAAAACCACACTGAGATACCATCTAACCCCAGTTAGGATGGCTAAAATCCAAAAGACTCTGAACGATAAATGCTGGCGAGGTTGCGGAGAAAAAGGAACTCTCATACATTGTTGGTGCGACTGCAAAATGGTGCAGCCTCTATGGAAAATGGTATGGAGGTTCCTCAAACAATTGCAGATAGATCTATCATACGACCCAGCTATCCCACTGTTGGGAATATACCCAGAGGAATGGAAATCATCAAGTCGAAGGTATACCTGTTCCCCAATGTTCATCGCAGCACTCTTTACAATAGCCAAGAGTTGGAACCAGCCCAAATGCCCATCATCAGATGAGTGGATACGGAAAATGTGGTACATCTACACAATGGAATACTACTCAGCTATAAAAACGAATGAAATACTGCCATTTGCAACAACATGGATGGACCTTGAGAGAATTATATTAAGTGAAACACGTCAGGCACAGAAAGAGAAATACCACATGTTCTCACTTATTGGTGGGAGCTAAAAATTAATATATAAATTCACACACACACACACACACACACACACACACACACAAAAAAAACCGGGGGGGTGGGGAAGAAGATATAACAACCACAATTACTTGAAGTTGATATGACAAGCAAACAGAAAGGACATTGTTGGGGGGGAGGGGGGAAGGGGGGGAGGGAGAGTTGTTTTGGTGATGGGGAAACAATAATCAATCACAATGTATATCGACAAAATAAAATTTAAAAGAAAGAAAGAAAGAAAGGAAGAAAGAAAGAAAGAAAGAAAGAAAGAAAGAAAGAAAGAAAGAAAGAAAGAAAGAAAGAAAGAAAGAGAGAAAGAAAGAAAGAGAGAGAGAGAGAGAGAGGCTGGGCCTTTTCCTTCAGGAAAAGTCATTATTTCTCTATCGTCATCCACATCACGAAATGACTCCAGGGAACAGATTGGGTAGGGGGTTTGAACGTTGAATTGACTGAATTGATTGTCCAAAAGGAACTCATTAATATTGAGTGAAAAACAAGTAGAAAATAATGACATATTTAATTCTCTAGTTTTAATTTTATCTTTCTTCTACCATCAGTGGAAATGAGAGTTTGTGAGCAAGATGACATTTATTATAAAAAATGAATGGAATTCATAGATATTTTACATATGCTCTGTAGACTCTACTGTGTTAATATCAACCTCATTGAATTTTATTAATGAGTTGTTACTGCTTTTACTTCAGATTTTAGTTGCATGGAAACTCTAAGCAAAAGCGATTAGGTATTAAAAGAGTTGTAAAGACATGTTGTGTACCAAATAAAATAATATTTAGTCCTAACCCCACTAAATATGCAGAATTTAACAACAGAAAATACTGGTTTAATTGTTAATTTCTAGTGTTTGGTGTGAATTGTATCAACATGTTTTGCCATCAATTTAAAATAAGAAATATGAAAGAAAGAAAAAACCAAACATATACTAAAAGAAAAAAAATGGTTTTCAGTGAAATTAAAAAAAAATAGTCTTAGAGAAAATATCCTTTGTCAAATTTATTCGGCACTTTTCTGCATTTTTTGTCTTCCCTTTGTCTTTGGTATTGCAGAGCATGCTCTTCAAGACTCATCTCTGGGTGTCTGGCAGAGCGTGGGGATGGAGGAATTTCCTCAAGTCATTCCCCGTCTGTTACTTTTAAAATTTTCTGTTTCTGACTAATAATTTAGTATTAATGTTATTGTTCCTGTGGCCTCTATAAACTGAGAAATGTAAATGGACAATATTTTTTGAAAAGGGTGAAGCTTGGAGAGGGGCATATGATTTTCTAAGTTGGCAGTGACTTGAGTGTGTTTACTTGCTAAAGGACAGCAGTTAGTAGTGAGCAAACAGTTGAAGAATCATGCAAGAAGAGGAAAAGTTTTTTTTTTTTTTTAATGTAAAAGATAGATGAAAGCATATGAGCTCCAAGTCCCAGGTGAGAGGGTAAGGCTTGAGGACAGAATGCTCACATCTTTCTTTAGCCAGATGATGGAAGGAGAAATGCTAACAGGTAGCATGCTGATGCGCATTTATGTGCCTGACTCACACTCACAGCAAACACCTAGAGACAATGTTAAACATGTTCTTTGTTCTTTCTTGTATATGGAAAGCATTCTAAGTGAAACATAACAATTTATTTGTCTATACAACAAGTGGTTCCTTTTGGGTTCAGTGTTATTTCAAATGTAAGACATATTACCTTCCGCATCAAAGGTTGTACCAGAGTTTAAGAGGCTATTTCTAAAATAACACACCAGTAATTTTATTACCTCTTTAATTAGAAATGAACATGCTATTGAAAAGAATATCAAAATTTTCTTCCTATTAAACTCATCTTTCCCCAATGAGGAGTTATGGCACTGAGATGGTCATCTAAATAACAAAAATCTGTAAACCCTCACTTCAACTATAACTCTTTCAGAAGAAAAAAATAATTATTGCTTATTTATAAAATTTACCCTGTAATTTGCATTCCCATCGCCAACAACAACCACAAACATATTGCTTATGCAAAAATTTCTCTGTGGCATTTAGTTTTAATAAACAGACTGAGCAGAAATAATTCAAAAGAGCAAATTTACAAGGAGAGGGTTAGAAGGAACATTTTACATAAATATATTTAATATTTTGTGTGAATTATATATTTTATCATCAGCAAAAGTTTAATTTTCTTAGAGCAGAGAAAAACAGAATAATCCAACTGTTTATTCCTCTGTATTAGCCAAGGAAATAATTAAACACATGTTTAGCAAAATATTCTTTGATCTTAAAACATCTACTCCTTTGATCTCTATATTGGACTTTTAAAGGTGACCCCAAAAGACATGTATTAATTTGCTGGTAATTATTTGTATACTATATCATGTAAATCGTAATGTATTGTGACACATAAAGTGTTACATTGGCTAGAAAAGTAAAATATACAGATTACAAAGAAATTCTTTATTAAATTTTCCTGCTTACATATCACTTTGACATGAAGAGTTTAAAGCTAAGGGAGATTTGCATTTAGATAATCCACCTAAATGACCAAATGTGCTTGTCCTCTATTGTATCCTCTCACCTTCTTCCCTCGTCCTGTTCTGCTATCATTCCACTCCCAATTTTTTTCTTCTTTTCTCTCCTTGCTCTTCCTCCTCCTCCACCACCTCCTCCTCTCCTTCTTCTTGAATTTAAATACAGTGTTTGCCTTTAGAGCATATCTACGTAGACAAAGCAAAATCTTAGTTATAGGATCTTGATCTTAATTGCTAAGAATTCTCAATTACCCATTAAATATCAACTCCAAAAGAACTTTCTTCATAGTCAGTCAACAGTTTCTTAGGATAATTTTGATGTTGAAAAAAATAGTACATTTTATTATTCCCTGTTAGAATAAATGCATTTAAAATGAACTCCCTGTTTAGAAATAAATTTTTATACTATTTGAAGTGAGACAATACCTATAAATGAGAAAAACAAAGAACAGAAAGCAAAAAAATAATTTAAAAAGTGAGCATCATGTCAGAGGAATTTGGTTTTACTCTGGACTCTGTTACTAAGTTGTTATTTTGATTAGCAGTTAATTCAAGTATATAAACAAAGACATTGGCAAAAGAATATGTAAGGTTTTCTACAGCTATTCAATTCCGTTATTCTAATATGTAAATATACTCTAATAGTCCTTGGCCTAGCTTTAGTCAGGCTTCTCTGAGCACTCTTCTCTACTAGGCCTCAATCTTGGCCCCATCCTGCCCAACTCAGTCTCAGCAAAGAATCCTAAGTCATTCCTTAGCCCTTGATATCTGTTCACACTTTGTATCTCATGAAGTTCCTCATATAGTACCTTTGAGGTGTAAGTCCTTGGTCTGCCTTTAGCAAGAATTCTGTTAGGCCGGTTTAGCAAGAATCTCTCTATCCTTAATGACTCCTCTTAGCAGATCTTTATCCACTGATCCTCTTATTTTACTCATTAGTTAAAATCCCCAGCTGCCTTTACTGTGTTCAGAATTGAGCACCATATCTCTTCTCTATTGCAATAGTCATGACCCCATTGCAACAGACTTAAACAAAGTTTTTCTTACCATCATTAGAATAATTTTTTTCTTTAATAGTGGTAGTTAGTGTTGAGAAGGGTCAGTGAGGGAGTAACCAGCAGAGAGAAATACTTATTTTTCTGCCAAATGCCTTCCATGTTATAGAATTCACTCTTTAACACTTAGTTTATTTAATATTGTCAATAGAGCTTATCAGATTTTCCCATTGGTTTCTTTACAAAATTAACAATCCAATTCACATGTTTTGTCTGCAAAATATCTCAAATTAAGTTTTCCACTGCTATAAAATTTAAAAAATACTTTCCCCTTTCAAACAGCTTGAATAATCATTATAGTTTAAGCACTGGTTAGGCCAAGAATCTTAGACATATATTTAATTTAGGCAAGTCACCTCCTGGATATGGGTTTTCATTTTCTCATCTGCAAGATAATGGGGTTCAAGCTATAGTTGCTTTGAACTCTGAAACTTAGTGACTCTATAAACAAGGGAAGAAACATACTACTAAAACTGTATGTTTCCACTAGGGTTGAGTGTGGAGGCATGAGATGTAAGACCCTTTTGCAACTTAACATTTGCAGTTGGCAGAGAAAGGGCCAGGGGTTTATTTTCATAATTGAGTATTTTGAATAAACAAATATAACTATGTTGAACGTAACTGAGTTTTCTTCACAAACTACCTGAAAATTGAGAAAATTTTGAACTGATTGAGGAAATAGCTTGCAACTGGATATTCTCTGACTTCATAGAAACCAGAGGACTCTGGAATTAGGTGTGGATTAGATGGTGAGAGAAAAATGTTAATTCTGGTTTTGGAACTAAAAGTGAAAGAAACTAATCCATTTCTGTTGCTTATAACAGAATACCTGAAACTGGGTAATTTATAAAGAAACGAAACTTCTTTCTTATAGTTTTGCAGTCTGTGAAGTCCATGGTCCAGGGAACACATCTGGTGAAGGCCTTCGTCTTTGTGGTGACTCTCCACAGGGTCCTGTGGTGACACAGGCAATCACATAGCGAGAATGGCAAGAGCTCTTTCATGTTTCCCCTTAATAAAGCCACCACTCAGCATTGATAAAACTCCACTAAATGGGGTTTTAATCAATAAATGGATTAATCTATTCTTGAAGATGTTCCTTATTATCCAATTGTCTCTCAAAAGCCCCAACTTTCAAATACTATAACTGGATTTTCCACTCTATTAACACTGTTACAATGAGGGTCAAGTTACCAACACATGAGCTTTTCAGGGACACATTTAACCCATAGCAAAAGGCTAGTTCACTAGTTCATTTTTAGATTCTGTTTCTTTTACCCATGTGAATTGCTATTTAGAAAGGGGACTTTTATCATAAAACATCAAAATAGTACAAGAAGAAGTAAAATCAAAAGAGTATAAATTTTGGATATATTAACAGGTCTATATTATTTATTCCCCTTACAACTAATCACATAACTTACTGAAAACACGATTACATTTGAAATGTAGCTGGTAATAAGAATAACAATTTGACAGATACATGTGAAGTTACATAGCTAATTGCTTATTGTGCACTTTCTCAGTGGTCAGCTTTTAGATTTATACACTTTGTCCAATGGGTATGTTATTGTGATACTCTTAGGCTGTGTATAATAGCATCTATACCTGCAAAGACAATCTCCTTAACTTATGTCTTGTTATTGTTGTTGAGAAGCAAAAATGATATTGACCAACATGATCAACTACCTAATCCTATTGGCTAATAAGCACACACACACACACACACACACACACACACACACACACACACACACACACACACACACACACCCCTCAAACCCAGCTTCAAAGAATTATTGACATGAATGAGGACCTTCAGAAGAATGGGTTGCAGACTGAGAATAGAAGTTGAAAACTAATTACTAAACTATTTCAAGCAATGGAAGTATGTTAAAAAAAAAAAAAGAACCTATAAAATAACTATTTCAATGTTGTCATCTATCTGGATAATAACCCAGATAATTGTTCAGAAAAGCTGACATGCGGTATTCTTTCAGGAATAATGGACACAAAATTATGATATATACCCTTTTTGAGAACAAATGCTCAATTCTAAAGATTAATTCTTTTATTATTTCATATTTTTCTTTAAGAAAAATAATTCAAGTAATTCAAATATGAATGCTAGAAGATGAAGGAGCTTGGTTATTTGCACAGGAAGATATAAAAAACAAGTTTGCATACAGGATATGATTAGCATAGATACCTGATATTTGGGTTTTTATTAAAACAATTTAAATAAAGATATTTCAAATTAAATGAAGTTCTGAAGATTAATTAAATATTTTATATGTTTTCCCCCCATTTTAGGGTTAAGATAAATGAAGAGATGACAGAAAGTATATGAAATATTTATTTCAGGAAATAATTTATAATATCCTTACATTAAATAAGAGGTCAAGGCCATGCTTAAATGATTTTTAGTTGTAAGTTTTTGTTTGATTAAAAGAGTCAGAGATAATTTTGTATTTATGAAAGAAAATTGGTGATTGATTATTTTAATTGCTTAGTATTGCTAAACCTTGGATCAATATACAAGATAAAGCAGCTGAGTTAGTAGTAAGTGAACCCACACTGCTCTGAGTGGACCTTAAGGGGAAATGGAAACTCAGATGTAAATGAACAATAATTAGTGAGCAACCCTTGATGACAGCAACACAGAGAATGGGAATTAACGAGCAGTGGCCTCTCTGCAGGTCAGGGGAGCGACTGCTGTTGTGCACGTATTGTGTGTCCCGATGATGAGCATTGACTTGAAAACCACCTCAGTACTTCCCTAAGAACAGCATATTAAAGTGGGGTCTCTGTCAAATCATAGGGCAAGTGTCATTCATGTAACATTCACTGGGTAAACTATCCGTTCCAGTAAAAAATAATAATTCTATAAGTTTATCCTGTTTTGGAACAAAAGGTAGAACAGAAGAACAGGGTTTGTTGCCACTATTTCCTTTATTTTTGCTTTTATATTTTCCATCTATCAAACAGGCTTTTTTTGCTTTGTACAAATATCTTTTCTAAAGTGTTCCATCCATTCGAATCATGGAGATATAAGCAAGTGAGATTCAGTAAGTGTTATCTCCAACTGTTCTACTTATTTGAGAGGCTCTTCAGACAAATGCCTGAGAGACAGGGCAGGTTCATAGAACAATCAGTTTCACAAGGCATGGGGTGTTGGTAAAACAATCCTGCATCTGAGCAAGTAATGTCATGCGATCACAAAGCACTTATTGTGTACTGAGATTGAAGTTCCCCAGACAGAACAGTCCCTCTGGTTGCAGGTAACAGGGAACATAATCTGAGAGAAGTAATTCTTGAGCTCAACAGTTTAGGGGAAGAGCGGAGCTGAAGCTCAGAGACACTGACTACTGTTCCCAAACAGATCCCGTAAAAGAAGAAACATCAAGTACATATTCTCTTGAGATTTTCACTTTTTTTTTACTACTTGTCAAACATTGTGTCCAAGACTCTGTAGTTATTATGCTGTTAGACAATTTATAAGCATCCTGTTTCATCTTTCCCTCAAGGAATTTAAAAAATTAGATTATGTCTTTGCAATATTATACCTTGAGTGTATGAACTAATCCAGTTTGATAATTTTGTAGTTTTTCCTGCAATATACTAGATATTTTTCAAACCCAAATTATATTTCAATAATTAATTTCTTTGAAAATTAATTTTGGTATTCAAGTTTTTGAAATGGGGTTTTCCATATAAAGTTTATCTGTTAAATTGTTAAATTTTTATGTTAAAAAGAAAATTCTATTTTCTAACTATGCCACTAGTTGATAACTGCTATATTAATCTCAGGCTTATTTGAAATCAGTGATATCAATGTCATAAACCCAATCCTGATTCCAGCAGACATTACTTTGCATCTTTATACCATATACAAAAAAAAATGTTAAGATCCAGTGAATAACTACTTTGGTTAAAGTAAATATCTCTACATAAATAAGAAAATACAAAATAATTCAAAATCTGCCCACCAGTAGGTTTATCGTTTTCTTTTTCATTTGCTTAAATTTATTTATATATTAATATTCCTATTTTTTTTACATTTTAAGATGTTGTTGCAGAGCAGTTGGGGGAGGAAGGGGGGGTAAATAGGGTGGGAGAAGAAAGAAGGAGGAAGGTGTGGTTGAGGCCCACGGCACCCTGCTCATTCTGGAGGGGAGACCAGGAGCTTCCAGTGGCTGCTGGGTCATTGATGGGCTGGTTGCAGGTGTTGGGGGGTGTGGCTGAGGCCCTTGGCTCCCCACTACCCTGGCTTGGGAGTCCAGGGGGCTTCTGATCCTTCTAGGTTTTCTAGGTGTCCTTTAGTGGTGGTAGACTTTTACCAGTTAATATCAAACTTTGTTTCTGATCTGTGGATATTTTGTTTTTTCTTTCAGTTCTGTGTTGGAGTATTCACTCTTTCCACCACTTAAACTCTGCACTGGAACTAATTTGTTGTCCTTTGGTTACTTCTAAAATGGGGGACTTCCTGTTGAGACCAGTACTTGAGCCCTGTGGTTGATCTAAATTGCTGCTCTGCTGCTGATTCCCTGGGGAAGGATTTTGTTCAGCTCAGGTTTTAATTGTTGGCTTTCTATGTACTTCAGGTCTTCTGAGGTCCAGTATGCCTAGGTTGTATGGAAGCCCTGGTCTGGGCCCAACTCTTTTCAGCAACTGCACCCTCTGCAGTTCTATACTTCTTTTTTTTTTTTTTTTGTCTTTTTGTGACCGGTAAGGAGATCACAACCCTTGGCGTGGTGTCGTCCGCACTGCACTCAGCCAGTGAGCGCACCGGCCATTCCTATACAGGATCCGAACCCGCGGCAGGAGCGCGGCTGCACTCCCAAGCACCGCACTCTCCCGAGTGCACCACGGGGCCGGCCCTGCAGTTCTATACTTCTGACGAGTCTCCACTGAGTGGTCCTGTGCTGATTAGAGGGCAGGCCAGCTGTCCATGCTGTGCTACAGTGTTCTCCCTGTGAGCCATCTCTCCCACCACCCACACACCAAATACTTCCCATGGGATGAGCCATGGACCAGTCCCTTGCAATGACTCACTGGCCTGTGAGTGGCTCCTTTTTTTCTGTTGTCTGTGGCTCCTGTTCCTATGTGGGTCCATGGGAACCCTGTTAGTAGTCTTGCTGGCCTGGGGGCCATCAAGGCCCTCTTCTCCCCTGCCACCTCCAAGCAACTTCATAGGAAGGGCACAGCTGTGGCTTTTTCCAGCTCTTTCTCCATGTGCTCACCATCTCCAGCCTTAAAGTGGCCAGGGCTTGAAATGGTAGGAGCAGTCCTTTCTTTCTCTCATTGTGGCTTTTCCTGCCTTCGTAAACTCCATGGTTCTCTCCTCCTCTTCCCCTGAGCTCTAGTGGCCCCAGCTTGGCTGTCATTGCTTTTCAATAGTTGTAAATTGGTTGATTTGAGGGAGAAAGTGATGCTGGGGACCGTCTATTCTGCCATCTTGACTGGAAGCCAACCATTTTCCTGATAATTATAAACATGTATTCTATTCCCACTCAATCTTTGGCTTCTAAGGTCAATTGTCTTAGTTTTCTGTCTTTAAATACTTTCAGGTCTTTCCACAAAGTTCCCTTTAGTACCCTTCCTCTACATGTCACTAGTAACAAAATGGATACTACAGATTTTCTTACCAAATACTGAATAATTCTTCAAAGGGTAGCAATTAAGCAATTACTAGTCACTACCAGGCTCTGCAGATATGGAATACCATGTTTTCTGTGAGAAAAACAATATCCATATTCTATTATTTGTTCTGTATGGTAACCATGGCTCTGCTTGGAAGAAAAGTTCCTATACAAGGATCTCATTTTCTGTGAAGCTGTTTACTGATATCAATAGGATGCTGTTGAGTTAGGACTGGGTCTGGAGCTCACAGACGCCTTGAGCCCGTTGTCCAGACTGGGTCACAAACCATTCACATGCAGGTCTTTGAGCTAGGTAGCAGGAAAAAGGTCCTTGGAGCCGTGGGTAAAGAAACAATAGGCTTTATTTTGAGACGTGAGCTCTGCAGATCAGCAGTTCAGAGCCACTGCCTCACACACTGAAGAGCACACAAAAATAGCAACAAGCCAAAAGATACATGGGCATTCGTGTGCACTAACTCTGCTCCCATACAACTTGTTTACAAAGGATATGCTGAACCACACCCAGTTGGACCTGAGGTGAAGGGGCCTGACTAGAATACTCTATTTTCCTCAAAATTCACCCCTTCAGGGTCCCTCGCCCTACAATCAACACGTTCAGAATCTTCTGTGATGTTCCCTTACTGAGGATCATTTGATCCTTACATTCATATAACCTATTGTCTGTTCAATATGCCTTAACGCTTGTCCTTAAGGCTTGTCCTGTAGTTCTGTCCTTTAGCCACATATGTCCAGTTAGTAGTCATCATTGGTGTGATTTTCCATGGGAATCCTGTAGTCATACACATAGGAAGTTCAGTGCATATTCAGTAAGCTGACACATTGATCACACGAATGTATGTATGTACCCAGTCAACTCTGGTGCCCACAGCCAGAGCAATACGGGAAAAAAGACAAAAGGGTTATTGGTACCAATAGGGGGAATTCTCACCTCTCTGGTAAGATACATGCCAGTTTGCCATCCTCAGAAAGGATGGTTGCAGGAATAGGTATCTTACCTGGTTTATGATATCATATTTTATCCGCTAACACTCTTGGATCTGTAGGTTCTACATGTAACGGTATAAGGGAACTCATATATGACAATGATAATGATAATACAAATGTGCCCTTTGGAATACAGCATTCATCTGTTCCAGGCCATGTTACCGTTACTCAAGGAAGCCAGGTACTTGTCATCCAAGGTGAAACTTGCAAGTTTTCTTCTAATGCTTTCCCCCAAGGCCCTATTAGACCTACCCAGCATATATGGGGGGCTTCTATTCTCCAAGCCCACTCCCATTGTACTGTCTGTCCCTGTCGTAAACAGGTTGGGGCCAGTAAGAGAATATTTCCAAGTAGAGATCCAAAGGGTTAAACCTTTGTACATAGCCCAGCTATCAGTACAGATGGTTAATGTCCCAGGCTCATTTTTTAACACTATCCATACTGCTCTCAATTTAGCCCATTGACTGCTTTGCCCTATGCCGTTTTCATACCACATGGCATCTATTAAGGGCTGGACAGCAACAGCTGTCCATGATGCTGAGGGTCCCATTCTAGGGCCATCTGTATACCAAGCTTACTCTGTAATAGTTCCCTATCCCTCATGGAAAGGTGTAGCCTCTACCTCCATGAGTAAGGGTTGTGCCAAAGTTTCCTCCACAACCTCTACTGGGCCTAGCACAGTTTGCGACTCTTTGGACAGAGGACTCATTGACACAGTGCTTCTTTGTTCCATATATGCTCCCCATTTAGACAGAGTGGGAGTTTGAGCTACATGCGTTTTAGGGTTGATGGCCCTCATGCACAGCCAACCTATTAAGGAGTATGCCATCCTTACTAGGACTTTGGCAGTTCCTGTGATAGCTTCAGTGGCCATCAAGGCAGAATACACAGCCGCTAACTGTTTTTCTGTTAGAGAATTACACACTTCAGCACCCTTCCAGAGCTGAGACCAGAATGCTACAGGTGTTCGGAATCTGCCACAAACCCTATTCTAACCCTTCTGGGGTTACATGCATGTCTAATTCAAAAGGCTTAGTGGGATCAGCCACTTGGAAAGCCTGTACTTGCTGTATTGCCCTTTTTGTAGCCCAGTAAGCCTGTTCTACTTCCTCAATCCAATCCCAGAGGGCTCCTTTCTTTGTCAATGCATACCGTGGGCATGCCATTTGGGCCCAATTGGGTACAAAAGCTCTCCAACACCCCAGAAGTCCCAAATATGTCTGTAGCTGAGCTACAGTTGTGGGTCAAGGGTATGCCTGTATCTTGTCTATAATGGCTTCTGGGATGACTCTCTTCTTACCTGACCAGACCACTCCTAGAAATTTGGCTGACAGCCTAGGTCCTTGCACTTTGGCTGTGTTCATGGCCCACCCACATTGTTCCAAATGACTTAGCAGCATTGGAGCTACCTGGGTTAAATCTCCAAGAGAATCAGAGGTTAGTAACAGATCATCAATGTAGTGAAACATTGTAACCATGCTCGGCCTAGTCCACTTGGCCAGGTCCCCAGCCACTAAATCATAACAGATGGTTGGGCTATGCAGATAACCTTGGGGCAATACATGAAAGGTCCACTGTCTTCCTTCCCAGCTGAAGGCAAACTTGTCTTGGCTATCACCTGAGATTGGGATAGAGGAAAAAGCATTTGCAAGGTCCAATACGTAATGATAAGTTCCCAGCCGAGTCATCAGCTGATCCATCAAGTTGTGAACTGAAGGCATGGCTGCATGCCAAGTAGGCAGTACTTCATTTAGTTCTTGATAATCTACAGTCATTCTCCAGGTACCATCAGGCTTTTTCACTGACCATACCAGAGCAGTAAAGGGGCTATGAGCTGGATGATTAATGCCAACTTTCTCTAATTCCAATATAGTGGTACCTATCTCAGCATGTCCTCCCAGTAGGCGATACTGTTTTACATTAACTACACATCTTGGCTTGGGTAACACCTGTGGGTCATGTTTAGCATATCCTCATAACACAGGCTTTACTGTCTGTATTCACAGCCAAAACTATCCATCTGTTGTTTTCAGGTGCAAACCATAAAGTACATCCATACCCAAGATGTATTCAGCTATAGGATATATATATATACAGTATATACACGGGGAGGTAATCTTCCTATGCCCAATGGCAGTGACACAGCTTTAACTTCAATAGTATGTCCTCCATAGCCATCTACACAAACTGTGGCCCCTGGAAACTTATCTGGATTGCCATATATCAGGCTATATTCTGTGCCTGTATCCACCAATGCCAAAACATGCTGCGCATTTGTCCTCGATCAATGTATTGCCAATTCAACATGAGGCCTCCAGTCCTCGCCTGCCACCAAAAGATGAGCACCTTGGCCTGCTCCCTAATTGAAATTGAACATTTAATCTGCCTCCTGGGGAGCAAACAAATAATCCTTTAACTCCCCTGAGTGTACCTTGCTAACTATTTCCATACATTTAGTGAAACGCTGTTCAGGGCGCAGTTGCTGCCACAGGCAAACAGGACTGCATTTAGCTGCTGGTCAGTTTTCTTTTTATCAACCCCTGCTGCAAGCAAGTCAAGCCACTTCTGCTTATGGTTAGTCTTGGTTGGTCCCTTTGGGATAAAATCCAGAGCATTTCTTGGGGGCTCACTCTTAGCCACCTTTCGGACCCCTTTTGCTTGTCTGCTATCCTCTACTTCACCCACCTGGCTATCATGGTCGTTATCTCGTGTATAGGATGACCAATGTATGGGGCCAGTATGGCCATCAGTGACCCAAAGAATGTTGATGGGGCATTTTGCAGCACTATGTCTCTCATGCTGCCTGTAAAATTTTCATTGTCTGGGCCACGAGTGTTCACATTGAACATGGGCTGCCACATTCGCAGCTCCCGAATTATTTGAACCAACTCAGCATATGTTTGCCATTTACTCACAATCTTGGGCAGTTCTCCAGAATATGCCCACATGTTTTGGGCAGCTGCATTCCCCTATTCCATTAAGGAGTGATTACCTGTCCAATTTGCATATCTATGGCTATTGCTTCAGGGACAGGTGCATGGTGATGGAGGCCAATTTTTCCATCTCCTCACCAGAGCATACCACACTATCCACCCCTAGGTCCCATAACTGCAGCAGCCAAGCAGCCAGGGGCTCCCCCTGTTTCTGCTGGAACTGTCTCCCCAATTCAACCAATTCAACCTGGGTATGTAGAACATGGGTAGTGAGTTGGGTCACCTGTGGATTGCCCACCCGTTGTCTGCCCGGTCCCATAGGCTGCTTGTGTTTCACTTTCTGATGCAGAACAGGTCATGCCTAGAGATGCATGGTCTCCTCCAACTCACTACTGGGTTTGTTCTCTTCCCTGGTGTGAGAGGCAGGAGTGGCCAATTGCTGCATGTCATCCTCTAGGACATTTATCTGCAATTCAAATCTCGACCATTTTGCAATATAGTGATCAGTCGCCAGGCTCTAGTCAGCAGAAAAGTGGCCACTGGGCACCACATACTCAAGGACAGCCACATTTCCTCCCCCTCCCAAGGGATTCCTGCTGTAGTGCCTGGTCTATTCTGACTTGCAGTGTAGTGAGCAGCAACCAGATCCCAATCAACAGGAAAGTGGTCATAGGGAACACGTATTCAAAAGTATCCACATTTCCTCCTCCCAAGGGCTTTTATCTCCTACACCTGCTCAGAATCCTCCTGCTGACTACGCCAATTGTAGAGCTAGGGCTGGGTCTGGAGCTCATGGACCCCTCGAGCCCATTGTCCAGACTGGGTCACAAACCTTTCACACTCAGGTCTATGAGCTAGGTAACAGGAAAAAGGTCCTTGGAGCCTAGGATGAAGAAACAATAGGCTTTATTTTGAGATGTGAGCTCTGTTAACCAGCAGTTCAGAGCCGCTGCCTCACACACCGAAGAGCACACAAAAATAGCAACAAGCCAAAAGGATGCACAGGTGTGCATGTGCACTAACTCTACTCCTGCACAACTTGTTTACAAAGGATGTGCTGCACCATACGCAGCCGGACCTGAGGTGAGGGGTTCTGACTAAACTACTCTATTTTCTTCACAGTTGCCCACTAATATAAAGCAAAAATCTGTGCAAAGGGTTCTAAAACTGTGACACAGTTGTATAGACCTCTGCAAGAAAATGGTCCTGTTTACAGTTAGTTTCCCTCAAGTACAATCAATTGGAATCACAGAATATTAAATGGCGCTTAAGAAAGAATATTTAACATTTTTGTTTTTTATTTTATTTTCATTATATATTACTTTTTGGTATAAATATATTTTTAAAATATACTTTAATTAAGACCTAACTTATATGAAAGAAAGAAAGAGAAAGAGAAATAAACTATAAGAATTTGCCCAATGTCAAAGATTCTGTGCTTGACAAAATTTTAGTTAGGTTCCCGAGTCTCTTCCTGGGCTCTTCTGTGCACTTCCTTGTAAAATCCAGTTTTAGCAAAGGTTTCTGCTAAGTCAGTATAGCAAGAGCTCTTCACCCTCAATATCTGATTGCCTCAGATATCTGATGGATATCCGAATTCTCATCTTCCACCATTCCCCAAGTGATGTTTGATCACCCTGGCCTGTCTTTAGCAGGAATCCTATTAGGTTGGTTTAGCTACTGCTCTTCTTACCCCTGATGTTTCCTCTTAGTAATGTTTCATCCACTGATCCCTACCTTGCTCCTTGGCTATAAATTTCTACCTGCCCATGCTGTGTTTGGAGTTGAGCCCAATCTCTTTCCCTACTGCAAAATCCCATTGTACTGGTCCCTATACCTATCTCAATTGTGCTGAATAAAGTCTTCCTTACCATGCTTTAACAAGAATCATTAAATAGTTTTTCTTTCACACCAATCACTTATTCAGTTACTTCTAGTTGTCTCCACACTGCCCAGAAGAAAAATATGCATTGCAAGAATTTTCATAATATAGAATTTTTAATGCCAGTGTCAATATACATTGAAAGGTATAATGCATAAAAAATCAAGTACGTGATTCCAATCAAGTGCATGTGTCTGTATATATATTTAAAATGTAACATTTAATATAGCCTATAAACTAAACTAAACAACTAAACTAATATAATATAATATAGGTATCTGTATAATGGTCAAAATTCTTCATTTTAATTAGGTTATCTTTTATTACTACATAAACTGGCAGTTCATGTAATATATAATTGTATCACATCCCTTCAACAAAATTTTTTTCAGCAATTTCTTTTTGCCTCATTATCAAAACACTACATATTCTCAAAAGATATTTATTTTTGCATAATGCCTTAATCTAGGCATCATATTAAAAGAAATAAAAATTGTGTTAGGAAGGAAAATGTCTCTGAAGGACAGATACATATGAGCAGGGCTTGGGAAGTTACTGTTTTTATCATTCCCTAAAGCCACATTACTAACAACCACTCAGATCAAAGGGGATATAAAATTTATTAAGATTTTCACTCCATGATCATACCACATCATGGAGTGAGAACCATTTTCTTCTGTTTTTAGTGAGGTTTTAGTTTATATTTGACTCAGAAAGCAAAGCTCTTTTTGTTGTAAGTGAATTTATTTTAATTGAAGAAAATCTGTACTTCAGATTCTTAGCATATTACAAGAATGTATGTGAAATTATTAAAGCAATTTGTTTAATATTTAAAAATTATCTTGATAGTGCAATACAGATTTAATAATTTTTATCTTTAGTCAAAAAAAATTCTATCAATAAATTTAGAAGCATTTGAAATAATCCAAAAATCTATAAAATTGTTGACAATTATTTATTTATTTTATTTTATTTTATTTTTTTCTTTTTTCCCCCCCTCCCCCCCAACAATGTCCTTTCTGTTTGCTTGTCGTATCAACTTCAAATAATTGTAGTTGTTATATCTTCTCCCCCCCCGTTTGTGTGTGTGTGTGTGTGTGAATTTATATATTAATTTTTAGCTCCCACCAATAAGTGAGAACATGTGGTATTTCTCTTTCTGTGCCTGACTTGTTTCACTTAATATAATTCTCTCAAGGTCCATCCATGTTGTTGCAAATGGCAGTATTTCATTCGTTTTTATAGCTGAGTAGTATTCCATTGTGTAGATGTACCACATTTTCCGTATCCACTCATCCGATGATGGGCATTTGGGCTGGTTGCAACTCTTGGCTATTGTAAAGAGTGCTGCGATAAACATTGGGAAACAGGTATACCTTCGACTTGATGATTTCCATTCCTCTGGGTATATTCCCAACAGTGGGATAGCTGGGTCGTATGGTAGATCTATCTGCACTTGTTTGAGGAACCTCCATACCATTTTCCATAGAGGCTGCACCATTTTGCAGTCCCACCAACAATGTATGAGAGTTCCTTTTTCTCCGCAACCTCGCCAGCATTTATCGTTCATAGTCTTTTGGATTTTAGCCATCCTAACTGGGGTTAGATGGTATCTCAATGTGGTTTTGATTTGCATTTCCCGGATGCTGAGTGATGTTGAGCATTTTTTCATATGTCTGTTAGCCATTTGTATATCTTCCTTAGAGAAATGCCTCCTTAGCTCTTTTGCCCATTTTTTAATTGGGTTGCTTGTTTTCTTCTTGTACAGTGGTTTGAGTACCTTATATATTCTGGATATTAATCCTTTGTCAGATATATATTTTGCAAATATTTTCTCCCACTCTGTTGGTTGTCTTTTAACTCTTTTAATTGTTTCTTTTGCTGTGCAGAAGCTTTTTAGTTTGATATAATCCCATTTGTTTATTTTTCCTTTGGTTGCCCGTGCTTTTGGGGTCGTATTCATGAAGTCTGTGTCCAGTCCTATTTCCTGAAGTGTTTCTCCTATGTTTTCTTTAAGAAGTTTTATTGTTTCAGGGTGTATATTTAAATCCTTAATCCATTTTGAGTTGATTTTAGTATACGGTGAGAGGTATGGATCTAGTTTCATTCTCCTGCATATGGATATCCAGTTATCCCAGCACCATTTGCTGAAGAGGCAGTCCCTTTGCCAGTGAATAGGCTTGGTGCCTTTGTCAAAGATCAGCTGACAGTAAGTGTGTGGGTTGATTTCTGGATTCTCTATTCTATTCCATTGGTCAGTGTGTCTGTTTTTATGCCAGTACCATACTGTTTTGGTTATTATAGCTTTGTAGTATAGCTTAAAGTCAGGTAGTGTTATGCCTCCAGCTTTATTTTTTTTGCTCAGCATTGCTTTGGCTATGCGTGGTCTTTTATTGTTCCATATAAATGTCTGGATAGTTTTTTCCATTTCTGAGAAAAATGTCTTTGGAATTTTGATGGGGATTGCATAGAACTACAAACCACTGCTGAGAGAAATTAGAGAGGATACAAGAAGATGGAAAGATATCCCATGCTCTTGGATTGGAAGAATCAACGTAGTGAAAATGTCCATACTACCCAAAGTGATATACAAATTCAATGCAATCCCCATCAAAATTCCAAAGACATTTTTCTCAGAAGTTGACAATTATTTAAAGCTTATGATACCTTCTGCTTTGCAAGGCAGAGGTCATAAAAGTTTTTAAACTGCACTGTAATATTGTATCATTAGTATTTATTGAAAATGTAAGAAAAGTCATATTGTACTAATAACAGATTTTAAATTAATATATACAAATGCCTTTACTTGAACTCAGCTGGGAGACTTAACAAATATAATTGATATAATGGTTCTATTAGAATTGCAAGACCTGAAACATAGACTTGAAGACCAAAGTTTGATCAGAAATACCTTTGTGATGTAAACATTTTCTTCCTACACAATGTTGGAAAATGAAGCTTTTACAAAAGATGTTGATTATTCTTTAATCACATCAGCCATCTAGAGACACTGTATCTAAATCCAGGGACTCCCTCAGACTCCTCCAGGCAAAGAATATATTAATCTCTGCTTCAGGACCTGAAGAGATGGATGGAGGCTATGTAGTGCATTATGCCAGAATCAATGCCATTTGGCTTTGTCATTTTGCAGGCAATAAATATAGATTTCTTTTGTGAGTGATCTTTTATCTAGGATATATTGCTCTTTTTGGATATTTCATTATTTTGGTTATGTGTATGCCAATCTTTGAAATATTTATTTTACAACTTACAAAATAGGATGTTTGAAAGAGCTAATTAAAAAAAAAATATTACCTGCCAGCCACAATATATTCACATTATATTTTACTTCATTCGGAAATAATAAAACATTCTTGTTCAGGTTTCATCGGGGATTCGACCTTCAGATTTCTCCAGTAAAGCCTCATAAGAAAGTATTTATATAATTGTATCTGGAAATGCTCCAGACAAAACCTTTTCTAATACATAATCCATCTGGTATTTGCCTGGAAGGAAAGCTTCAAAGAGAAACAGGATATATAGCAAATATTCTCTCAAGTGACAATCAAAGGGATCTACACACTAATTGCTATATACTTGCTTCAGTAAATCTATTATTTTGGTTGGTATCTGTCAGCATGAAATTTATTTTTCTTTCTTTTATCACAGATGTTCTGTTTGTGGTGTTTTAGCCTATAACCCCATCTATTATTCTGTTAAATTCCAGCTTCTATTCTTTATAAAATGATAACAGATTATTTCTTTGTAGCAAACACACAGGAAGAAATGTTTGTTCTGAGCAAAGAGGAAATATCCTCCAGCATTTTTTTTTTTTTTGGCAGGGGGAAACATTAATTTCAGAGTGTACTTGTTTTGAAATGGTGAAATTGACACTTCAGAGCTCCTCTGCCCTTCCTTTCCTCTTCCACTGTCACCTAAGTGTAAATTATTGAAAAAATAGGATAAAATGGCACTGGAAAACTTTGTTTTCTTTTCCTATTCCTAAAGCCATGAAGATATATCAGATGCTTTGGGAAAATACAATAGATTTTTAAGCAACTTATATTTTACTTCCTGTAATTGTCGGTCATATGAAACTTGGAAGCCTAGACCTAAAACTAGCATCACAAAAGCTACTCAAAATCAAAGCAAAGAGTCATACCATATGGACTTGTGACAATCACAAATTGCAAATTCTGAATTTATATAAGCTGTTGACATGCTTATAGTCATAAATATGAAAATGTTTCACTTAATAATTACAATAATAACTCAATATTGAGTAATTAAGAGACAGACAGTTTCTAAACTCCTTAAATGGATGATATATTTTAATTATATTAAAGTGATTTGAAGCTAGTACTGTTATCCTCAGTCTACATGTAATAAAATGGAAGCACTCAGGTTTTTCAAGATGTCTAGGTCCACATCCATGTGACCAATAAGCTGTGGAACTGGAATCCAATCTGAAAAGTGAGTTAAACAGTCATAGAAACAATCTCCTAGGATTAAAAATTTTAAATCAGAATTGTTCACATTTATGTGAATTAAAAAATCAAGTCATTGATCTATGAGATTGAAAGGGATTTCATAAAGCATATAGTTTGCTCAGTAATTTGCACTCTAAAGTTATGTATTTCTTCTGAGTTGATCTTCATGTATTCCTATTCAACCTATATCCATTTATCTTCTTAAAAATTTACATGTGAACACCATTTCAGTTTGAAACTACTTGATCTTTACTTTTCTTACTGAGGTCTGTTCCAGGAACTGAATACTTCAGTCTCTGCCTTATGGCAACTACTTTTAAAATTGTAAATTTCTGTTATGACAGAGAGCACTTATATGCTCCAGAAGAAAATGTCAAAATACTCTTTCATTGTCAAAATTGCCTTAATTTGTTGAAGCTCAATCTAGAATCTTGATTTACAATAAATGTGTTCTCTACGATAGCCTTATCATATTCCTGATTTTAAACACATACTATGGTTTCTGCACTGCCCCTGTGCTTTGGGACTCCTGCTGTAACTACAGGAGGCCCAGCTGCCCTCATGATGCTACATATGAGGTCCATAGGACAAGACGGCAGGGAGAAAGTATGCCATTTCCAGCATAACTGGAAATAGTTGGAATATCAATAAGTAATCCTGAAGGAATTAAGATGGCCTGTAAGGATTATATTTGATGGACAGTACTAGGAAAGAAGATAAAAAGTTAAAAAATAGTGTATAATAGTAAATATATATCACCTAGAACAAATGAGATAATAGGTAGGCTTTCCAGAAAAAAAAAAAATAATAATAATAGCTGGAGAATATCTGCACTGTTCACACCAAAGTTTACTCCTGAGTGTCTCTTTTGAAATGGAACTTATCAAGAAAAAAATATATGTGTGTGTGTACATATATACGTGTGTGTATGTGTGTATGTATGTGTATGTGTGTGTGTGTGCGTGTGTGTGTATGTGTGTGTGTGTATATCTATATATATAAAAGATTTGGAAAAAAAGATTTTAATGGAGGATCTGGAACAGTGTTCAAACCTGAATTTATCAAGAGTTAAATGAAAGATCTGGAGAATGTGTTTTTTAAAATCTGGACATTTAACATTGAAAAATATAATTTAATTGGTTCATGACATTAGGCAGGCATATTTTTGTTCCAAAGTATATTCTAATAATTAAAGCTATTCCAATGAGCTACACTGTAAGAACAAAATTGTAATTGTATGAATTAAATTGTAATTCTCATGGCTTCAATCTCTTTTTACATCAATCTTCTTATTGCATCCTTACAACTTTCTTGAAGTCAGTGACAGCTGGTATTTTTTGCCATTTCTCAGATAGGGAAAGTGCAGACAAAAAAAATATCTAAAACCCTATTAAATGATCAAATCTCAAACACTGAATTTATTACTCTAAGTCAGGTTTTCATCACAGTGATCTGTAATCTGTCCAATGGGTTATGTAATATGACATGGTTATGTACCAGCACAGAGATGAGCCTAAAGGCAATATCATGGAGTGAGTAAGAGCGCAGACTCTGGAGCCAAATTTTCTCAGTACAAACTCTAGCCCTATCAATTACTATCAGTTATCTCATTTGTAAAATGATGTTAATAAATCTGCCTCCTTTAAATGATTTATTTGTAAGAATAAATAAGCAAGTAAAGGTATGAAAAGTACTTAACAGTGTGTAAGAATTCTGTAAGTTTTAAATAAAAAAATAATCATTATCATCTGGCATATGAAAGTTACTTAATGCATGTTAATTTCTTTTACATTCACCAAAATGTTACTTTTGAGAACAAACTTATACATTGTAGTAGGAATTTTAGAAATACAAGGAGTGATGGGAGGAATGGGTAGTAAATTTGAAAATAGTAACCTATTGCTTTCTCTTTTCACCATGATATTCTGCTATGTACTGTTTTGTAAAGTCAAATCGAAATCCTCTCCCAAACCAGGTATGTTCTTGATTTTTTCTTTTCCCAAAAAACACAGGTTACTGCACTAGGTCTCAAGTGGGAGAATGGGTGGCTGATATGCATTAGAATGCTAACATAGACTTCAGTAGAAATGGAAATTTTGAAATCTTATTTAATGATTGTTTGGATGATGTTGCCTGCTGTAAGGATTTCCTTAAATGCTCAGTTTTGTTTTTACTATAATTTCCAGCTTCGCAGTATACTAACATGGTGAAAATCAGTTCCTCATATTTGCCTTATTGTTCACAGGGCTGAAATTCTCAGGAAAATACTAAATTCATGTTTTGACTTGAACACTCTAAAGCAAGGTGAAACAAATACATATTTTTCCTACAGGTGATGGAGCAAAAGAAAGGTATGAGTTCATCACAGCACAAATTGAGAAGGAATGTCTATCTATTGGGATGTAACTATCTGAGAAGATAGAAGCAAATATGTGTAGTACTGTTTTATTTGTTTTCAAATGTATGACTCTGTGTCAGATTCTTAGCTTCATCCATGCTACAAATTAATTTAACTCAAAATTACCAGGAAATGATTAGAATGAATCGATGACCTCCATTCAATATAAATTAGCACCCACTGCCCATTTCAATGTTTGTGTCTTGAATTGCATGTGTAGATTTTTGAAATACTATTAATTATTCTTTGAAGAATGACAGTAATATTTTATCCAACATAAAAAAAAATCCTATGAAATAATGGCAATAATGAGTGTAGACTATGCAACATGGTTTCTCCTATCATAAAAAGGTGTAAAAATATTATGATTACCACAAATTGGAAGTTTACCAAGATGAGTCCAGAAAAAACTCATGGAAAAAAGGACAGTAGAGATACTTTAATATGGAAAAAGAGTAAAGATTGATTTAATAGTCACTTTCAACAGAAAACAGTGAAAGTCTATCCAGAGCGAGATTTATCATTTTAAATAGCTAATAATTAGAAATAGTACATTATTCATAATAACAGAAATTAAGAGAGGCAAGAATAATGATAAAAGGATAAAATGCTGTATTTCTGCAGATGAGAATACATTTTCATAAGTTTAGTATAAATATTATTTTGTTGACAACTCAGAGATTATGATTTTGGTCACTAGCACTAACAATGTAGGGGATAAATTAAAATTAGTTTTGTTTTATACAAGTATTAAAATATGTGCTTATTTTATGGTTTCTCATTCAATTTGCCACATACAAAATATGACAAAATTAATCAAAGATGATTAAATATACAGTGATAGACAACTTCTGGTGAAGTGATATTTCTAAAATATTGGTATGGCAAAGAATTCTGACATTTGACAACTGGATGACTGGTTTGATTTTCACTATTTTCTCAGAAATGTCTACAAAATATCAATAGGAATTTTGTTGTTTTAAAAATCACAGTTTACGTATATGGCACAGTGCCCTATTTTTCTCTCTGTTATGGAAAATTCAAATCACATATTTAAAAATAACAATGTATGGATGTGAATTAGTTAGTTTTTGCTGCTCTTTTTGAGTAATCTGTACTTGTATCTCCTGTTCCAGGGGAAATGCTTGGAAATAGAAGTAACAGAAGTGAGCAGGTTTCTCTTTGTTATAAATGTAGTTTCAGATTTTAGAATCTCACCACATGGGGGTTCTTCCACCATGCACAAGAGAGCCAAATGCGACTGCAGTGAGAATCCACTTCTATTTAGAGCCAATGCTGATACTTCAGATTTCACTGCTGTCTCTTCAGAGTGCAAATAGTCTGGGCTCTTGGCATCATACACGAAAACAAACTTGGTAGTAAGAAGAGGATTATGAAACAAGAAAAGCTGCATAGCTCACAGCACTTTGTCTGTGAGGAAGCTGAGATCTTTTTGAGATCTTCAGTGGATGAAATGGCTAAGTGATAACCTGTAAGTGGAAACATACAGAAAATTAACCTTCGTAGACCAATAATGGAGAAATCATTCAAAAGTCAGTCACTCTGATTGACCTACTGTGGTTTTCTCCATGGAGGCAGTTACAGCTCATGTAAAAACAAATGTCACGCTTTCTTTTCTGTATGTATAATTTTTCAAGCAATCCTCTTGCTGTGTATTTAATGTTCTCTCAAACACATTGAAGCTTGACCCTTATTGTAAACAGTGCTAAGAGGATGGGAAATCTGATTATGTTATTTGAAAGGCAGGGCCCTTAAAAGGTGATTAAATTGTAAGGACTGTACAAGGACTGTGAATGGATTGATCCATTTGTGAAGTAATGGGCATGGTTCCGAAGGCCTTATAAGGATGGCAGGTGATAAAGTTAGGTCTCTCTTGCTTATGCCATTTTCTCTCATAATGTGATACCCTGAATTGCTGTAGATGTTCACCACCTGGGAGATCCTTGCCAGATGTGTTCCCTGGATGTTAAACTTACCAGCTTCTGAAACTGTAAGAAATAAATTTCATTCCTTTATAAATTACCCAGTTTCAGATATTCTGTTATAAGCAGCAGAAGTGCATTCATATACATTAGACTAATTTAAAATATTTTATATATTCTCTCAAATGTTAAATTGATAATGTGATAAACACCTTTATTCCACGTAGTTTTTATTCCATATAGTTTTATTCCATGTAGTTTAACCTTTGTTAATGACATTGAGTCATAAGGGATTAATCCACCCATGGATCAATGGATTATAGATTAATAGGTTATTACAGGAGTGGGACTGGTAGCTTTATAAGAATAGAAAGAGATACCTGAGCTAGCACACTCAGTTCCTTCATCATGTGATGTCCTGCACTGCCTGAGGACTCTACATAGAATCCCCATCAAGGAGAAAACCCTCACCAGATGTGACTCCTCAACCCTGGACTTCCCAGCCTCCAGAACTGTTAGAAATAAACTTTGGTTTTTTATGGCTTATCCAGTTTCTGGTGTTCTGTTATAAGTAATAGAAAGCAAACTAAGACACTTTCCTTTCTCCATATAACTACTAAACCTCTCTAATTTGACCATTCCACTTTCTGAAATGTTCACACACTGATATATGTCTTGTCTGTACATTGCCTGTTTCTTTGTTCTAAGCTTTATTACTTCTCTCCTGGTTGATAACAACCTCTAGAGGGTCACTCTGGCTCAGTGCATTTCTCCTCTAGCACTTCCTATCTAATTTTCCCACAGGGATGATTCAAAGATTAAAGTCCTCAGATCTTATCAATAAGGCAGTTCAAAGATAGTAGAAATAAGCTAATATTTTGATTTCTCCCTACAATAAAGGAAAATATACCAACGATTCAACCAGTAGTATTTTTCAACAAGTTTCACTAAATCTCTAGAATAAAGTATATAACTGTTTGAGATTTAGAGGACAGTTAATGAAAGATTCCTTTAATGGAAAGAAATGAAAATGTCTTGAATAATAGAATTTCCCAATAGCTTTGTAATATAATTTGAAGTTGGGTAGCATTATGCCTGCAGCTTTATTTTATTTTATTTTTTGCTCAGGATTGCTTTGGATATTCAAGGTCTTTTGTAGTTCCATAGGGGGCTAATGAGGAATTGGTAAATGGACACAAAGAATGATTGTGTATTGTAATGATGAATAAGCTATCTATACTGATCTAACCACCACATATTGTGCACAATTATTGAAAATCAACATTGTACCACACGTGTATGTATAAAAAAACAAAGAATGCCAGGATTGCTTTTTTCTATTTCTGTTAAGAGTGATGGGGATTGCATTTGAATCTGTAGATTGCTTTGGGTAGAACAGACATTTTCACAATGTTAATTCTTCCTGTCCAAGAGCATGATATGTCTTTCCATCTCTTTGTGTCCTCTTTAGTTTCTTTCAGCAGTATTTTGTAGTTCTCACTGTAAAGATCTTTCCCCTCCTTGGTAAATTGATTCCTAGGCATTTTATTTTATTTTATTTTATTTTGGGTGACTATTAAAAATGGGCATACCTTCTTGATTTCTTTTTCTGCTAGTTTGTTACTGGAATATAAGAATGCTACTGATTTTGGGGTGTTAATTTTGTATCCTGCAACATTACTTGAAATTGTTGATCAGCTGTAAGAGTTTTTTAGTAGAGTCTGAAGGTTTTTCTATATATAAGATCATGTCATCTGCGAACAGGGATAGTTTGACTTTGTCCTTTCCTATCTGGATGTGATTTTTTTCTTTTTCTTGCCTAACTGCTCTGGCTAGTACTTTCAATTCTATGTTAAATAGGAGTGGCGAGAGTGGGCATCTTTGTCTTGTTCCTGTTCTTAAAGGAAAAGCTTTCAACCTTTTCCCATTTAGGATAATATTGGCCATTGGTTTGTTATAAATGGCTTTTATTGTGTTGAGATAGTTTCCTTCTATAACTAATTTGAGATGTTGTATTTTGTCAAATGCTTTTCTGCATCTATTATGATAATCATATAGTTTCTGTCCTTGAGTTTGTTGATGTGATGTATCACATTTATTCACTTGCATATGTTGAGCTATCCTTGCATCTCTGGGATGAATTCCACTTGATCACGGTGTATAATTTTTTTGATGTGTTGCTGTATTCTGTTTGCTAATATTTGTTGAGGATTTTTGCATCTATGTTCATCAATGATACTGGCCTGCAATTTACTTTTTTTGTTATATCTCAGTCTGGCTTGGGTATCAGAGTGATGCTGGACTAATAGAATGAGTTTGGGAGAATGGCTTCTATTTCAAGTTTTTGCAAAAATTTGAAGAGAAGTGATATTAATTCTTCTTTAAAGGTTTGATAAAATTCAGCTGTAAAACCAACCAGTCCTGGGCTTTTCTTTGTTGGAAGATTGCTGATTACTGCTTCAATCTCTTTGCTTGCTATTGGTCTGTTCAGGTTTTCTATTTCTTCTTGGTTAAGTCTTGGAAGTTTCTGTTTGTGCAGAGAAACTTACTATGACATTCATCATTTTCAAAGCTGGATTCCCATTACTTTTGGTGTCCCTGGAATCTCTGAGGTCATCCTAGGTGTCTTCCTTTGTCAGTCTAGCAGTTACAGGAAATCCACACAACCTTGATTACCTTCTTTTCTCAAGAAGTTATTCCTTAAAATGATTTGGAAAATTTTGAAAAAGTGCCAATCACTATTATTGAGTCACAGATATTATGCCATTCATCTGGGAAATGTCTTGCCTAACTACTACATTTCACAGACACAGACTTTTAGGAACAGATGATTAGATATTTCCCTAGTTAATAGAACTACAGTTGTCAGAGACAAGAGAAAAATCTAAGTTTCTTGATAGACATCTCAGTGCAATTCCCTCTAGGTTATTTATTATATATAGTTTCAGGGATGTTATTAGAGAAAACATGAGGTTATGAGAAATACAACAAACAGACTATTGTTCACATCAGCCTTCCTAAGCAACAAATGATGGGATGTGGAAAGACAGAATAGTGAACATTTCCTTGCTTAATCCAATTTCAACATGACTGTGGCAAGACATGTTTATTACTGGGGGAATAAAGTTTATCAACATTTTCTACTACTTACAACATTAATAGTATAATGTGTATTGCACATTTTTATAAAATGGATCATTCCATAATTGTCCATACTTTGTCATACGAAAAACATATTATTAATCCATGATATGTATTTCAAAAATAAGGGATTTTGAAATTTATAATAAAGCATAAATTCTGACCAACCAAAGATAGAAGTTAACATAGAGAGCAATGGCCGTCTAGGGAGATATCTAAAGAAAGAAATCCGATGTCTCAGAAAATATTAAAGGAAGGCAGTATTTTACCTGCTGTTTGACATTCAGCATGATACTCAATGGTACAAGAAGGAAACTATTGGATTTCAATGATACAAGGAGAAAACTTTGGAATTAAAGTCTAGTTTCATATGATAATAGTGTTAGAGTCATATAAACTGTTGCAAAGCTAATTTTAAAACTTGATACTCTACAGACTTCTGCTTCTGTATTCATTACAGACAAACATTTCTCTTAAATGTTTTTCTCTGATTGAAATTTTGCTCTTTAAAGTGACTGAACAGTATGAGGAAACATCAAAAAGTTTGTGAAAAAAATGAAATTAAAACATAAAAATAAAAAAAGTAAACTTTATTTCTCAACATAAACTCCACTGGATTCAAGACACTTTTATATGTGATGATACATACCAGATATTTAGTCCATCCCTAAAGAATTGAGGGTCCTTGGAATTTAACCATGTCAATGGAGTCTTTTTACGTTATTAACTGAAGAACAGTGAATTCCCATTAAATATATTTTAAGATTAGAAAACAAAAAGAAGTCAGAAGGAGACAAATCAAGACTGTAAGATGGAAGTCTAATAATTTCCCATCAAAACTCTCACACAATTGCCCTTGTTTGATGAGAAGAATGAGCAGAAAAACTTGCTGTGGTGGAGAAGGATTTTAGTGAAGCTTTCTGAGTTGTTTTTCTGCTAAATCTTTGGCTTCCTTTCTCCAAACACTCTCTTAATGAGCAGTTGTTATGATTTTTTGGCCCTCCAGAAAGTAAAAAAAGAAGATGCCTTGAGCATTGAAGCTTGCTCTGACATTTGCTCTTGACTGGTCCACTTTTGCTTTGACTGGACTACTTCCATCTCTTAGTAACCATTGCTTTGGTTGTGTTTTGTCTTCAGGATTGTACTGGTACAGTCATGCTTCATCTACAATTCTTTAAGAAAATTCTTCAGGCTCTTGATGCCTTTTGTTTAAAATTTCTATTGAAATCTCTGCTCTTGTCTGCAGCTGATCTGGGTACCATAGCTTTAGCAACTATTGAATGGAGAGTTTGCTTGCCTTTAGTTTTTCAGTCAAAATTATGTATGCTGAAGCAATTGAGATGTTTATGATGTTGGCTATTGCTTCTGCTGTTAATCATTGGTCCTCTTCAATTAGGGCATTAACAAGATTAATTTTTTTCTTACAGATGGATGTGTATAATCTGCCACTGCAGTCTCCATCTTCAACATTGTCTCATCCCTTCTTAAAATAAGTTTTCCATTTGTGAACAGCTGATGTCTTTGGGACATTGTCTCCATAAACTTTTCACAAAGCATCAATAATTTCACTATTTCTCCATCCAAGCTTCACTATTAATTTGATGTTGGTTTTTGCTTCAATTTTAGCAGAATTTATGTTGTTCTGACAGGGGCTCTTTTCAAACTGATGTCTTATCTATCTTAGTGCCTCAAACTAGATCCTGCTCAGACATGTTATAACAAGTTAGTACAAATTTATTTTGGTGCAAAAAATTTTGGAATTCATGCATAGTTTTCTCATAATACCCTCTTTACCCACTTTTCATAAACTTTTTGAAGACCCTTTGTTTTTCATTAGTCTTAGAAAATAATCACAGCATGAACATTCTAATGTCAACAATTCAATACTTAATAATTATATTTTATATATTAGCCTAAAAAATAATTTAACTTTTAATAGAACCTGAATTTGAATTACAAAAAGTGGAACTTCTTTTTAAGCTTTATTTTCTTTCCTCTTCAGAGGAAATTTTTAAGGACACAGTTAACATATAGTAAGCAGAGTTTTTATTTCAAGTTTCAAAAACTGACAGTAGTAATGGAAATACATAGAAGATATTCAAAATATTGTTTTTTTCTCATTCCCCCTTTAATATATGAAATAAAAGGAAAAAAAGGAAAAAAGAATAAAATATACCTCTGAAAAGTAATTGCTCCTTGTTTTTTAAATGTCCTTCACTTTCACTAACCACTTTTTCCATATAGTGCTTCTTATATTTTGATTTAGATTCTAATGTGGCTGTGTATTTGTTAACTAATAACAACAAGCAAACCCCAATATATTTTAGGATATGCACTTGTAATTAACTAAATAGACCTGACTTTATGTATTTGCACAAAAGTAGAAAATATTGAAAAATCTGAAATAAATCCTTTACACCAGTAATTTTTAAAATATATATTTAGGGCTTTTATTATCCCTACTCCGTGATTAGTCATAAAATAACTGTCAGTTTTGTCACTGGTGATATGGTACACTTTCAGTTTTAATTGAAGAACAATAGCAGGAACTTAGCAAAGCAATCTATTTATTTTTTATTTCAAAAAATGTAAGCAATAGTATTTACAAGCTTTTACAAAGCTGCTTTTCTCTCATTACTTATACAAGGGTGTCTGGAATGCCAAAGGAAACATTTTAAACTATCACCCATCAGTCTTAATGGTATAATCACGAACAGTATCTTTCAGTTAAGACTGTAACTATTCATCTGAATTTGAGCAATTCATGTAGTTATAGCTTTAAGACAGAGAGATCTTTTAAAGGAATTTATGAGAAGCCCATCCTTCAAGTCCCTAACCATCTTTTAAAGCACTTGTAATGCTTTGTGATATTCAGAAGCAAGAAGCCAAAGATCTCGCATTTCACCATTCCATTAGGTTAACAAAAACATCAGTCATCAGATTTTTATTATTTGTAAAGATGTTCTTAGCTATATATTTGTTTGAAATGAGGCATTTGATTAGAATCCACACAGCTCCTATCAAAAAAAGAAGAGGCGTCACAACATTCTTTCTGTGATAAGTGCTAAAATCTTGAAACAGGCTTTGTTTGGCCAGTTCATAGAGATTGCGCACTAACTGCCCTTTTGTACCCTGTAGTTATCTTTTGACATCAGGGGCCAAATTCCACTTCATTTTAATATTAAATCTTCAGCCTAATGTGAATTAGGGACATATGTTACATGTACCTTTACCTACTGCCCACGTGCATGACTACCCTCTTAAATACTCATAGAATTCCCCCGAACCTGCTAAATATGTATTTAAAGCTGACTCTGCAAGACATAAAGACCATTTTTCCCTCCCTCCTTAGAGTGTAAACTTTCAGTTTTTCCCGGTTTGCACTTCCCAGATCTGCAGATTGCCTTTATTTTTTCTTTCTTTGGAAATGAAGTTTCTCTTTCTTTCTCCATAGATCTTATGGTCTCTCTCTCTCTCTCTTTTTTTTTTATTATTCTTTTTTTCTGTGACCGGTAAGGGGATCGCAACCCTTGGCTTGGTGTCACCTGCGCTGCGCTCAGCCAGTGAGCACACCGGCCATTCCTATATAGGATCTGAACGGCGGTGGGAGCGTCGCTGTGCTCCCAGCGCCGCACTCTCCTGAGTGAGCCACAGGATATGCCCCGTGGTCTCTCTTGTTAACAGTACTTACGTCATCAATGCGAAAAATCTAAAGTATATATATCTCCCTATAGGAAAGCCATACTCAACATAAGTAAATGTTATTAGAATGAATAGTCGTAAAAAGGGGAAGGAGGTTTCCTCTGAAAATGCTTCATGGCTAACAATTGTGACCACCTCTGTGGAGGGGCATACAGGATTACATCACCTTGGCAATATAACAGTTCCAGATTTTCAGAGTGATGAGATGTATTCAAGGTGAGAGATGTTGCTTTGTGTTGCTTTGCCCCTGCCCCATGGATTTGTCACCCCACTTCCCCTGGGTGACGGAGATGCAAAGGATTACTCAAAGCCCATCTCTTCTGAGCAGTGAGAAGCCCCAAAGTGGTTAACTTCCCTGGGAATGCTCCCTCCAGCAAGAGGCAACCCTTCCTTGGGAAATTAACCATGAATTGGGGTTCTCTTCCTGCATTTATTTTCCAGACCAGGAAGTTACAGGAAGAGAACATAGGTGGGGTTATAGTTTAACAATATAGGCTAGTAACTTTCAGTGAAACAAGCCAGATGACATTCTAGTAAGATTATCAACAAAAGCTTGATCTTAGCAAACATTCCTTCTCCCTCTAGCAGTTTTCCAGCAGCTTAGATATCAATCAGTAACTAATCTGTCTTGAGCCAGCAACCTTGCTGTGCCACAAATCTTTATCTCACACCAGAGACTTATAGCCTGAGGAAACTTTCTTGTCCTTGCAAGGTCAATATTTGAAACTGCAAGGCTTTGGAAAACCAGGCCCTGTGAAGTACATATGCGTTATCGTATATTCCACAGAGAGAGAGAGTGATTTACACAAATCAAATACTAATCCTTGAGTCTTGTTCAGATTTTTATAATGTATAATAGTGTTGGCCTGAAGATATATTAGCAACTTCTATTATTTGCAATCTGTCACGAAGCAGTCTCCCAGTATCGACAATAATTTCATATTACATCCCTAGAGAAAATCAACAATGTTATTCTCAATTACTGATCTCTTTCAAAACAAAGGCATTTACACTTTAACAAATGTTATTCAGATATGCTGCATTTCAGACTGTAAGACTGAAAGAAAAAGTGCACAAGTAATATTGCTTATTATGGACAATGAGCCATTACCAGAGGTCAAGTTAACCAAGCATCATATGGAAGAAGAGAAAGAAGGTCAGCATTTGTAGATGTCTGGTAACGGTGGAAGACATTTAACTGTGATGGTTCCTGCTCTGTAAATGTTAAAAGGCTTAAATCACAGTTCATCACAGACCACATCCTAGGGGAAGATGTGAACACGGGGCATGTCTCTGAAAGGCAATGTCAACCAGGGATCTGGCTGAGGGTCTGTCATGAGGAGTAGATGTGCAGCTAAATGATTAATAAGGACACATCCACACAGTGTGTCTTCATCACTAGAGGAAGACATGGTCCATCTGACTAACACAGTCACCTGTGATTTGCATTTTCAGAAAGGAATGACTCAGTAGTCAGATTATTTGCAGAGACCTCAAATTCCAGAAATGAAGAAACTAGTAGTTTGCTTCTTTCCCCCTTTTCTCTCTCTCTCTCTCTCTCTCTCTGTGTGTGTGTGTATCATAAAGCTCTTTCTTCATTTTCTCTAACATGATAATGAAATTTTTAAAATAGAGATTTTGAAAGGCACAAGTCACGTTAAATAGCATATTTTAAATCCCCTTCCTATTGAGACAATGTCGAAGACATACAATAAATGGTATTAATAACAGTGCCAACAACATTTTTTAAATGTGGAGCTTTTACAAAGTTAAAATAATTATGTCAGTTACTTAATAAAAATGAAAACAAAATATATACCACTCAACTGCTTTTTCTTTGATTTATAGCTGTCATTTAAATAATTTCATTCATGAACTAAAATTTACATAAATATCTTAATAGAGAAGATATATGACTTAGGAAATTGTCTTTTATATAGATAAACTCAAATGCTCATTTCTTGGGTGATGTATTCACCTGGAACATTCTGCTAATGTATTTCATAAAAGAAACTAACAAATTATTTCTGTTAAAGTATTTAGGTTTGGGGTAACAAAGAGATCTATTTTTCATTAAGCAAATATTCATTAGGTACAATTTATAAATGGTTATGGGAAATTAATTCTCATGTTTAAAGGCCAACTTCATAATATTATTAGAATGAAATATTAGTTCATCGCTTCAAAACACATTCCATTTCAACGCTAGAATTAGCAGGACAATCTTGAGCAGTTCTGTTAAGTGTTCTCTGCCGGTAATAATTCAAGATTATTTGTGTGGACTTGGGAAGAAGACACTTGAGAATAATTTAGATTTCCTAAGATAAAATGGTTCTTAAGAAACATATACTTCATTTCTGTTCATGTGTTTTAGATTAGCACAATTTTCATTTCATTATTTTTACAGTTTCCATCTCACTGCTGAAATATCTTTTTTAATCATCCTTATTTTATTTTTTAAAATATGTATTGTACATTGACAAATTTATACTTATATACATTTATGGAATACAATGTGATGTTATGGTTTATGAATACAATGTGGAATAATTAAAACAAGCTAATTAACATATCTATCACCTGAAAAACATCATTTTTTATGGACAGAATATTTGAAATTAACTCTCAGTGATTTTGAAATACACAATACACTATTATTAAATACAAGCAGTTAATAATAGTAGAAATATATATATTGTACAATAATATATCGTACAAAAAACCATATGCCTCCTCTCTAAATTTTAAAATGTAAAATATACTATTATTATCTATATAGAGTAGTAACAGTACAATATATATACATAGTACAAAAATATATTGCACACCCCCCCCCCAAAAAAAACCTTATTCTTCCTGTCTTTTGTGCCCTTTGACCATCACTTCCCCATTCTCCTACCTCCCAGCCTCTGGCAAACAACATTCTACTCTATGCTTCTCTGAATTTGATTGTTTTAGATTCCACAAATAAGTGAGAACATGAGATAGTTGCCTTTCTGTGCCTGGCTTATAAAATACCTGTATTGCATGTTGTCTATCTTTTTCATTAGCACGATCAACATATTTACCATAATTATTTTAAAATTCCATCTTATAGTTTCAACGAATGTGGCATATCTGAGTTTCTTTCTGTTGATCACTTTTTCTATACAGACTGATTTTTCTTGGTGTGTTTTATAATTATATGCTGAAAGCTAAACCTATTGTTTATGACAGTAGATAGTAAGGTAAGTATTTTGTATATTTTGAGAGGACTATGCCTTTCCATCTGCTAAGCTTTAAATAAGGGGATTTGTGTTAGTCTAGTAAGAAATTGAATTGATTTTGAGTTACTGATGCTGTTTACCAGAGCTGGAGTTTGGTTTTACTATGGGCAATGGGGATTTGAAAATCTTCTAGTGATACCTTATTTTTGACTCTTATATTGGCTTTAGGTTCTCCCTAGTGCTGCTCCCAGAGAGGGTCTGTCTGAAGCTGTTTTCCCATTATTTATTTATTTTCCTGGTGGTAATGATGGTATGAGGCTAGGTGTTGTGAACCTTCAACAAGTGTACTTGTTCCTTCCTCAGATATAGAGCTTCTATTTTATTAGACCTTGTTGCAGTCTGCTGCTGCAATCGGCTTTTATTAGGGTCTAAAGCTTTGGTTTTGATAACTCTATCATGACATATTATTTTTTTGAGAGGAGAATTGCAGGGGAAATATTGGATCTCAGCAGAGTTTTTGTGGAGACCTCCTTTCCTAGTCCCCCAGTTTCAATGGAATTTTACAAGTGCTCCCCCCCCGCCCCCGTAGCAGATCAAGTCCACTGTTTTGTAGTGAAGACAGGGTAGGTGAGTGGGCCATCCCAGCCAATACCACAAGGAGAGCTTTTTGTGGAGTCTACCATAACTTCCCTTTGACGACCTGGCTTCCTGGAGGAAAGAACTGTACTAGGTTGAGAACTCCTCTATGTCTGTGGTATCTAAGAAATTTAAACTCTCTAACTCACACTTTGTCTTTAGCAGTTTATTAAAAATGTCTAGTTTAATCTTTTTACTAGCTTACCTAGTGATAGAGTTTGGATGTGTTGTCCCCACCAAAACTCATGTGGAAATCTGATCTCCAATGTGGCAGTGTTGGAAACTGATTGAATCTTGGGGGCAGATCCCTCATGAATGGATTAATGCTCTCACTGGGGGTGGGGGAAGTAATGCATGAGTTCTCCCTCTATTAGTTCCCTCCAGAGCTGATTGTTTACAGGACCCTGGCACCTCCCCTCTCTCTCTCTTGCTTCCTCTCACCATGTGATCTGCTTGTACCTGCTGGCTGCCTTCCACTTTCCGCCATGAGTAGAAGCAGCCTGAGGCCCGTGCCAGATGCAGCTGCCCCTGAATCGTAAGTCAAATAAATCTCTGTTCTTTATCAATTATCCAGTTTCAGGTATTTCTGTTATAGCAACACCAATGGACTAATACACCTGGCTTGCAGTGGTATATGTCCACTTAAGCAAATGCTCAGGCCCTGTTTCTCTCTGCAGGAGCCTTTCTTTCTCCAGATTTCAGGTAAGTTGTTGCCCCCACCTGAGTTCTATAATAGGACCAATAAAAGTAGCTTGCAGTTTGTCCAGCTTTTTTTCTTGCAGTATGGAAGCTGCACTCTTCCCAGCTCTCTGAGTATCTGAGCTGAAATCAGAAAATGCAATATAGAACAATAAGATAAAGACACTGTAGGCCCATTAGAATGGAATATATCTATATCTATATCTGTGTGTGTGTATGTGTATATATATATATATATATGACATATATTTGCTAGTGGAAATATAAAATGGTGCAGCTACTTTGCAGAGAAATTTGGCAGTTTCTTCCAGAGTTAAACTTATAGACATATCATATGACTCAGTAATCATACTAAGTATCTACTGAAGTGAATTGAAAACATATTTACACTAAAAATTGTGTTTTAATGATTATACAGTAGTATATTTATTCATAATTGCATGAAATCAACCAAGATATGCATTAACAGGTGAGTAGATAAATTGTGAGATATTCATACAATGGAATAACATTGAGCAATAAAAAGAGATTGACTATTGATTTATGCAACAGTATAGATTGTTCTTTTTTTTTTTTGAGAGATAACATTTATTTTTATTTTAATTATTTATCCATGGCAAAGCACAATGCTTATCATATGGTGGGTGCTAAAATCAAATTGTTCTTAAAGTAGATTTTTTAAATTAAACAAAGTCAGACCCAAAAGGCTGTATGTTGTATAATTCCATTCATATGACATTTTATAAAAGGCAAAACTGTAGGAAAAGAAAGTATGCCAGTACTTGCTAGAATTTGGGGGAGGAGAGAATGGTTGACTACAATGAACATACATAGGGGAATTTTTAAGGTGATGTAACTGTTCAGAATAGTACTATAATGGTATATTCATAATTATATGCATTATTCAAAACCTATAGAACTGCAAACATTATGTATGCAAATTAAAAATAAAATCAACCAAGGTGTCAGGGACTGTACACTGAGACAAATGAAAATAACTGTATTTTAAATGTATGTCATAACTTTATTGATGGGGGTGGAAGAAAAAAGAGCTGTCCTAAATAGCATTATACCAATATCAATAACCCCCAAGTTAATTATAATTTAGTGTGGACCCATCAAAAATACCAACTGCTGTTTTTTTTTTTTTCCCTGAGGCACAAAAGTTTGTTATAAAATAATCAACTAAGAATATCCAGGAAATCTCCAAAAAAAGAGGAGCAATAAGAGGAAGACATTTTGCCTTATAAGAGATTAAAAAAATTTATAAAGCTTTATATACCTATACTTAAAAGAGTGTGTACTAGCACATATGTAGATAGACGCATTTACAGAACAAAGTTTTTAAAATGCAAATATTGATTTAAATGTCAACATTTAAGGAATAGTATGGACTTTGTCATTAATTGTGTTAGAATAGCAGACTATCATTTGGAAACTATAATACTGGATATAAATTTACATAATACACTAGGATGAAATCTAGTGGACTAAAAGTATACATAAAGAGAATACAACTATGCTAGTAACAAAAGAAAATATTATTGCAGTTGTTCATAACCTAGGTGTAAGAAAAACTTCTTTGAATTAAAAAGCATTCCAAAAGTAAGAAATAAAGGACTGATTAATTTGACTACCACAAAAAGCACATGGCAAACAAAACAAAACAAAACAAAACAAAAAGCCACAAGGAAAGTCAAAGAAAAGTCATCAACTACAAGAAGATACTTTCAACTTATATCACAAATTCACAGATAAAGGCTAATATTGCCAACGTGCAAACAGTTCCTAAAAGCTAAGAGAATAAAGACCAACAATTAGGGAAGTGGGCAAAATATATAAATTAGCAATTCACAAACAAGAAATAAAAGTGGCCTATAATTATATGCTGATATTTATAGAAAATACGATAATCAGAAATGTAAACTATATCAGGATACTACATCTCACTGAATTTGAAACAATCCAGAAGTATAACAATATGCACTCTGAATGGCTTTGGGTGATAATACACTGTTTTAAATGGCGAAAAAATGCTACAAAGGGAATTTAAACAGATATTCTACTTTTCGAATCAATACCAAATATGCACCAGGAAAGATATAAAATATGTGCACCTATGTATGGAAGCTTATTTGTAATAGCAAAAGATGTCAAGGAAACTAAATGTTCACTCGTAGGAGACTCTTTGAAGAAAGTATGACATAGCTACTTAATGACATACTATGCAACTAGAAAAAGGAATAAAAAAGATCTCTGTGCAATAATAGAGTTTTAAATATATCTTCATCATGTAGTTTGCCTGGAAAATTTATAGATAATTAAAATATATATAAATAAAATTAGAAGTAAAATTAAATCACAAAAAGTTTTAAAAAATGGAAATAAAAAATATATAGTGACATAACTATATTAAAAATAATTATTTCAAGTGATTTTAAACACTGAATTTTGATTGTATATTTTTAGAAAAAGATAATATAAGGATAAATATCTTCAATAAAAATGTGAAACTGTATTTAGTAGTTTAATTAGTGAAAAAATATTTATATCATTTTGAGACTATACATATATTTTATAGAATGATACAAATATTAATCTTTTAGCAAGAGAAATATGAAATGTGACAGTTGATATAATTGTATAATCAGGCATTTAAAATTCTATAATATTTAGTGTAATTTGGGAATTCCACTTTATATTTTTTAAAATAAATGCATGCTTTGTCTGTTGGATTTTCTAGATGTAATTTCAACCCAATTGCAATTGGCATAGCTAGTGCTTGAATTGTGGTGTCTAAATACTATTTTAGGTATGACGAAGAAAAATATGCAAGAGGAGCTTGGAACTCTTTCGTGCTAGAAGGCCATGAAGCTATCAAATGTTAATGGAGATAAGCCAAAGGAAGCGAGAGAAGCAAGAGGTCTCCAGTGCTGAAGGCAAGCCAATTATGCATCCAAAAAAACAGGGAAAAAAAAAAAAGAAAAAAGGCGGGAATGTAATGAATGTAAATATATTGTGAGTATAAAGTCTGTTAGCTTACAACAGTTGTTAAATATAAAAAGAGGAAGCCACAACACCAGCAACAGGTTATTTTAAGCCATTTAACTAGAACATGAATTCTTTATTCTAAAAGTTAACCATTTAAGAGTAAAAAATAGTCTTTGGTTCTAGCCTATCTTTCTTGTAATAGTTGTATTTCAGGTTTGGTGCAGAAGAGTTCTTCTTCATAGAAGTTTTCTTTTGTAAAAATGTAGAAGAAATGATAGAAATAAAAAAGAAATGACCATGTGCAATTCTCTGGAAATAATTGAGTCAAAGATTATCAACGGATGAAATAATTAGATGAAAGCTTAATGCCATGATGGCATATCAGTGTCACCGTATGAATCTCTTGATCAATCTAAATATGATGATAAAAAGTTAAATCTTAATTGTCAGATGCATTTGATGAATATTTTATTAAATTTGCCATCCTTGAATCTTTTACCTTCTTACACATTTAAACTCTATATTGTTGAGTTAATAAATGCAACCTATCTCAAACTGATAGATTTCATAGATTCAAACTTTGTGGTAGAACTAAACATTGATTCCTTAATTGAAGTGTTTAGGAGACAACATAAGACATCTATTTCATTACTCAGAGGCAGTTGCTTTGGTCTTATCTATGAGTAATCTTTGATGTATTACCCCACTTTAATTTTTTATCTTTCTTTTTGTCTTCATATATTTTCAGTAAAGCCCTTTAAATAGAAATTTTTATATACTCAAAAACTTACCTATCTTATTTTCTTCCATTTAACGATTAAAATAAGTTCAAGCTTAGGTCATAAATGAAACATGGACAAAATAATGTGATGTTTTCAGAAATTGCTTCTTTTTTTTTTCTTATTTGCCAAACAGACACCACAGATCTCAGAAGAGGAGGGCTACATGCCAGCACAGTCAACTATTTCCTACCTGAGGTCTCTAACACTAAGTCAAACTCACTGACTTTACAGACAGCTACAGGAAAGACACTTTTCAAGATGAGTTTTTATTTTAGCTGAATTCATAAATTTTTCATTTATGGAAGTTGTCATTCATTTATATGCAAATGGGTTTCCTCCTTTGATGTCTCATTTTCTGAAGGCAAAAGGAATATGTTTGCCTTAAGCATTTCATTTTCATGAAAGCCATATGGAACCAGACAATATTGTATTATATTATGTTTAAAGAATCCTTCTATTTAGAGTAAGATTATAGTTAACCACCTTGTAAGCTTCCTTGTGCTTATGCTGCTGTGGTATGTGATAGCATATTTAAAAAATTTTTCATCAAGAAAGTTAATTTGAAATATGTATAAATGTTTCTTTTTAGAAGCAAACTCGTTAAAATTTTGGGAGACATCTGTTAATAAATGGGGCATTCGATGTGGAATGTCTACATTTTAAAAAGTCTACAATAGATGGGTAAGTTTATTTCACACATTAAAAAAGGGAAAATATTTACAAAAATTTGCATAATATATTTATGCAAAAATACATACACATGCATATACAATCATTACTGTTTATAGCATGCAAATTAAAATAAATTGCTTTTTAAGTCCAATTGAATTTTCTCATATAAATTAATTTTCATTGCCCACAACTTTATAACTTTATGATTATTTAAATACACACAAAAGCATGCATGTGTGTGCATGCACATGTGCATATTTGGGGAAAGTGAAACAGGAAGTTAATAAAATTAACACGAAAAAATATATTTCTAAAGGTGGCGAATGTCATACATCATATTTATGCAGAAGGGTTTATATTAATTCAATGTCATCACAAACATTTATGGGAATATCAAAGACAAAAACAAATTTAAAGAAAATGAAGCAGAACAAAGACAGTGGGGTGTTCTACTTGAGAGAATGAATCATTTAAAATAAATAGCATTTAATATTTACACTGATACAGAATAAAAAGAAAGCAGAGAAAAATGGCAAAATGTGTATGTGCATGTGTACACAACTGTATGTATATAAAATACAGCTATTAGATATAGAAAGCATACATTGTTCTCTCATGATATGTTTTTCTAATTTGAGTTTCTCCTTAAAAAGCCTTTGAAATAACTATCTGCCTTTATACAACAAATATTGACCTGGGTATACATTTCCACAGTAGGCTGCCAGAGACACACTACTGGTTCAGAACAACAAAAAGCCACAAATGGGCCGGCCTGTGGCTCACTCAGGAGAGTGTGGTGCTGAAAAAGCCGCAAATGGTTGATGAGTGGGAAAACGAGGGAAATGAACAGAGGCCAGAAATTACTAACAATATAAATTCAGAGAGGTAAATAACTGCTGAAGCCAGCATTAAACGTGGGGTCACCAGTCCATTCTAGTGGATTGGATTTGGTATTTATTGGACAATGCATGTGTTTATTCATGTTGGTAATAGAAGATAAAAAAAGAAAATCTGTGGTTCAATCAGAGCATCTTCCCATGCAAATAGAAAGCAAAATTACAGGCACCAGCATAAAGAATGGACTATAGAAGGCATGCATTACCAGTGGATAAACAAGAAACAAACCCATGTAACAAAAATACAGTAGCCTAATTTCCTGCCTTAGCTGTAATTCTGGATAGAGCAGAAGTAAATGTGTCCTTGGAGACTCTACTACAACAGTACACTTCTGTGAGTTTAGAACTGGTTCACATCACCTCAAAGCTCACTAAGCATAAATTTGTATTCTCAGACACCTAGCAAAAACGAGCAAAAAATAAGTCTTGAATGAATGTGCTCTAAATATAGGCCTCAAAGAATTCCCACAGATAAATTTCCAAAGATTATTAGCTCACAACAAAAACACAGGGGAATGCAATCTTCCATGAGCAAACAACAGCATTTAAAAAAAACAGGCCTGCAATGTGTGATGATATTAGAACTTTGATATACAACATTTATAGTGCATTTGCTTAAAAATTAAAGGAATAAAAAATGTATGACTAAAAAGCAAAAGATTATCAGGGACCAGGCAGTTTTGAAAAGTATTAAATAGGGCTTCTAGAAATTAGACATATAATCATACATGTTAAAAAATATTTGATGATATTTACAGCTAATCATATTCAGCTAGAGAAAGAGTTAATTAACATAACCTTAAATCTGTAGAGATTACTTAGTGTTCATCTCAGAGAGTCAAAGATACAAAGACTATGAAAAAAAGATAGGGAGAATTTAAGGACATTAAGAAAGGTCTAATGTACTTTTAGTCTAGGTTCCAGAAAAAGTATTATGGAAAAACAAAACAAAAAGTTTAAAATTGTTCAAAATGGTGAAAGTCACCAATTCATAGATTAAAAATCCTCCACAAATTATTAGCCTTTCTGTGCTTTCTGTTTAGTTTTGCTGTGAATGTAAAATTGCTCAAAAAATCAAATCTATTAAAAAAGTATAATAGTAGCATGCCCATTTATCTCATTTTTTTCACATACTTTTAAAAAATAATTACTTAATTTTTTAAATTGGCAAATAAAGATCACACACACATATTTATAGTCTACAGCATGATATTTTAAAAAAATGTATATGTTGTGGAATGGATAAATTGAGCATACATTGTGAAATGGATAATATTTGATAAATATATTAATTATAACATATACTTTACCTCAGTACTTATCTTTTGTGTGTGTGATGAGAACAATTAAACTTACTTTTTAAAAATTCTTTTTATTAAAATTATTTATTATTATTTACATTCCAAGATGTTGCAGAGCAGTTGGGGTCGGGGAGGGGGAAGAGGGGAGGAAGAGCAAGTGTGGGGGAGGGGGAGGAAGGATTGGGGATTGCTGATCTGGTTGCAGAGAGCAGAGGGGCATGGCTGAGGCCCTCAGACACCCCCTTCCCCGATTGGGAGCCCTGGGGGCTTCAGGCGGCAGCTCAGTCATCGCTGGGACGGACGCAGACATCAGGTAGGCGTGGCTGAAACCCTCAGGACCTCCCACCTCGGGAGCCCCAGTGGCTTCCGGCAGCGGCTGCAACCTCACTAAGCTGGAAACTTACTCTCTTATTGTGCCCATCTCCATATTAATCTTCCTTCTCCTCTCATCATTATCAGAAAAGAAAACATAGAGCTTTATACAGTAAAGTGGTACTTTAATAATTAATACCTCCACTTTTCCTACAAGAAGGAAAGCAAATGACTAAAATCATAAAACAAGTGAGTGGTAGAGTCATATCTAAATTCAGGTCTTCTGTGGTGATGTTTTTATGATCTACACATACTTAACCAAACAATTTTTTGAGTTCTTTCATATTTTACTTATGTGAAAAAATATTTTTATTTTTTTTAAATTATTTTTTAAAATTTTACTTCTGAATATACATTGTAGTTGATTTTCATGTCCCTTTAAGGGTTCCTCTTAATCCCCCCCCCCCACACACATCATATCTGTTCACTTGACTTAAATAGTTCAAAGAATTTTTGTGGTTATTCTGTCTTCTTCCCCTGTCCACCCTTGATTTGTTTGTGTGTTTATTTATTTATGGGGCTGAAAAATGGTGCAGTCTTTATGGAAAATGGTATGGAGGTTCCTCAAACAATTACAGATAGATCTACCATATGACCCAGCTATTCCACTGTTGGAAATATACCCAGAGGAATGGAAATCATCACGCTGAAGGGATACCTGTACTCCAATGTTTATTGCAGCACTATTTAAAATACCCAAGAGTTGGAACCAACCCAAATGTCCATCATCTGATGACTGGATAAGGAAACTGTGGTATATCTACACAATGGAATACTACTCTGCTATACAAAAGAATGAAATACTACCATTCACAACAACATGGATGGACTTAGAGAAAATTACATTAAGTGAAACAAATCAGGCACAGAAAGAGAAAATACCACATGTTCTCACTTATTTGTGGGAGCTAAAAAATATTGTTTTGATTTATTTCTAAACTCCCCACTTTAGGACATAATTGTAAATACAGTATCATTGAAATCTCTTTCTATCCATAGCTTTTTTAATATATGTATATTTTGTTTATAATTTAGTAAAATTAATTAGTTTAAAAAACAAGTCAATAAAACACTTTTTTATTTTTTATTTTTATTTTTTACCTAAAAACAAATTTAACTTCTAAACTCCATCCTCTTTCTCTCTCATTCACTCTCAGTGTTGCTGTTTAATTTTCTCTCTGTGGAATCCTTTTCATTATATAGTTATACCCTCATTGATATTATCCTTGGCATTTCTGTAAATCCCATCATCCGAATAACAAATCTGATCACACATGCTTGCTTTGACATGTGCATTTCTCTTCACTTTGAATTTCTTGAACAATGTAAACATAGAATACCCCCACACTCATGTATACGCTACAGAACTAACTTTGTTTTCCCTTTATAGCTAGCCCTTAATGATTAACTAAAATTGTATCAAAAGCAGACATCCTGTTTTGTCAGGTACATCTCTCAAAGCAGTAAGCAGATGTCCATCATACTCGAAGACATAAGAATACATCCTGTCCCCCATGATATTACCTGTATAAATCCCAGCTCTCAGTCAATAGAGGAGGCATTTGGGACTTCACCCTCTGTCTCCCAGTTGACATCTCCCAAATTAATTGAAAAAAAATTAAAAATAAATTTTAAAAACTTTCCTTTAAGTCCTGTCTTGTGGGCATGATGGGCAATCCTATAGCAGTGAGCACTAGGACCCACATGGGCCAGGGACTTCCTCAGAACTAGAATCCCATGGAACTTCTTTGTTACCAACAGTATTAGTATTTGTGTATTTGTACATATACATATATACGTATGTGTGTATGTGTTTATCACCCCATTTGGATAATAAAGCTCTCTTTGTTCACTTTATTCTCCCTACATATTTTACATACCCAATAACTTATGATTAACATATTTATGTGAATAACTCTCACTTCCTTTCAATTTATAAGATGTCACTTCATTTATTCAATTCAAACATATATATTGGATGCTTACTCTCTATTGGGAACTGTGCTATATGCCATGGAAGTGGGTGCAGCTGGAACCTAGTGAGCAAGGGGAAAGAGAGCCTTGATATGTGGTTGAAAGGCTAGGCTTCTGTAAGATCATAAAGGGCAAGGAGAAACACAGTCAGACATTTGAATTTTATTACAGCATTAAATGAAGTAATGAAATGACCTGACCTACATTTCTAAAGGTCATTCTGGCTTTTGTGTGGAAAATATCATAGGAGTATAAGGAGAAACTAGAAAACCTGTTCATAGGCTGTTCTTACAGACCCAGTACTGAGTATAGTGTCATGGGCTGAGACAAGGACAGTGGAGCAAGATGATAGAGAGAGAGAGATACAGAAAGACAGAAATACAAAGAGAGAGAGAGAGAGAGAGAGAGAGAGAAGAGGGAGGAGCAGAGATTAATAATTGTGGAATGAGAGCTGCTGATGCAGAATGAAGATGTGCTGAATGACGACAGGCTGAATGAAGATTGAAGTGAATGCTGACTGAAATGAAGACTTCTGGGTTTCTGGCTTAACAAGCTGTGTGATTACAATAATACTTTATATTTAAGTAGGATTGTAGAGTTCGTATAATACATAATTTCATTTTATATACAAAATATCTTTGATTTATATTTTAATTTTTCCATGTACATAAGAAAACTGAAGTTGAGAAATATTGTTAGTCAAAGTCACAAGCATAGGAAACAACAAAACTGCAAATCCTATATCTTCTGATTCCCAGCCCAATATACTTACTACAGCCCTACTACGGAGCCACTTTTGAGCAGTTCCAATGATTTCTCTTCAACGGCAATAACAACAAAATAGCCTTCATACTGATTATATAGGGAACTGGGGTAGGGAGTAGAAAAATATATGGTTTTTTAAGCATTTTGATGAAGTACAAGAGCAGCAAGACAGGAAAGTAAGTCAGTTAAGTAGGAAACTTTTTAAAGTTATATATTGATTTTATTTACTGTAAAAGCACAATTCCTACAGCACAAATTGGTCTTCTAAACAATTTCAGAAAATATCAAAGTTGCTAGAAAAAAGTTTAGTGGTTAAGATCCATATCTGTGTCCTTCTTGACTTTTATCTCTATAAGCATTTTAGGACTCCCTGCTGGCACAATAATACAGTTAAATAACATATCTAAGAATGTCTGTTATTGGAACCTTTTGCCAGAGGTGAATTTTTTTCAAAATTTCTTTTGTCAACACAAAAACTGAATGTATTACTGGATGAGAAAAAATTCAAAAGCATACATTCAATAAAATGATTGAAAGAACTCAGAAAAATTAGAAATAAAATCTTTTTGATGTTTAAACTCTCAACAAAAAGGAAGGAAGAAAAAGAACACTATTATTTGAATGCACTAGAATGGAAAATGGCTTCACATTATGAAGACAGTGGGATATCAAGGAAAGCAAATATCAAAAACTTCACTTTGGAAGAGTTAGATTTCCATCATCTTTATCTTAATGCCACAGTAATCCTTTTATCCTCTTACAGAATTTACTGTCTTTGGAGAAAATAAACAATGTATGTAGAAACAGCAATAATGTCACTTTGGATATTTAGTTAGAAAAAAATGGTAGAGATTATATATACAAATATTATTTAAATGAAACTATTTGAGTTTTTGAAAATTATAATGTGTGAAAATATTTTAAATATGTATATAATTAAAGACAAATACCATATTTTTGTTCATATGGATTAGAAAGCAGACTTAAGTGCCTTAGAATTAGAAAACAGGAAGAGAAAAATGACCAAGAATATATTCATAAAAAAATGGTCAACAATAATGTGCATTATGTTCTCTTTAGTGCTCCAGTTCTATTTTTCTATTTTTTAAAAATAATTTATACACAAAATTTTCTTTTCCTTTTCCAGTCTCATTTTATCTATTCCATGCCTAATTCCACAAATGTTTATGTACTTACATATGGTTAAAGAAAATAAATGACTCATTTGAGAAATGCCTATTCAGCTCACTCCAGTCAGGATGACTAATATCCAAAAAACTGAGAATGATAAGTACTGGAGAGGTTGCAGAGAAAAAGAAACTCTCATACACTGTTGGTGGGACTTCAAAATGGTGCAGGCTTTATGGAAAATGGTATAGAGGTTCCTCAAACAATTACAGATAGATCTACCCAGCTATTTTCATATGACCTAGCTATTCCACTGCTGGGAATATGCACAGAGGAATGGAAATCATCATGCTGAGGGGATACATGTACTCCCATGTTTATTGCAGCAATATTTACAATAGCTGAGTTGGAACCAGCCCAAATGTCCATCATCTGATGAGTGGATAGGGAAAGTGTTGTATATTACACAATGGAATACTACTCTGCAATAAAAAAGAATGAAGTACTATCATTTGCAACAACATGGATGGACTTAGAGAAAATTATATTATGTAAAACAAGTCAGGCACAGAAAGAGAAATACGTTTCACATTTGTGGGAGCTAAAATAAATAAATAAGTAAACACACAAACAAATAAAGGGTGGGGAGGGAAGAAGACACAACAATCACAACAATCTCTTGAACTTAAGACAAGTGAACAGGCACGATGTGGGTGGGGGAGGGGAGGAAAGGAGGGGGAAAGAGGAACGGGTAAAGAGTCATGAAAATCAACTACAATTTATATTGAGACGTTAAAATAAAAAAAAAAAGAAAAAGAATAAGATAAAAATAAATGATTCCCAATCCTCGAAACACATATAAATTGCTTGGGATAATTTACAAATTGAGATTCCTGAATTCCATTAAAAATTAAGGAAATAAAGGTTTAATTTAGTAATTTTAAAATTATACTGCTGATCTGGGTCCAGACTTAGCTCTGTGAAATATCTTGTTATAAAGATAATGTGTGAAGATTCCTGTTTCTCCACATAGTCACCAACATGTGGTTTTATTTAACTCTTAAACTTCTCTTATCTACTAAATACAAGCAGCTTTCTCACTGTTTCTAATATAAGCATTGAGAGTGTATATAAATATCTGCTCTCTTTATTCTTGCTAGCCATCTGTATTTCTACTGCCAATTGCAAATTATTTATGCTTTGATAATCTTCCTCTTGGGTTTTAACTCTTTTTCTCCTTGATTTGCAAAATTTATCTTGATAGTGTAGATGTGTATTCCTTTGCATATTTATAAGATATGACTTTAGTGGTTTTTTTATCTTTATAACAAAAGACAACAAAGAACACCAAAGGAATTCTACTGCTAAACATCATTAGAAACCTTTGTAGCTTCCCCAAATGTATCACAGGGGATAGGGTATGGTACATCATTCCTTGTGTCTATCATTTATCTCCTTTTTTAGACTGCATATCCTATGTAGAAAGGGTTCAAATCTGATTTTTCTCTGGAATCAGCAATGTGTCTGAAAAATGACAGCACATATTTAACACATTTAATATTTTGATTAATAAATAATTAAGTGGCATACGTATAAAACAGGAGTTTTTCTTTTTCTTTTTTCTTTTTTTTGAACGGTGGTATTGCATGGGCTGTGATCTATGGATTATAAAGAAAAAACAGCCATTTTTTTAAATGTTATTTTTCAGGCACCTTTTGCTGGATTTTCTTTTCTACTCGTTAAGCAGGATCTCTAATGTATCTTATAACTTTCTTTCCCTTATAAGTATTAAAATAATCTAATTCCTAGGTGTTAAATTGTTTTGTGCAATCAAGATCACAGGGCCATTTCATAGCCCATTTAATGCCTTTCTGTTCCCAAAAGCTTAGACTTACATGGCAATTCAGTGCAAATGGGGGTGCACTTACCTATTTTTTCTTCCCAAAGCTTCAATTAACCTTACCTACTTGCTCTGCATTCTGGTTCTCAATAGTCAGAAAAGGAAGTGAGGATACGTTTAAGAAAAATTGCAAATTATTTAAGAATTAGTCTTGTAGAATCTGACTTCCTGTACTCTATGGGTGGTGTATGTCTAAATACAGAGCTTTCCCATGGAGGGTCTTGATGTTCTGAGAGCAGGTCATCTATATTTGCCAGATTGAATGGAGTTCATCTTCCTCAGTAACTGCAGCAGGAAAAAAACAATATCCTCTTTCTACTGAGATCAACTTGACTCCCAAGATACTATCTCATGAATAAAACTTTTTAAAGATGACTTAAACTTGATTTTCCTCTTCATGTTCCACTTGGCCAAGAGAAAAATACATGTTCTTGCTTCACTAAATCATGGAAATGCAAATTTCCAACCTCTAACCTCTTCCCTTACTCAGCCATTATGGACAGCTCTAGTCCATTGTTCTTCAAAGTGAAGAACAGGTACATTTGGAGGAAATTGAGGAATTTCAGCAGGCTTATAGATCCAAATCAATTTAATGACCTTATTCTTAACTTTAAAAGACACTTGATCCAATGCCATTTGTGATAAAAATCTTTCAGCAAACTAGGAATAGAAGATAATTTTCTCATCTTGATAAAGAACACCTACAAAAACCTTACAGCTAACATCACGCTTAATAGTGAGAAATTTTAACAGATGCTTTTCTGTTAAAATCAGGAACAAGGCAATATGCTCCTCACACTCCTTTTTAACATCATACTGAAAGCTCTAGATTATGCAATATGATAAGAAAAGGAAATTAAAGGTATACAGTTTGGGAAGGAAAAAATAAAACTGACTTTGCAGAGGACCTGATTGTCTATTCAGAAAAGAATTGATACCCCCCAAATAAATACATAAATAAATGAGTTTAGTCTTAACAAGCAATTATAGCAAGTTGCAGGGTACAAGGTTAATATACAAAAGTGAATTGGTTTCCTATATACGAACAATGAAAAAGTGAAATATGAAACACAATACTATTTACATTAGCAACCCCAAAATGAAATACTTAGGTATAAGTCTAACAATATATGTATAAGATCTATATGAGGAAAACTAAAATACCTTGATGAAGGAAATAGAATGACAAAATAAATAGAGAGATTTTCTATATTCTTGAATAAAAGATTCAGTATTGTCAAGATAACAGTACTTCCCAACTTGATTTATAGATTCAATTCCATCCTAACAATATCCCAACAAATTATTTTGTGTATGTTGACAAAGGGTGCCAGAATAGCCAATTCATTGCTAGAGAACAGTCAGAGGACTGACACTACCTGATTTCAAAACTTACTTTAAAGCTGCAGTAATCAAAACAGTATAGTATTAAAGTATATACAAATAGATCAATTGACGAGAATAGGTAGCCTAGAAATAGACCCACATAGATATAGTCAACTGATCTTTGACATAGGAGCAAAAACAATATGATGGAACAAACATTAGTTTTTTCAACAAATAGTGGTGCAACAACTATTTTACATATGTTGGAAAGCCATATGTAAAAAAATGAATCTAGATACAAACTTTATAACCTTTGCAAAAATTAACTCAAAATGGATCATGCTCCTAAACATAAAGGAAAAAAACTATAAACCTCCTAGAAGATAACATAGGAGAAAACCTAGATGGCTTGAATATGGCAATGACCTTTTATAATCAACACCAAAGTCACAATTCATGAAAGAATTCCTGAGCTGGACATTATTAAAATTCAAAATGTCTGCTCTGAGAAAGACATTGCCAAGAGAATGAGAAGACAAACCACAAACTGGGAGAAAATGTTTGCAAAAGATACAGCTGATTAAAGATCACTATCCAAAACGTACAAAGAACTCTTAAAGCTCAACAATGAGAAAATGAACAACGCAATTAATAATTGGGCAAAAAACCTGAACATAACCATTAGAATGGCGAAAATCTGAGACACTGACAATACCCAATGCTAGAGAAGATGAGGAACATCAGGAAATCTCATTCATTGCTGGTGGGAATACGAAATGGTATAGCCACTTTGGAAGAAAGTTTAGCAGTGTCTTATGAAACTAAACATAATTTTACCATGTGATTCAGCAATCGTGTTCCTTGATATTTAGCCAAATGAACTGAAAACTTCTGTCCACACAAAAATCTGCACACGTGTTTATATCATCTTTATTCGTAATTGCCAAAATTTGGAGGTAACCAAGATGTCCTTTGGTGAATGGATGAGTGAACTGTGGTAATTCAGACAATAAAATATATTCAGCACTAAAAAGAAATGAGTTATTAAGCCATGAAAATAAGGAAAGAAAATGTAAATATATATAACTAAAAGAAAGAAGGCAGTCTGAAGAGGGTACACATGAGTATTGTAAAATTTTAACTATATGACGTTATGGGAAAGGCAAACCTATGGCGACAGTGAAAAGATCAGTGGTTGCCAAGGGTTGGGGCAGAGCCGGGTGGGGGTAGCGGGTGGTGAATAGCCAGAGCACAGAAGATTGTAGAGCAGTGAAGCTAATCTGTGTAATATTATAACGGTGGATATTTATCATTATACAATTGCCCAAACCCATAGAATGTACAACACAAGAGTGAACCCTAATGTAAACTATGGGCTTTGGGTGATAATGCTGTGTCGAGAAGGTAGGTTTATCGATTGTAACAAATGTACCATTTAGGTGTGAAATTTTGTTCCTGAGGGAGTCTGCATATGTGGAGAATGGGGTATATGGGAAATCTCTGTACTTTTTGCTCCGTTGAAAGAAAGAAATAGTTAATACAAGCCACAAATGTTTATAAGGTTATTGAGTTATTATTTATTTCAATGATATATAGTGAGAATTACGATTAGTAAATTTCTAGAGCATATATGCATTTTTATATTTGGTTCACTATAAGGTGGAAATTTACCAAAAGATAATGGTTGCATAGATACTTTAATTTATGGAAGTTAAATTCTATATTTATTTTACTATATAAATCATAAAATTTCCTTGAAGGTGACAACAGTTTTTAAAATAGAGAGAGCTGTCATGCATTCTAAAATCTGTATACAAACTGTAACATTAATCATATTAGCACAATTTTTTTTGCAGTGGTGACAAAAGTGAATATTAATTAAAGAGTAAAAGTGGGTTCATAAAGTTTCATAGTATAATTGGTGTGTGTATAAATGATTCATAAATTCTTAAAGGGAATTTATAATTATTGTAATTCCAAAGTTAGCTGTTTTGTGGATTATTTGAAAATAAAATCAATATCATAATATTTAAATAGAATTTATTTTACTTAATACAGCCAATATGAATTTTTATTCTTCCATTTATCTGATTTCAATAATTGATTCACCCTCCCATTAAAATCAATCATTATAAAATGCTGTTATCATCTTAGACATACTAATACACATATGTATGTTCTCCGATCACTTTCTTAACACTTTATTTTGTTATACTTTTCCTAGAATTTTGATGTATATATTTTGATCTAATCTATTGTTAAACAGTAAACTTTGATCTGACTCAGTGAAGGTGCTAGTAAGCTGGAGGACGAGATGTCTAGTGAACATCTCTCTCTCTCTTTCTCTCTCTCTCTCTCCCCCTCTCTCTCTCTGTGTGTGTGTGCATGCATGTGTGTGTATATGTATATATTATAAAATTTATATATATATATATATATAAAATGACTAATGGTTTTTTTGGAATTCTACAAATATAGCACTGCCAAATCTGTTGAGGAATCTTTTGAAACTAAGCTATTTTAAAGAGAAGTTTTATTGATTGATTACACAGAGAGGGGGCACATTTTAATCATTTTTACATTATTGTACTGCCCGAGATATCAAAAACCATTAAATAAGGATTATAAACTTTGTTTTAAACTGGATTCTAAATTGATTCATGATGTACTGTCAACAGAGGCTCTGGAGGAGTAATCAAAACTACTAAGCCATATTAAGATTAACTTATTTATTTTTAATTGTTCATATCATGTCTCTCTGAAACGTTGCTGGTCATACATCTAAATTACTGTTCTTTCAGATAAAGTTTCCTTTTTATTGTATGTTGCAATAATTTTTTCTCCTATGTCCACTGATCTGCTCTCTTCTTTACATAATTTTTCTTACACTAACATTCCTGTCCTGTTACCCAAATTTACCAACACCTAAAAATGTTCCTTCTATTCTTTTTATAACCTTACTAGTTAACAATAATTTTAAATAAATTATTATAATTGAGAGTATAAGCATATTGTGTGTCCAAAGACCTCCACACACGTCTTAGAAAGATGTATCCTTGTAGAGTCTTGATTGGTTAACTATGTGAATGTACACACAGGAAAAATAATATTTAGTTTGTGTGTTTTTTGGGTTCTGTCATTTATTTATTTAATTCATTTTTAATTGGCAAGTGTCAAGGACCGGTCCCTGAGAGGAGATGGTAGGGAATTATGAGGTAAAAATGACTTTACAAGCAGCTGACCTGTGAAGCATCTCAGTTTACTTTGGGTTCTTTTTATAAACCAGTAGAAATAACATATTATACTGATTAAGCCAGTTATGTCTGGTACAAAGCTGTTTATAGGACATTTTCTGTTGCCGTGGCGCTTTGAAGGTTCAAGGCTAACTACTTATCAGCAATGTAAAAGTATAAATTCCTCCTTTATAAAGTTCTCAGGGTCCTGGGTTTATTCAAAGTTCAGATCTCAAGGAGAGGGAGAAGGGAGAGACGGGCTAATGGGAAGCCAGGTTTTGCTGGTGTAATTCCCATAAGATAACAAGAACTTTGTCAGCTTGCTACCTAGTGCTTTACAGGCAAGTAAAAATTGTATATAGGTATAGTGCACAATATGATGTTTTCAAGTACGTATACATTGTGAAATGGATAAAAATACTATTTAACATATGCATTATCTCACATACCAATTTTCAAAGGTAAGAACACTTAAAATCTATGTTCTCTACAATTTTCAAGTATACAATATATTTTTATTGACTGTAGTCACCATGATAGACAGTACAATAGATCACTTAAACTTATTCTTCTTGTCTAACTGAAACTTTGTGTCTTTTGACTAACACCTCTCCAATCCCCACCGTTCCCCCAGCCTCTGGTAACCTCCGTTTTACTCTCTACTTCATTGAGTTCAACATTTTTAGATTTCAAATATAAGTGAGGTCATCTGGTATTTGCCTTTCTGTGCGTGGCTTATGTAGTCCCCTCCAAGTTCATCCATGTTGTTGCAAATGACAGGATTTCCCTCTTTATTAAAGCTAAATAGTATTCCATTGTGTGTATATAACGGCATTATCTTTATACATTCATCCATTGATGAACACTTACAATGATTCCATATCTTGACTATTGTGAATAGTGCTACAATGAACATGGGAGTGCAGCTACTTCTTTGACACATTGATTTCATGTCCTTTAGATATACCCAGACGTGGGATTGCTGGATCATATGGTGGTTCTATTTTCAATTTTCTGAGGAACCTTCATACTATTTTCCATAATGTCTGTGCCAATTTACATTCTCATCAATAGTGTACAAAAATTTTTTTTTCAATTTTTAAAAATTTACCTATATTTTAATTGATACTGAGTGACTGTACATATTTACAGGGTACAGAGTTATATTTTCATACATGTATACAAAGTGGGATGATTAAATCAGGATAATTAGCATATCCATCATAACAAAAATTTATCATTTCTTTATGATGAGAGCATTTGAGCTTCTCTGTTCCAGCCACTTGAGAACATACAACAAATTATTGTTAATTATAGATGTGTAGCATTAATGTACAGAACTGGAACTTATTTTTCCTTTCTAGCTGTAACTTTGTATCTATTAACCAACCTTTTTCTCTCTTCCTTCCGTTCCCAGCCTCTAGTAACCACAATTCTACTGTCTACTTCTATAAACTCAATTTTTCTCTCATATATCACATGTGACTAAGAATGTGGGGCATTTATGTTTCTGTGCCTGACTTATTTCTCTTAATTTCTTCCAGGCAAACTCATCCATATTGCTGCAAAAGACTGGTTTTCATTTGCCTTTTTAAAAATCATTTTTTCTCTTTTTATTTTTATTTTTTATTATTTTAGTTTAATTTATCAATATACAATGTAGTTGATTTTCATGTCCCTTTACCAATTCCTCCTTTCCCCCCTCCCTCTTACCCCCATCTCCCAACATCGACATCATTCCTGTTCACTTATCTAACACATTCAAGGAATTATTGTGACTGTTGTGTCTTCCCCAATTTATTTGTTTGCATATTTATTTATTTATTTATTTTTATTAGCTCCCACCTTTTTTTAATTGACACATATTGATTGTACATATTTATGGGGTACAGAGTTATATTTCAATACATATATACAATTTGTGATGATGAAGTCAGGGTAATTAGCATATTTGTTATTGTAAAACTTTATTGTTTATTTGTGGTGAGAACATTTGAGCTTCTCATAGTTATTTGAGAACATACAGTAAATAATTTTTAATTATAGATGGTTGGCACTACTGTACACAACTAGAACTTATTTTACTTATCTGGTTTTAATTTGTGTCCATTAACCAACCTCTATTCCCTCCTTCTCAGTTTCTAGTAACCACAATTCTACTCTTCACTTCTAAAAAGTTTAACTTTCATTTTTTTCTTAGCTTCCAAATATGAGTGAGAATATGTGGTATTTATCTTTCTATGCCTGAATTATTTCACTTAACATTATGTCCTTCAGGCTCTTTCACATTACTGCAAATAACAGGATTTCATTATTTTTCATGGCTGAGTAGTATTCTATTGTACATATATAATAGAATATATATATGTATATATATAAAACATTTTATTTATCCATTCATCAGTTGATGGATACCTAGGTTAATTCCATTTCTTGGCTATTATAAATAGTGCTGCAATAAACATGGAGGTTCAGATATCTCTTCAGTTTGCTAATTTCCTTTCCTTTGAATAAATACCAAGCAGTTGGTTGGATTACTGAATTATATGGCAGTTTTATTTTTATCTGGTTGAACAGTCACTTCCTCTAATTTTCTGGAGTAGCGTTTGAAGGGAGAGAATCTTTCCTGTAGATGTGTTTTATAGTGTCTGACAGGTAGGGTTTTTTAGGTTTGGTTTTGGGTAAACACAGTAGAGTAGTCTTCTTGTATTTATTTGACTGTATTCAACTTCAAAGTTGTCAGTGAGTACTACCAAGGTCTAGGCACTGGGGCACTCGGCAGCTCCTTTCTAGAGTGGATGACACTGAGTGGGGTTAATGTGGCTGTAGGTAAAATCTTGAACTTCTGTGAGATGCACTGGTACACTCAGTGCTTGCTCAGCTGAAGTGAGCAACCCTGGATGAGGTCTTAGGGTCACTGTAGAGATTTCGGGGTTCTAAGAGAGGTGCTGTGGCAATCAGCTATTTCTTTGCTAAAGTGGGCAGGATCACCTGGCTAATGGGTGGGACTGTGGACCCATGGGAGAAGCACTGGGGTACTATTCAACTCATAAACTGGAGTGGCCAAACCTGGGGGGTGGCCATTGGGGTTGCAGCCAGGACCTCAAAATCTTGGGAAAGGTGACAGGGCATTCTGAAGCTCCTCAGCTGAAAAAGGTGACACTGGGTGGGGTTGTGAAGTTATGAGTAAAATCTAGGGCCCCTGGGGAAAGGCTTGGAGTGCTCTGCAGCTTCTTGGCTGGACTGGATGACACTGGGAGGTATCATTGTTGTTGCAGCCAGGATCCTGTGTCCCTGAGAGAGGTGCTGGGGCTGGAGTGGTCTGCAGCTCCTCAGTTTAAATGGGCAACACTGGGTGGGGTTGGTAGGGTTACAGCACATCTTGAACCATGGCTTTGAGAGAAGTGCTAAGGCACTCAGTGACTCCTCAGCTAAAGTGGGTGATTCTAGGTAGTATCACTGGGGTTTAAATGGGACCCTGAACACCCAGAAGAGGCACTCCAGGGCTCTTAGTCTCCCCAGATAGAGTGGACCACTCTGGGGAAAGTCGCTGGGATCATGGGAGGAACCCTGCCCCTCCAAGAGCGACACTGGGGTACTCTGCAGCTTCTCAGCTTGAGGGGTTGGCTTTGGGCATTTTTTTCTGGAGCTACAAATGTGATTCTATGCCTCCAGGAGAGATGCACAGGCCCTTTGTAGCTTCTCAGCTGGATTGAGTGGCTCTGGGTGGGTTGGCTGTAGCTGTGGTGGGACTCTCTGGCCCTGGGACAGGCACATAAGCCTTCCACTGAGGAGAGCAGGCCCGCTGGCTGTGGCAGAAGGCCCTGATTAGTTGGCTCCCAGCACACTGGCTCCCTCTGTCTTAGGGTCAGCCTCCTCATTTTCTGGACTATTGTTCCCATGAGTGCAGGGAGCTGTGTGGGATTGGGTGTCAGAGTCATGGTGTGATGAGGCGGCCTTAGGGATGTAGAGATGTCCAGGCTATTGGGCACCAGGGCAAAATGCACTTTGATGTTGGCTATGATCCCAAGATGGCCACATGCTGCAGCAGCCCAAGACCTGGGGTTCAGTGGTAATTTCCTCTATGGAATAATGCAGTCACATGGGCTCTAAGCAGCTCCCTATACTAGGCTCATGGCCTGCAAGGACTCCACAGCTCTCTTGTAGCTTGGACTGCAGGCATCTGTGGCAGGAGTGCAAACCCTCCAGAACTCTTTTTGTTTAACTTCTTCCCCCTGCAAGGAGTCCCTCCTGGGTCTAAGACAATCTCAGGTGGGCACTTCATTTGTCTTTTGATGCTGCCATCTCAAGTCTGTGAGCTCCGGGGGTCTTCATTATTTGGCTGAATTCTGGTGTTTTCTCTTAGATACTCTGTTCAACAAGTAATTATCTATTTGTTGTTTTGAACTTCTTTGTGTCAGAGGTGAGAGCCGGACACCTCTAGTCAGCCACCTTGAACTTTCTTCCCTTAAATTGCCTTTCAGATTTTACTCTCTTTGTGGCTAATTGGTATTCAATTGTGCATATACATATACCATATTTTCTTTATCCATTTATCTATGGATGGACACCTAAGTTAATTCCACATCTTGGCTATTGTGAATAGTGCTGCAATAAATATGGGGATGAAGATATCTTTTCAGTATGCTAATTACCTTTCCACTGGATAAGTACCCTGCAGTGGGATTACTGGGTCATATGGTAGTTATATTTTTAGTTATTTGAGGAAGCTCCATATTGTTTTCCATAATGGCAGTGCTGATTTATGTTCCCACCAACGGTCTATCAGAATTCCCTTTTCTCCACATCCTTGCCAGCATTTGCTGGTTGCCTCTTCACTCTGCTGATTGTTTCTTTTGCTGTGAAGAAGGTTTTTTGTTTGATGCAATTCCATTTGTTCATTTTTTCTTTTGTTGCCTGTGCTTTAGAGGTTTTCTCCATGAAGTTTTTGCCCAGACCAATTTTTGTCCTGGAGCATTTTCCTTAGGTTTTCTTCTATAAGTGTTATAATTTCAGGTCTTACAATAAGTGTTTTATCCATTTTGAGTTGATTTTGGTGTATGGTGAGAGATAGGAGTCTAGTTTCTTTCTTCTGCATAAGAAATCCAGTTTTGGGCCGGCCCCATGGCTCACTCGGGAGAGTGTGGTGCTGGTAGCATCGAGGCTGCGGGTTCAGATCCTATATAGGGATTGCCAGTGCACTCACTGGCTGAGCGTGGTGCAGATAACACCATGCCAAGGGTTACGATCCCCTTACTGGTCAAAAAAAGAAAAAAGAAATCCAGTTTTTCCAGAACCACTTAGTGAAGGATGCTGTTTTTCCCCAATGTATGTTCTTGGCTTTTTTGCCAAAAATCAGCTTGCTGTACAGACATAGGTTTATTTCTGTGTTTTCTGTTCTGTTTCATTGGTCCATGTGTCTATTGTTATGGCAGTGCCATGTTGTTTTTATTACTATAGCTTTGTATACATATTTTTAAGTCAGGTAGTGTAATGCCTCTGGCTTTATTCTTTTTGCTCAGGATTGTTATAGCTGTTTGAAGTCTTTTTTGATTCCACATAAATTTTGGAATAGTTTTTTGTATTTCTGTAAAGAATGTCATTGGTATTTTGATAGGGATTACACTGAATCTGTAGATCACTTTGGGTAGTATGGTCATTTTGATGATATTAATTTTTTCCAATCCATGAACAAGGAATGTCTTTTCATTTTGGGGCATCCTCTGTAATTGTTTTCATCAGTGTTTTGCAGGTCTCATTATAAAGATTTTTCAACTCCTTGGTTAAATTTATTCCTTGGTATTTTATTTTTTGATAGCTGTTACAAATGAGATTCCTTTCTTGATTCCTTTTTCTGCAAGTTCATGGTTGGCATATATAGAAATGCTACTGTTTTTTGTATATTGATTTTGTATCCTGCAACTTTATTAAATTTGTTTATAAGTTGTAAGAGTTTTTTGGTGGAGTTTTTAGGTCTTTCTGTATAAAAGATCATATTGTCTGAAAAGAGAGAAAATTCAACTTTCTCTTTTGTAATCTAGATGCCCTTTATTTCTTTCTCTTGTCTAATTCCTCTGGCTAGGACTTCCAGGAATATGTTCAATAAGAGTGGTGAAAATAAGCATCCTTGTCTTGTTCCTGTTTAAGAGGAAAAGATTTCAACTTTTCCTTATTCAATATGATATTAGTGTGGGTTTGTCATATATGGCAATTATTGTGTCGAGATACTTCCTTCTATATCTAATTCATTGAGAGTTTTTAAATAAAGGGGTGTTGAATTTTATAAATGCTTTTTCTGCATCTGTTGAGATAATCATATGGTTTTGTCCTTCATTTTGTTGATGTGATGTATCATCTTTATTGATCTGAATAGGTTGAATCATCCTTGCATCCGTGGTATGAAATCCACTTGATCATGGTATATAATATTTTTGATGTGCTGTTGAATTCAGGTTGCTAGTATTTTGTTGAAAGTTTTTGCATCTACATTCTTCAGAGATATTGGCTGGTGGTTTTCTTTTTTTATTGTGTCCTTGTTTGATTTTGGTATCAGGGTGATGCTGGCCTCTTGGAAAGAGTTTGGAAGAATTCTCTCTTCAACTTTTTGGAATAATTTGTGAAGACTTAGTGTTAATTCTTCTTTAAAAGTTTGGTAGATTTTGTCAGTAAAGCCATCCTGTCTTGGGCTTTTCTTTGTTAAGAGACTGCTGATTATCTATTCAATATTTTTACTTGTTATTGGTCTGTTTAGGTTTTCTATTTCTTCTTGATTCAGTCATGGTAGGTTGCATATTTACATACAATTCATCTCTTTCCTCTCAGTTTTCTAAGTTGTTGGTGTATAGTTGTTCATAAAGTCTCTAATGATTCTTTGTATTTCTGTGGTATTGGTTGTAATATCTCCTTTTTCATTCCTGATTCTTGTTATTTGTCTCTTCTCTCTTTTTTTCTTAGTTTAGCTAATGGTTTGTCAATTTTGTTTATCTTTTCAAAAAAACCCAACATTTGATTTTGTCTACTTTTCTTTTTTTGATCTTTTTTTCATTTAATTCTGTCTTATATTTATAATTTTTTTTCATCTATTAATTTTGGAATTGGATTGTTCTTTCTTTTCTAGTTCCTTGAAGTGCAATGTTAGGTTATTTTGAATCTTGTTCTCTTTTGTCCATATCCTCAGCAGACATTCTGATAGGTGTGAGGTGATATCTCATTGTGGTTTTGATTTTGCATTTTCCATATGATTAATGATGTTGAGTATATTTTCATATACCTGCTGCCCATTTTTATGTCTCCTTTGGAAAAAAATCTATTCAGGTCCTTTGACCATCTTTTAAATCAGTTATTCATTTATTTTTTACTGACTTGTATGAGTTCCTTGCATATTTTGGATATTAACCTGGTATCAGATATAAAATTTGCAAATATTTTCTCCCATTCCATGTGCTGCATTTTCATTTTATTCATTGTTTCCCTCGCTGTGCAGAAACTTTTTAGTTTGACGTAGTCCCATTTATTTAAGTTTGCATTTACTGCTTGTGATTTTGGTGTCAAATTTTAAAAAGTATTGCTGATTCCACTCTCAGAGAGATTTTCCTCTATTTTTTTTTCTTGAATTTTTATGGTTTCACATCTTATGTTTTATTAAGTCTTCAATTCATTTTGAATCTGTTTTTGTATATGGTGTAAGAGAAATATCCAATTTCATTTTTTTTTTTGCATGTGAATGTCCAGTTTTCCCAACATCATGTATTGAAGAGACTATTCTGTCCCCATTATGTATTCTGAATACGTTTGTCAAAAATGAGTTGACTGTATATGTATGCCTTTATTTTTAGTCTCTTTAGTTTTTTTAGTTTGTTTTTTGTTTTAAAAATTTTTATGAGGTTTCTATGGGGCAGAAATGAGCCTAGAGTTGTTGAAATTCATCTTTGCAGCACAAATGGAGTAACTAATTGTAAAGTGAAAGCTTAGGTTTCAAAAATGGGGATGTATGGGCTCTGAAACCTGCCTGAGATGATGAATCCAACATTCATAACACTTAGGTCTCCCCATAAAATGTTTAGCTACTTTTCTAATAATCTACTTTTTAAAATTTTAGTAGAAAATTGAACTTAAGTGGAAAAATTGAGATGCAAAAGAAATGCTATTCAAGGAAAAAGAATAAAAAAAGGAAAAAAGAAAACATAAGGGTAAATCCAAATAAGTTATAACTATAAAACAAAACAGCTATAGCTGATTTGAGAGATGTTAAATGGTAAATGATTCTATGATACCAGTCTATTTTGGAGCATGACAAAAATATTGGTCAGGATTTGCTACGAAATGAAAATGTAGACTTAGCATGCATATTGAAAATTTACCAGTTATCACACACACACAAAAACCATATAAATTTGTGTTATTTGATTCAAATCAGTAGAGGAAAAATTTGGAAGTTATATAAATGTAGTCAATACAACAGAAGACTGCCATTCAAAATAGTGCTCTAAATTCACACTTTCAAACACTACTTCCATCCTCGCTCGTAACACATTCCAATGATAGATCAAATATAAAATGTCAAAGTTGAAAAAGGCATATCTAAAATCCACAAATAAAATAAACACTTTTCTGTACAGTGACATAATAGGAAGACAATAATTTGGGCCAGCAACTACTATATAGAAAGCAGGTTGATGGTGTCATGGTCTAATTTTTTCATAAGACATGAGGGATCAGAGCGAATATCAGTGTTTGAAATTGAGATTGTGGTTTATCTTTCTCTTTACTCTTGAGAGAAGGTTCAAAGAAACTGTTGCCAATAATAACCTGCAGTTTTCATATATATGATGCCAGGTGCCTAAAACAGCCAAAGAACATACACACTTTCTTGCATAAGCTGCTCTCTTGTTGCTGCCTATGTGATATTTTCAACATCTCTAGTGAGCAGGAAGCTAGTACCACAAATATAAACTCTAGTCATGGTTGGTCATAGTAGATGGGGAATTTATGGTAGAGCAATATCCAGATTGCTAGACATTAAGAAATACAAATGACAGGAAAAGAAATAAAAATAAATAAGAATGTATTAAGATACACCAACTTGTATTCATATAATCCAATTGCCCAATAATATACAAAGTGTGTATTTGTGTACACAAACATTTCTCAGTATATTAAAATAGTGACTAAATGATTAAGTTTACAAATATAGATGAATTTAATTAATCTTTTTGAAACAAATTTAATATGCAATACGATTACAAATAAATAATTAAACTATTTCTGTGATTTTTTTTTTTTCCAGCTTGCCAGTTTGGGGATTCGAATTCTTGACCCTGTTGTTATCTGCGATGGTTTTTTCATGTGTCTTGACTGAAGTCCTCAGAATTTTCTTTCTATTATGTTTAAGGTTAGGGTGATCTACAAGTGCTAATCTCTTGAAAGAGCTGGAGAATAAAAAACAAAACAAAACTGTGTTTATTTCGTGAGATATGCATATCTTATCCCAGTTATTCAATCAAACAATAATTTAGGTGCTTAAGAAACAAAGGGACTTTGTAGATACAAGTAAACCTACTAATCAATTGATGTTAAGTTAGTCAAAAGTGAGATTACTCTGGCTAAGCCTAACTGTATTAGTTGAAAGTCTTTTAAAAGAGGGCCTTCTCTGAGCTCAGAGAATCTATACAGTAGCTGGTCTGCAGTTGTTCTTTTCCCCAGATCTTCCTTTCCTGACTGCAGCTGGATAACAAGATCAGCTCATGACCTTAGGGTTCAAGCCTGCTCCTTCTCTACCCTTCCTGACCCTCTGCTCTGTGGATTTTGGGCTTAGCCAGCACCCACATTTTATACATAGTTTCATACTGGTTCCATTTCTGCTTCTCTGAATAAACCTTTACTGATACAGTTGACTAAATTATACTAAGAAGTATTTGTAAATAAATGCAGTATAAAATTGTCCCTTGTTAAAGAGAAATTAAAACGTTAAAAATAAAACATTTGATCCAAATTATAATGAAAACACTATATACTAAAAGTACTTGTATGATGTAATTTGTAGTTAAGTGTTATAAAATTGTGCATCATAGAAATATATACGCGTGTGGGTATGTGTACTCACACACACTTATACATATATACTAAACAAAAATAAATATTAACATTTATGAACTAAATGTTTAATTTAAAACAAATAGGGACCTGAATTTGCAAGAATATGGATGAAGCTGGAGAAAATTATGTTGAGTGAAATGAGCAAAGTACAGAGGGATAAATACCTCATGTACTCTCTCAATAAGAGAGAAAGAAGGAAGGAAAGAAAGACTACAGTTTTGTATTGGACTTGCAGAGGGAGAGAACATATCTTGGGATACAAAGTGGAGTTGGGACGAAGGAGGAGGGGGAGGGAGGTTGGGGATAATTGGTTGGGGGACACAGGGTACAATCGCAATTTGTAGTAATGGGCATACTGCCAGTATGTATCTGGCCTTCACATCTTGGGCCCAAAGGGTGACAATTAGCTTTGTATCTCATGAATATTCATAACCAATAAAAAAAATACTTAGGGAATGAAAAACTGAGTAAATCAAAGAAAGGAGAAGTGAGAATATAAAAAAACTAGAGTAGAATACAATAAAATAAAATATAAATACTAAAATAGTTTAAAAAATCAACTTTAATTTTTACAAATTTATTGGTCAGAAAAAAAGCAGCAGCACAGAAAAACATTAGAAATACAAATGCTGATGCACGTGTGGCCAGGGGGGCCCACTACAGGTCTTGAGGCCGGAAGTGAACGATTTCTAAATCCCGCCTCGTTTTCTTTTCTTCTCTCCCAGCTCCTGCCCCTGCCAAAGCCGAAGCGAAAGCAAAGGCTTTGAAGGCCAAGAAGGCAGTGCTGAAAGGTGTCCAAAGCCACAAAAAGAAGATCCGCACATCACCCACCTTCCGGCGGCCCAAGACATTGCGGCTCCGGAGGCAACCCAAATATCCTCGGAAGAGCGCCCCCAGGAGAAACAAGCTTGACCACTATGCCATCATCAAGTTCCCCCTGACCACTGAGTCTGCCATGAAGAAAATAGAAGACAACAACACACTTGTGTTCATTGTGGATGTCAAGGCCAATAAGCACCAGATCAAACAGGCTGTGAAGAAGCTCTATGACATTGATGTGGCCAAGGTCAACACCCTGATCAGGCCTGATGGAGAGAAGAAGGCATATGTTCGACTGGCTCCTGATTATGATGCTCTGGATGTTGCCAACAAAATTGGGATCATCTAAACTTGAGTCCAGATGGTTAATTCCAAATATACAACTTTTTTCACCATAAAAAAAAAAAAAAAGAAAAGAAATACAAAGGGACATAAAAGTAAGTAGAGTCGGTAATCAAAAATTGTAAGATAATTGTATTGATAATTTTATAATAATAATTTGGAAAACTCAAATGCAATGGACTCTATATGGGTATTATATAAAATAAAAATTATCCAATCTGACACAGCAAAACATGTGTAAATAGAGTAAAATCCATTTTTTAAAAAAATGTAAAAGTAGGCACAGATTAAAAGATACTTAACTTTGGTTATTTTACATGTGAGTTTTACCAAAAATTCAAGGACGATGCCTTTTTAATTAAAATGTTCTCAATAACTGAGAAAGACTAAGATACCTACAAATTACTATCATTAATAAGCAAGGTCAGCAATAAAAACTGTAAGCAATCCATAGCTTTTTATATATTAACAATAACAAGAAGGAACTATAATGCAATTAAAGTAACAAAATAACAAAGAATTACATCAAAACCACAATTCGTTCAATGTATCTTGGACTAAATGTAATATACCATGTGTGAAGCTTTATGAATAAAGTTATAACAAGCTACTTATATTCATCAAATATATTATACTTGGAAGTAAAACCTCAACATTGTGAAAATACCAATTCATCCCTCTAATTAAGTCAACAGCATTTTAATCACAATCCCAACAGATTTGATAATGGAGAAACTAGTTGATTTCAATCTCTAAATGGAAGAGTACAAGGCTATCAATAATCAGTCTCCCTAAGAAAACATAGTGGGCAGTGTTTGGGTGCGTTCTTACTTTACAGTATAACAAAACTTATTGAAAAGCTGTCATAATTAAACAATTTTCGAAATAATACATTCCATAAGGTAAAAAACTAATGTTAATTTTTGAATATACAATATAATAATCCATATTGAATATACTCAGCACCAATATATAATGGTAATCTAAAAATGTAAAATATATACTCTGGAAATATATCAAATTCATAATTTGGTGCAATAATGATAGAGTTTACATTTCTTATTTTTGGTTGGTGGGAACCTGTTTATGTGTTGCACTATCTGTGCTTTTATGTATTTGATTTTTTTCCATAATCAAAAAACAAAAAGAGAGAAAGAGAGAAATGTCATTTCAAGGAAAGCAATGGAAAAATGGCATGTTTAGAAAATAATGATCATTTTTAAAGAACAGGATCTGCCTTGTGTATCAGAGCTCAAGCCTAGAGACAAAACTGAAAATAAAAATTATGGTCAAATTGTCAAATATTTTGAATGGCATACTAAAAAGTTTTAAAATACTTTAGAGTCAATGGCAAAACATTCATTTTAACAGGTATGTCTCAACGAATTTGTGATTTTAGAAGGGTAATTCAAGAGGCATTGTGTATTTTATATTTGTAGGCTGATTGCATGCAGACAAGGAAACTAGTTAGGGGTATATAACAATACAGTATTACAGAAGAAATGAAAGTCTGAATAATGACTAGCTGTAAATAAAGGAGTGGTTTTCAGATGTAGAATGAACACTATTTAGGTATAATCACAAAGGAGAAGGTGGTAATGATGAACTTAGGATTTCTAGCTTGGAAAATAGCAGACAATACCACTAACAAAGATAAAGAACACAGATATAGATGTATCGGTTTTGGACGAGAGACAAGTTTTATTTTGAACAGGCTGAAGTTTCAGGAAACTGTTGAAATTCTGCTGTGGACAAGCATTAAGAAATAGTGAATGCCATTTTCAGACAATCACCATATGGGTAAAAGTTGTTATGTGAGGAGATTATATCACAAAACAGTATTGTAAGAGTACAAATAGGTGATCAAATGGAATATTTGGGAATATAAATATTAAAAGGAACAGAAAAGCAAAAAAAGTTTATGAAAGAAATTGCTCCAGAATGGACACAACCAAACAGAACCAGGAGAAATAAGCCAATAAAAACAAAACAAAGAAAAATAAACATAACGCAAACAATCAGAATTCCTGAAGTTGGAGATCTGAGCAATATTTGGAATTTCAAATGACAAAAACATTTGAGGTAGTGAAAAAATCATTTCACTGCATAATGATGAGATTATTAGTAACCATTAAAAGTTCATAAGGTGGTCAAGCTGGGAAAAGATGAATTAAGTGGGAGAAAGGGGTAGAAGAAGTCAATGAACCAGGGAAAGACCACTGGGAACGGGATAAATGGAGGGAAAGTATACCGCAGGGAAAACCTGATGCATTTAAGTAAAATGGTGCTAGAAAGGATTTAATATAGGATTCGTTTTTGTGCTGGGTAATTCAGGGAGGGACCAATAAAGTGGTACTTTGCTCTGCACCGTATGCTGTCAAAACATGGTGATAATTCTATGGGTGGGAAAAGACAAGGCCAAAGTTGTTATTCAGCAGCCATCACTCACTTTCCAGGACAGGGAGATCTTCCGTTTTTTGTTTTTGTATGTTGTGGAAAATGTTTTGGTTTTCATCTGGGTTCAGACACGATCACAGAGTGGTCTTGTTTTCCGCTCTGCCCACCTCATAGGATTATTTGAGAAGACAAGAAAATTAACATGTAGAAAATTCATTTGTAAACTAAAGAAGGTACTTTTTTATATTTAACGATGAAATGTTAAAATGATTGTGAAAAGAGAGCATTGCAAAGGATCACCTTCAAGGGCCGTTTCAGATATGCTATTCTATGAGTTGCATCACAATTTTACTATGTTAAGTTATTTTAAGGGTTTTAGCCATTCTAATTAGCTTTAATAGCATTCTATTAGTTACATTTATCATCCCATCAAGCCCATCTTCTGGATTAAATCTGTAATTATGATATTATTCCTCAGGAAAAATGCGCTACGATTTACTATGATTTGATTTATGGTGTTTTCCACAGTTTACTTGGGGAGAAGAAAGGATGATCTCTTTTCTCTAGATTGAGGGCAATAACAACATTTTTTCCAGACAGAATGTGGTAATGTGAATAAAGTTGTGTAATGTAATTATTCCCTGTATCTATCTCTAACAATTATTGCACTAAATTTATCATTTTTGCCCACAGCTCTCACTTGAGATACTAATCTTCTAGGCAGGAAGAATTTTTCTCTCACTTTAGCATCTCCACCACCCAGCATAGTTCTTGGAAAATTTTAAGCATTAGATGCATGAACTAATGAATGAATGCCATGAATATTTTGGAAAGATTAATCTGATGTGTTAAACAGAGTAAAAGATGGGAAACTATTGATTAGCCTGTGATTTAGGAGATTGAGGCAAATGTTTATACAAGCCGTGAAGAGGAACCACAAGAGGGTAACGGAAGTGATGATAGAATCAAAGACAGGCAACATCACTGAGACCAATTGGAACACTCTCCTGTCCATCTTTGGGGCTTTTGCTTCTAAGAAACCTAATCTCTTCCCTGACTAGAAATAACTTCATCATAGAATGGACAAGATAAAAGCCACTTATTTTTTAATTTTTTTTTTCAGCATGCTAGAGTCCACATTACTTGTTAACTTCTCCGAGTACCGTAAAAATATCAAACTGGCATCGTAGAAAGACCATTAGCTTTGAATGCCAGTAGGACTGGGTTAAAATTCAGCTCGGCCAATCTCAGGGCATTAACGCAGATAGCTCTAGGTATCACTTAATATTCCTAAAACACACTGTCATAATATCCTATAGGATTAATGTCAGAATTAAGTTAAATTAAATGGGACATAAAATATTTTTATGTAGAAGAATGCTCAGTCTTAATACCTATTGTACTTAAATTAATGGAATTAATAGAAAACACTTCTCAAATATTTTAGTTTTGTGACTAATAAAAAAAATGTTTTATATAACGATGGCTATATAGGTCTTTGTAACTTCCACGACACCCGGTATACCATTAATATTTTCTTGTTCACTGTTTGAAATTTTTGAAACTAGCTCTATACCTTCAAATCTGTTCTTGTCCTCCAACTATTAACTAACTACAAAAAAGGTCAAAAATGGTGCCACAGGCATGTGGGTTTTCAAAGATTAGAGATATTAATAACAGTAGTGAATTATCTGAGTCTACTGAAACCTTAATTTCATTGTTGGATAAACTTATAATGCTAGATGGAAATATTATCCTTCTACAGGGACTAATTTAAAATGCAAAATAAATGTTAAATATCTATAAAACACTCCATGTTAATTTTTTCAAGTCTTTGTTATCTAAATATACATGAAAGATTGAAAACAATCATCAAATGTCATTGCATTTTGATTATTACACAGACACTTTTTGAGTATTATTTTGCAGCTGATCTAAACAACTCAAACAACATTTAAACTTTAAATGAAATGCTACCCTTGGCTTGAATTAAATAAAACCAAAATGCAAAAATCATTATATTGTACATTTGTTTGTTCTTTGCCACAATCATCAAATTGTCTTTAGAAAGTTTTGAGTTTTCTTTAAGACATGTTTTAAAAGATGTAAAAAGATTTCCTAACATAGTTACACTTATTTACAGTAAACAAAGAAAACCACATGATTCACAGTCTTACTAGAAATTAATGTCAGATTTACTTCAGTTATCATTCACTTCTCTGAAGGCTAAAATTTGGCTTTCTACTATTATATGGTACATTTAGGCATAAAGCGATTATAGCTTTGATGAGTTGGAACTTCATGTTTCCATTGGCATTAACATTCAGTGAATTTTAGTTGATAAGGAATCTATAAATATAGCAAGTTGAGAGCCAAAAGTGAGATATAGAATTAATCAATCAGAGTAATTAATCTCTTTTTCTTGACAAATAAAAGGCTTTTACCTCATATTCTTCTATACTACTGGGATTATTTTAAGCCAGGAAATTAACAAAAACAATAATTTGAGAGAAGCTGAGCATTCTATAAAATTCAGTTCCTAAATTTTGAAAGAGAAATCAAACAAGTGAAAAATTGACCAAATTTGTCACTGTGACATAACTTTCTGTTAGTAAGCCACCCACATCCTTCTAAATACATAAAATAAATTAAGAGTTCTGTGTATTTTATGTTACATTTTGCTCAAAAATTTAGCTTAGTCTAAGCATTTACTGGTATTTTTTGAAGGATATCCTCCAGAAAAAAATTGAGCTTGAGGAGAACCTTCATCATCATGAAAACTTGGCAGAAAGTCACATGCTCCTTGGTGGGCTGGGATCATTCTCATTTGACAGAACGGATAAGGTCAAAAAATCAGTCGTTCTGTTATGTGCCCCAAGACAAGACCCAGACAAAAATCACTGAGTAAATACATAGGAAACGTATTGCATAATTCAGCATAGATATATGTACACAACATTGGTGTATGGAAAACTCAAAAAGCATTAGAAGCATCAAATACTGAAAATGAATTTGAATTGAATAATTATTTTGGAAGCTCTTATTATATATCCCTATGCATATAAGCAGGAAATAATTATGATATACAAGAGTACTTCAAAAATTTATGGAAAAAATAGAATTATTAAATAATACATTTAGGTTGGTTCCAACTCCCGGCTAATGTAAATAGAGCTGCAATAAACATAGGAGGGTAAGTATTCTTTTGACATGGTAATTTGCATTCCATTGGGTATACACCCAAAAGTGGGACTGCTGGATCCTATGGCAGTTCTATCTGAAGCTGTCTGAGGAACCTCCACACCGTTTTCCATAATTGTTCGCACTAACTTACAGTCCCAACAACATCGACAGACGACTGGATAAAGAAAATGTGGTACATATATACACAGTGGAATACAATGCCATAAAAAAAGAATGAAATTCTGCCACTTGCAGCAAGGATGAATGTATATAAAATTATATTAAGTGAAATAACCCAGGAATGGAAAGAGACTCATAAGTGGGAGCTAAAAATAGTAAGCAAATCAATAAAAAAGGGAAAGATGCAACCATTATAATAATTTGTTGAACTTTCAAAAGGAGAAGACAGAACTGAAGCTACTAGAGGTGAGAAATGGAGAGGGAGGGGGGTTAGTGAGAAATTGGTAAAGGGCCACAAAAAATGGTTACATTGTGTAGTGTTGAATATACTAATTATCCTGATTTAAGCATCACTTATTGCAAGCAGGTATCGATTGAGATTAATATTCAATGTTATACCCCACAGATATGTACAATCAATTGTGTTAATAAAAAAAGAATATACTAATTATCACATTGTTAGAAAAATAAAAATCTTTCCATAAATTTTTTGTAGTCCCCTCATATTTACAAGAGTTTTAAATGCTACTAAATTGCAAAAAACTTCACATTATGATGATGTAATCATTCATAAGTCATTTGTGAAGCATCTACTGTTTACATGGCACTGTACTATATGTTGGATGGTGGACAATATAGACAGTTCCCTGGTCTTTGTGAGACTTACGGAGTAGAGAATGTAGATATTTAAAAGAGCAAAGTTGAAGGAAGAAGACTGAGCAGATAACAGAGAGGCTTATAAACTTATTATTACCCTGTTTTAATCAAACAGTGCACTTCGGTTTTGGATATGTGTTTATAAGAACAGAAAAAAGCACCAATGCGCCAGTGAGAAGGGTACACAGACCTTTAGGCAGAAATCCAGAAATAATTATGGTTATGTGGGAGTTGTTTCAGTGAGCCAGTGCACTAGAGATACAGGGAAGACTTCAGGTGAAGTGATATTGGAAAGAAAGAAAACAGTTCAGTTTCACAAATCTTGATTGTAGGGTAAAGTACATGCATTTAAGCAAAAGTAACCATAGGGAATCACGGGGATGAGAATCAGGCAGTGGAGGTAAAGCAGTGAAAGGATGACAGTACTTGCTGAGTATCTAAAAAACATCTACTAACAGATAAATGCTGAAGACACAGTGAATAAGAAAAAGAAGAAATAAATATAACACAGAAAAGAGATGTCACATAAAGCTGAGAAAGAAAAGGGTGCTGAAATTCCACATAAAACGTTTCAATGCTGAAAAGTATACAATGATGATGTGTTCCAACCTGAAAATTTCAGTCTTAACATTAACACACTATTCCATCAATTATTAGTTAGAAACCTGATCGAAGTTGTATGCAGAATTATTCTATTTTATTTTAAAAGAATACTAAAGTTTTAAGTATGTATTCTGAAACATGACGAGGAAAGATTGTAGATATTTACTCCAGTAAAACAAGGCAAAAATTGAAATTAAAAAAGTAATACATGGGAAAGTTCTGATGCAAAGGGTTGGCAATGTGAAAGGAAAAGAGTGAAACATAGTTAGATCTAAATAAATATTTTGTAAGTTAAGAAACTTTAGTAAAAATATGCAGAATAAGAGATATAACTTGAGAAAAGTTATCAGGTATAATAATGTGAATCTGAATCCTTTCATTCTATCCATGAAACTGCGAAATGAATGTATTTAAGAGAAGAATTAATAGTGAGCTAATTATCTCAGCTTTTAATAGGGTTAAGAGTAGTTAATCATCTCAGCCTACAGTAGGTATAAGACTAATCTTTCTTGTCATTTTCATAAAATAAAAATGTTCAAAAACATAAAAACCTAATCACAAAATTACAAATAATAGAGGATAAAATAGCAAAATACATATACTCAACACCTGAAAAAGAAAAGAAAACAAAAAGTAAAGCCCAAACTATAAAAAAAAGATGAAACAAGTATGATTAATATAGTTGTCTTTATAGTATTGGTACATGCATTGAATTCTCCCATCTTTGTCATTATGTGAAATCTTAGAGATTTACATCCTACAAATGAAATGAGAATATATGTTTATTTGAAATATCTTTGAAAGATTTTCACAAGTCCAGAAAATATAACTCAAAGATATTTTAAATGTAATCCACAAGAACTATAATTAAACAACCAATATTTAAAAAAAATGTCTGAACTCTTTAAAATTTAAATATCCATTTCAAAAAAACAGTTATAACAAAGGAGAACTGAAACTTCTGATTACTGACATAATGACAATAACAGTTAGAATGGCTCATACCAAAATGGGTTTCAGTGGAAGTTTTCACAGCTTTCTTCTTTTTAATATTAATCATGAGAAAATTAAAAATAAATGAACTAAAATTTCAAATTAAAGAGTTAGAAAAAATATTAAATATAAATCAGGAAAAGAAGGAGGAAAATATTAGATATTAAAGTTGAAATTAATGAAAATGAAATAGCAATAAAGAATGAGCGATAAGTCTAGAATTGATCCAGTAGGTGGAAAAGAATAGAATAAAATAAGAACGCTTGAGTCTGATGGCTTGGATTTCTATTTTACCACTATCACTTAGCAGTCATGTGATTTTTGTGAAGGATATTAAATGTATATGGCTTGATCTTATCTGTACTCATAAGCTCCAGAAAAAAAGAGATGCAAAGTAAAAAGATAGCTGACATGATGCTGCTAGTAACTGATGTTTCTATAAATTTATTTATTTTGTAATATGTATTTTTATTTTAATTTATCAATATACAATGTAGTTGATTTTAGTGTCCCTTTACCAATTCCTCCTTTTCCTCCCTCCCTCTCCTCCCCCCCAATAAACATCATATCTGTTTACTTGTCTTAATAAGTTCAAGGAATTGTGTTTAAATCTAACTTTGTAATAAATATGGAACACTTAGATGGTAGAGTTAACATCAGTCCTTGAAGAGAATTTGCTTGTGTGATCTTTAAATGTCTCTGGATTAAGCACCCATAAGTGATTTAGCTATGACCCACCATGAAACAGTCACACTCACACCAATTCAAAACTTAGTATTCTCTGCTAAAAATTACTTTTGAACGAAACTTTGATTAATATTTTATCAAAATACTAGTCTTTTGACCCACCACAAGTGCAGTCTAGCCACATGAACAAGGCTTTTCACTGCCCTTTTGTCCACAAACCCAGGAAACCAACCTCCTAAATATTTTTTAAGCAGCAGCCTCATTGATCATTTTGACAGCCACTGGGCTAGATCAGAGACCCATAAAGAGTTGTGTTATGGATGAAAAAATAGTGCAGTTAGAAGAGTGTTATGGATGAAGAATTTTCATTATCTCTACATAGTCAACCTACTTGAATTTTTATGCTTTAACAGGAAAAAGAGAATGAGATCATCAAGTATAAGGACAAATGATAATTAAAAATATAAGAATTTTTAAAAATTTTAAACCTTTGCATCTGTCTTTCTTAAACATGTCTTTGAGTAACATTTGTGTTCATTATTATTTGGTTGTTCATATAATTAATTTCTCTAATTGTTTTAAAAGTAATTAGTTAATGATTTATTCAAAATATAGGAATTTAATAATTATGCTGACATAGAAAGCAAGGCAGTGAAGAAATATATTTAATAGTAATAATTGAAGAGCAAATAGCTTTCTTAAGTTCACGTATCCTTGACAGTTTCATAAATATTACTCGTAGACTTAGCATGTATTTGTGGAATATATACAATCTCCTGACTTTCAAGGCTCACGCTCATTACTAATGGGCTTTATCTATTAATAGAGTCACTTCAGAAGACTCTCATTATGACTTTCCAAGCTTTGACTCTGCCAGAAAATAAATCTGCAAAATGGGATGCCCCAGGAAACTGGCACCATCAATTTGCTAAGTGATCTGTGAATAATGAGAGACCCTCCTACTCTTGTACAAATGGATGATCAGAGCTATCAGCCTGCTCGGATATGGTTGTAGAACCTGTAGAAATATCCCCCACATCTGCGCTATTTCCGTTCCTTTCCATAAACACACGTCATGTCTTATATTTCTCTAATCTTCTTTCTAAGAATTCTTTCACAAGGATTCTTAGTGAATATATAAAAGCAAAAATAATATTGCCTCATGACATCTCTTTAGCAAGTGCTCAATGAATATTCAGGCTTAGCGTTAAAAAAAAAAAGCATAAACTACGAGTATAAGGAAGGACTCAAACATACATGCGAGTTAGAAATGCTGCAGTGTAAAAGGCAAAATACTACTCAAAATTCATGTTTGGATACAATTAGTATCTCTAATTTCTGAATCCAAGTGGATTCATCTTCTGGAAACACATCAGTTCCCATCTTCATTCAAAATTAAGACTTCTGAAACTAAAAAATGCAACTCTTTATGTAAAAGTTTAAATAATTTAGCATCTCCCTGCCCCAAACTTTATGATCAAGAGAAATAATTGGGTTGCTTGTTTTCTTCTTGTAAAGTTGTTTGAGTTCCTTATATATTCTGGATATTAATCCTTTGTCAGATGTATATTTTAAAATATTTTCTCCCACTCTGTTGGTTGTCTTTTAACTCTTTTAATTGTTTCTTTTGCTGTGCAGAAGCTTTTTAGTTTGATATAATCCCATTTGTTTATTTTTCCTTTGGTTGCCCGTGCTTTTGGGGTTGTATTCATGAAGTCTGTGCCCAGTCCTATTTCCTGAAGTGTTTCCCCTATGTTTTCTTTAAGAAGTTTTATTGTCTCAGGGTGTATATTTAAATCCTTAATCCATTTTGAGTTGATTTTAGTATACGGTGAGAGGTATGGATCTAGTTTCATTCTCCTGCATATCGATATCCAGTTATCCCAGCACCACTTGCTGAAGAGGCAGTCCCTTCCCCAGTGAATAGGCTTGGTGCCTTTGTCAAAGATCAGATGGCAGTAAGTGTGTGGGTTGATTTCTGGATTCTCTATTCTATTCCATTGGTCAGTGTGTCTGTTTTTATGCCAGTACCATACTGTTTTGGTTATTATAGCTTTGTAGTATAGCTTAAAGTCAGTTAAAAAATGGGCAAAAGAGCTAAGTAGGCATTTCTCTAAGGAAGATATCCAAATGGCCAACAGACATATGAAAAAATGCTCAACATCACTCAGCATCCGGGAAATGCAAATCAAAACCACATTGAGATACCATCTAACCCCAGTTAGGATGGCTAAAATCCAAAAGACTATGAACAATAAATGCTGGTGAGGCTGCGGAGAAAAAGGAACTCTCATACATTGTTGGTGGGACTGCAAAATGGTGCAGCCTCTATGGAAAATGGTATGGAGGTTCCTTAAACAATTGCAAATAGATCTACCATACGACCCAGCCATCCCACTGTTGGGAATATACCCAGAGGAATGGAAATCATCAAGTCGAAGGTATACCTGTTCCCCAATGTTCATCGCAGCACTCTTTACAATAGCCAAGAGTTGGAACCAGCCCAAATGCCCATCATCAGATGAGTGGATACGGAAAATGTGGTACATCTACACAATGGAATACTACTCAGCTATAAAAACGAATGAAATACTGCCATTTGCAACAACATGGATGGACCTCGAGAGAATTATATTAAGTGAAACAAGTCAGGCACAGAAAGAGAAATACCACATGTTCTCACTTATTGGAGGGAGCTAAAAATTAATATATAAATTCACACACACATACACACATACACACACAAACCGGGGGGGGGGGGGAAGAAGATATAACAACCACAATTATTTGAAGTTGATACAACAAACAAACAGAAAGGACATGGTTGGGGGGGAGGGGGGGAGGGAGAAGGGAGGGAGGTTTTGGTGATGGGGAGCATTAATCAGCTACAATGTATATCGACAAAATAAAATTTAAAAAAAAAAAAAAAAAAGAAATAAACGTGACTTTGATTGACTTAAGTACTAGCGATGGTAATAATTCTCCTCCTTATCTGTGACATGGATTCAAATACTTCAGAATATAAATAGCAAGATGATCTGTTTTAGGTACATAATTAAAAATTTAAAGTATAGTTTAGAGTTTGAGGGCACCATGAGTTTTGGGGTTTTGTCGTTGAGCTTGAACAGCCCAATTTTTAACAAAATATTGCAAACTAGCTAATTACTGCCCTTACGTTGTCATCTTATTATTTAACATTCTTTCTTTAAGTTATTATTATAGAAATTCATAAACATATGCAAACATAATTATTAACATTTAAACATTCTTTTTCTATCTGTACTCTCAATGCACTGGAATATTTTAAAGTAAGTGTCAAATATTGCATCATTTCTTATGTAAGTAAGTATCACTAAAAGATAATTATCACACTTATATGAAAATAAAATAATATATGATAAATTATCACATTTCTATGAAAATAAAATAATTGTTTAATATAATAAACATACACTTGTTCAATTTTTAACTTACTTAGTTCAGTAATAATTTTTTTTAGAATTGGGCTGTTCAAATCCATAACCAAAGACATAACTTTTTTCTTATTTTTATATTCATCTTTTAATGGCAGACACATATATTCTCCTCAGTTCTTCTATTCTCCAAGCCTTTATCTAAGTTAAACACTATTTATGGCTTTTTTAATGTTCTCTTCCACTTTTCTTTTTTTAAATCTTTAATTGAAATATATTTATTATATGTATTATGAAACAGAGTTATAGTTTAATACATGTCTGCAATGTGTGATAATTAAATTAAATATAATAAATATATTTATTATATGTAATTGTGAAATACAGTTACATTTTATATGCATGTAATATTTTATACCACATGTACACAATGTGTGATAATTAAATCAGGGTAATTAGCATATTCATCATTGCAAAACCTAATCATCCTAACAAATTATTGATGAATTCTCCTTTCATGATCTGACAAAATTGCTGGACAGTTGGTATTCAGAGTACTCAAGATGGGTTTACATGATGTGACTGTAACAGAAATGAGGTTCTGAGAAAAAGGCAATGTGCAATTTGGTGACTATTTTTAACTATCACCAAATGAAGTATAGACTCTTGTGATTTTTGTTCTTGGTGGTGAAATATTTAATTCTCTTGCTCAGTCCCAACATTGTATTAGGTGGACTTTGGAGTATTATACTTACTATAAAAATGTTGTAGAAAATGTTTTAAATGGGAAAAGATAAATTAAAAAAAATAAAGATCACTTTTAATTATCCTAGCCAGATCAGAGATAACCACAATTTTATTTGACATATTCTATTTTCTTTCTTATAATTATGTATAAAATAAATTCATCAAGATAGAGACACATTTAAGATAACTGAGAGAATTATATAAGGAAGATTAGATTCTAGATTTAAGCAGAATTAAATTCAATGAGCCAATTTTCATTGTCTGAATCATCAGCAAGTTTCTTCAATCTACTAAATCTGAATTTTCTAAACTGTAAAGTGGGACTGCTGTTAGAACTTATTTTCCGGTAATTAAATGAGATAATACAAGCAAATGCTTAGAACAAGGTCTGACAGTGCTCCAAAAATGTCCACTCTCATTCTCATTATTACCATTATGCTAATATAAATCCAGAGGCACAGAAAGTTTCAAACTTTCCCAGTCCTTTCTCTGACACTGTTCTGCCCCATTGAGAGGATGATGTCTCCTGGCTCTACCACTTTTTCACAGACATCTGAACAAATGGAGTACAGGAAAACTGCAAACCCTAGCTTGACAATTAATGAGCTGATCTCTTTTTATTTTCCTTTCTGTATTACTATCATAATGGCAATGCTGCATTTATAGTAAAAAATTTCGAAGAAAGTGCCTCCTGTCCAGTTTGAATTGGATGTGGATGGACACGAAATAGTAGAGGAAGGTGCGAATGAGGGCACCATCTGGCTGCTTAGGTAACACCAGGTGGATGGTGGAGTTTGGCACAGATTTCTGATCATTTCTCAATAGAAACATTGAAACACATAATGGATGAGAAATAAAAAGTTCCCCAACCTTCCCTCAGTCTCTTACTTGCTCTTTTGCTGGTGGTATCACATCACAAGTGAGGACCAAGGTTTTTGCATGTCAATCAAATTTTATTATGCTCACATGAGATATAATATCTTAAGAGTCTAACAATATATTGATTATTAATTTATTTAAAATTATATATGTATATATATTTTTCTTTTCACCATTCTCATTGGTATTTTATTAAGATTTAAAGAATAGTCACTAGAATAACAACAAGTGCAAATTATTACTGAAAAGACTTCGTTATTTGAAGTTTTGATCCAGCTACTGTCACTAATTTAGAACAATTTAGTAATATGACTAAGATTATATTGTAGATATAATAAAATAAAAATACTTAAGGAATATATAAGCCAAGAATAATAATATCTCCTTTTGCTAATTCTATTCATGGAATATATCTGATAATTTTTTACATGAACTAGTGACAAAGTTGCCCTTCTAAAATAGAAGTTGACAAAATTCAACCATAAAAGATTGCAGGTTACCACTGTTACGATTGTATTTTACTAGGATCTCAGGTGGTAAAGTTAGAAGCAATTCACCTGTCTTATAGCAGTCTGAAGGTATGTGCATTTATAAGCACTTTCACTCACTTTTCAGACTTATTGGGCACAGCATATCAGTAGCCAGAACACCTACAAAATAAGTAGATACTAATTTATATTTCTAATTTGTATTAGATATCCAACCTACACATAACCAAAAGATAAATGTGAAACCAAAAATAGTTTATTCCAAATTCCACAAGAAATAATTTTTTTTTTTTTTTTTTAAGATTTAGCTGCTTTGATTTTTTGGAAAAAAAATATTCAAATTTGGAGAATGCAGTCATTTATTTTTAGAACTCAGGATTTTCCATTGGTATAATTGCTTTTGATTACACTTACCTTTTTCATACACACAGAGTAACAGAAAATAATTCTAAAAATATTTATTAATATGTTCAATATTTTGAATTATATTCTAAATTCTAGAGGAAAACTGGTTTATTTATTTATTTTTTTCAAGTGCACAATTTAGTGGCTTTTAGTAAATTGACGAAGGTGTGCAAACCATCAGCACTATTTAATTTCATAACATTCCGTTTTATCCCGAGGAGCCTTCTGGGGCTTCTGCTGCTTTTTTTGGGAGGAGCGATTGTTACACACATCTCACTCTCCTCGGGAATACTGCTGCTGTTTTTTTGAAGATGCCAAGACAGGCGCAGCCAGCTCTTTCTTCAAGTGTTTCTTCTCCTGTTTCTCCAACTTCCTTGCAATGTCTGCATTAGCCTGAACCATTGCTTCCCTCATGACGTCCAGATTCTTTCATGGAATATCTTCAGTCTCGTAGGACAGCTGCTCATCAACTTATTCTCGAAGATTCTTTCCAAATACACTTGTGGGCACCTCAGAGAAGCAACTGATTCCTGAGGCGATACTGCATTTGTTTGCCAGGTGTTGGGAGATGCAGTCTTTGTTCTTGACAGCTGCTCGCCCAGTAAAGGTAGAGTGGACTATAAGTCCATATTTTGTGGAATCTTTAGGTTTTTCTTTTCAAATGTAATTTAATTCTATTTTATTGAAACCCAATTAATTGTACATATCTGTAGAGAATAGGGATAAATATCAAAACTTATGTGCAATAGGTAATGTTCAAATCAGGATAATTTCTATATTACTATATTCTCCTTTTGAAAGTTCAACAAATTATTGGAATCGTTGTACCTTTCTTTCTTTCTTTTATTATTTATTTGCTTGTTTTATAGCACCACTTATGAATGTGGACATGCACTATTTCTCCTTTGTCCCTGGCTAATTTCACTTAACACAGTTTTCTCTAAATTCAGACATGTTGCTGTGAATGGCAGAATTTCATTTCTTTTTAAGGCAGAGTAGTATTTCATTTTGTATATATACCACATTTTCCTTATACAGTCATCTGCTGATGGACATTTAGGTTGGTTCCAACTCTTGGTTGCTGTAAATAGAGCTGCAATCAAAATGGGAGTGCAGGTATTCCTCTGACATGATGATTTCCATTCCTTTGGGTATATACCCCAAAGTGGGATTGCTGGATCATATGGTAGTTCTACCTGTAGTTGTTTGAGGAAATTCTGTACTATTTTCCATAATGACTGAACTAAATTACAGGCCCAGCAGCAGTGTAGGAGGGTTCTCCTTTCTCCATGTACTCTCTAACATTTTCAATCTTTTTGATAATGGCCAGTCTAATTGGTGTGAGATGATATCTCAGTACAGTTTTGAGTTGCATTACCCTGATGCTTACTGATGCTGAGCATTTTTTCATATGTCTGTTGGCCATTTGTATATCTTCTTTTGATTAATACCTATTTAGCTCCTGTGCCCATTTTTAAATCAGGTTACTTTTTTTTTTTTTTTGCTATTAAGTTGTTTGGGTTCCTTGTATGTTCTGGATGTTAATTCCTTGTCAGATGCATAGTGTGCAACTATTTTCTCCCATTCTGTAGGTTGTCTTTTCGCTCTGCTAATTGTTTCTCTTGTTATGAAGAAGCTTTTTCGTTCAATATAATCCGATTTGTTTATTTTTTTCATTTGTTTCATATGCTTTTGTGGTCTTATTCATAGTCTTTTCCCAGTCTTACTTCCTGAAGTGTTTCCCCTATGTTTTCTTTTAGTAGTTTTATAGTTACAGGTCTTTCCAATATCATCTTGAATGGAGATAAAAACAGGAACAATACAAGGATGCCCACTCTCACCACTCCTATTTAACATAGTATTAGAAGTACTATCCAAGCAATCAGACAAGAGATAGAATTAAAGGGTATCTAGATTGTAAAACATGAAGTCAAACTGTCCTTGTTTGCAGATGACATGATTCTCTATATAGAAAAATCTAAAGGCTCTAACAAAACTCTTAGAGATGTTAAAGAATTTCAGTAAAGTTGCAGGACACAAAATCAGCATGCAAAAATCAGCAGCATTTTAATACTCTAATAACTAGCAGAAAGAGAAATCAAGTAAACAAGCCCATTTACAATAGTCATCAAATAATTAAATACTTGGAATCAGTTTTACCAAGGAGTTGAAAGATCGCTACAATGAGAACTACAAATCATTGCTGAAAGATATTAAAGAATGAACAAAAAGATGGAAAGACATTTCATGTTCTTGGATTAGAAGAATAAACTTGTGAAAATGTTCATATTACCCGAAGTGAACTACATATTCAAGGCAATCCGATCAAAATACCAATGACATTCTTCACAGAAGTAGAAAAAACAATCCTAACATTCATATGGAACAATAAAAGACCCTGAATGGCTAAAACAATCTTGAGCAAAAATCATAAAGCTGGAGGCATAACACTACCTAACTTCAAAATATACTGCAAAGCTATGGTAAGCAAAACAGCATAAATACAGACACTCAGAGTAATGGAACAGAATGGAGAACCCCCAAATCAACCCACATGCTTACACCCAACTGATCTTTGACAAACACACCAAGACTATAACTTGGTAAAAAGATTTCCCCTTCAATCAATGGTGCTGGTAAAACTGGACATCCCTAAGTAGAAGAATGAAACCTATACCTCTTGCTATAAACCATCAACTCAAAATGGTTTGAAGAATTAAATATCAGACTTGAAACTCTAAAACTACTAAATGAAAACATAGAGGAAGCACTTCAGGTTTTCTATATATAAGATCACATCATCTGCAAACAAGAAAAATTTGACTTTCTCTTTCCAAATTTGGATGATCTTTACATCTTTTTCTTGCCTGATTGCTCTGGCTAGAACTTCCAATGCTATATTGAGTAAGAACAGTGAGAGTGGGCTTCTTTTTCCTGTTCCTTGTTTTAGAGAAAAAGTTTTCAACTTTTCTCCATTCAGGGTGATGTTAGCTGTCATTTTGCCATATAAGGCCTTTGTTGTATTGAGATACTTTCCTTCTATACCTAATTTGTTGAGAGTTCTTATGATGAAGGTATGTTGAATCTTATCAAATGTTTTTTCTGCATCTATTGACATCAATAGGATTTTTGTCCTTCATTCTGTTGATGTCATGTATCACATTTATTGATTTGAATAGGTTGAACCATCCTTGCATCCCTAAGATAAATCCCATTTGATTACAGTGTATAATCTTTTCGATGTGCTGTTGAATTCAGTTTGCTAGTATTTTAATGCACCAATGTTCATTAAGGATATTGGCCTGCAGTTTGCTTTTTTGTGTGTGTCCTTGTCTTCTTTTTGGTATCAGTATGATGCTTTCCTCTTAGAATAAGTTTGGGAAAATACACTTTGCTTCAATTTTTGGGGATACCTTGAAAAGAATTGTTGTTAATTCTTCTCAAACTATTCTAAAAAGTGTATTAGGAGGGGATCCTTGGAAAAGTCTAGAAATCCTACCAATCCAACAGGTGAGCCTGTAAAATATTCATATAAATGTTTTAATTATGATTTATGATTCATGTAAAATAGTGTAAAGAAATACACACATAACTGCAGAAAAGCTCAACAGAATATAATATAATGAAAAAACCTGCTACAGAGGACTCCTATGTAGCTATTTCTGAATTTCTACTGACTTTTTAAATAAGATCCTGCTGTATTGCCCATGCCAATCAATTGACTGTTAAACACTTCATCTTTACTGTTTTTAAATCTTTAAATGCAATAAAAAATAAAAGGATCATTATCTAATTTTTTATACACAATTTGTAAACAGTATGCTCTTTCCTGCCTACTTATGCTAAGATTGTTATTTTGTTTTTGTTTTATTTTTACTTGTGAGCAAATAAAACTTATTTCATAAGACTACAAAATACACCAATATATGGCAAAGTTTCTCTAATTCACTATTTCTCCAAACGGAAGCAACCTAGAAACGACTAATTGAAAGGTATATGTAACTAAGTTAGGTCATTCTCTTATTACTAATCAATGTTATTTTGACAAGATAATAGAGAAGGAATAATAAACTGTAAGTATTTATTTTTAGTATTGAATTGTGCTCCCGAGGAAAATAAGAACTCATATTTTCACAGAGCATAATAGGACTAAATTAAGCAGGATAGATAAGAGAGGCTTTTTCATTCGGAGGCAATTTTGTAGAAAACACTCAACATCCCACTACAGTGAAGTTATTGACCAACTTAAAACAATCTGTAGTTTCCATGAACTCTTCTTGGTATCTGTTTGCAAATGCAAAATTAAAACCTGAAATCTTCATGTGATAAATTCTTTGTTTTTTGTGAAAAATGATATTTAAATTTCTTTCAGAGAAGAGAGAGAAGGAAAGGCTTACCTGGGTTGGCTTTGTCTAGTCAAACAAATATTTTATTGAAGACCGAAAAATTCACACATGCTCTCTGTCATTAAATTTACATGTCCAGGAGAAATGATATCACTTTGACAGTACTAAATTGCTTAAAACAAGTGTTTACCAACTGTTAGAGTTTTGTTTTATTTTGTTTTGCTTTGCCAACTCTTCCCATTTACAGACTGTACCTATCAAGATAGACAAGTGTTAATTGCTATGCATACACTAAAATTTTCATTTGGGACAGATGAAATCTAGAAGATATGTAGTATAAAGAAAAAAATCTTTAAAATCATCCTTAATGACATAATCTGGCACAGGTACAGCTGAGTAACCTTAAATATTAGCACCTTCCTCAAAATGATATTTAATTTTCTTTTATATGCTAGCAGTGTCTTGTAAACTGACTTGTCAGAATTTGGCCCTGAACATGGTGAGAAGCGTACTGACGTGTACCATGGGGAAGAAAAATTATGACACCTCTCAGCAGCATATCAGTATGAGGAGACTTTATCCTCTGCTGTCAGTAGTTCTAAGGATAATAAGGTATATAAATCCTATCCGTTTACTCATGAGGATCATTCTTTAATTATCTGAGGCAAAGAAGTATTTGTTGACATCTGTGGAATTAAGAAATAAAGAATGCAAAATGCAGCAGGAGCTGTTATGTAATTATGCCCATCAGTTTTACCTAAATGTGGCATAATATTAATTAATATTATCATACCCAGGTCTGATATATTCTATCTTTAAGATTTCTGTTCTTCACAAGCCACTTCCTTACTTTCCACCAGAAGATAAACACAATGATAACAGGGAATAATTTATTTTTTCCCCGCACAGCTGAATCTCTGGTAACTAGGTTAGTGTCTGGTTGTATATAGTAGTTGTTAGAAAATGATTGATTGAAGAATTGAATGAATGAATGAACAAATAACAAGGTCACTGTCAGAATCCCAGTTGTGAAGGTATAGCTAATTGTACAATAGTAAAATGCTCAGGAGACTTTATTCATCTTTAGTAAAAATCATCATAAATATATTTTAATCCTATCTTCTCCATTCCCACTACTTTCATTATGTATGATTTTATTATTTTCCACCAGGATGCAACAATGTCCCTCCTGCATACCTACAATTCACCTTCTGTATTACAACTAAAACTATATTTTAAAAATATGCAAGTAATGATGCTTTTCCTCTGCCATGCAGTCCCGTTATCAAACAGATTAACAGGAGATTTCTTATCATTGCAATATATGCTCCAATGATCTGGCCTCTATCTAACTTTCAATTTCCCTACAGCCATAGAGTCATTTCTGGAATCCAAATGCTCTTTTACATTCCCATATCTTTGAATGAACTATTCCCACCCCAAGTAATTTCTTTCCCATTCTGTCATAATATTCATTCTTTAAGTTTAGTTCATATAATCCTTCCTCTGGGAAATAATTTATGATACAATTTTCCTCCCATAGAAATTCAACATTTTCCACTCTCTGGTTTCAGGATCAATTTATATAAATATTTAACACACTGTGCATTATATAGTGAAGATATATTAGTATGTGTTGCTTTGCCTCCCATGGATTTGTCACCCCTTTTCCCCTGGGTGATGGAGCTGACAAAGATTATTCACAGCCCATCTCTTCTGAGCAGTGAGAATCCCCCAAAAGGGGTTAATCTCCCAGAACCCTCAAGAGCGAGGCATCCCTTCCATTTGGGAAATTAACCACTAATTGGAGTTCACTTCCCACATTTATTCTCCAGACCAGGAAGTTCCAAGAAGAGAACATAGGTGGGTTTTTTGCTAAATACAGTTTAACAAGTTTAACAATAGAAGCTGGTAACATACAGTAAGACACGCAAGGTGACTTTCAATAATGCTATTTGCAACAAAAGCTTGATTTTAGCAAACATTCTCTTCTTACAGCAATTTCCCAGTATCTTTACATATCAATCAGTAACCTGTCTGTCTTTGGGCCAGCAACTTTGCTGTGCTGCAATTCTTTATCTTACAACAGAAACGATAGCCTGGTGAAAATTTCCTGTCCTTTGCGAGGTCAATATTTGAAACTGCAAGGCTTTGGAAAACCAGGCCCTATGAAGTACATTTGCTTTATGCATACTCCACAACTATGCAAGTATAAAACAACGTAAAATACGAGAAGGTTTGTAAAAGAGTTTATCCATCTAATTATTCCCAGGAACCTATACAAAACACAATATAGCTACTCGAAAACTTTGTATTGAAATATATAACAAATTTATATGTTAACATAATATTTAAAATACTTTTACACAGATTCTTCAGATATAAAAAGCAAAAGACACAGCCCCTATTCTCAAAGAGTGTAGAAACCAGGAGGAAGACATATGTGCAAATAAACTAGTATAATACATACCACACTTATAGAAATAGAGAATTAGTAAGTTCAGTAGAAAGATGAATACTCTCTCTCTCTCTTTTTTTCTTTTTTTGTGACCGGTAAGGGGATCACAACCCTTGGCTTGGTGTGGCCCGCACTGTGCTCAGCCAGTGAGTGCACTGGCCATCCCTATATAGGATCTGAACCCGCGGCAAGAGCGCCGCTGCACTCCCAGCAGTGCACTCTCCTGAGTGAGCCATGGGGTCAGCCCAAGGTGAATACTCTCTTAAATCTATCTCTAGTAGAAAAGGAAAACTTTATATTGATGATAGCATTAAATTTGAGGTTTGAAAGATAAATGAATTTATCTATTGGGCAAGTAAAAAGTTCTAAGAAGCTCAGTCAGCACCCAAAGGGCTCCCCCCAAGAAGGAAGGTAAACTAGAGGAGCTTCTAATTAGTCAAACTCTAGTTGATTTAGGTTTATCTTTCATGGCTCTACTGAACTGTGATTAACAAAGCTAAATTCTCTCTGGATGAAGATCAATAGGAGCCGCAAAATATCACTAATATTTTTCACAGACAGTGTCCAGAATGCAATAGAGAATTACATGGAGTACCAGGAGACAAGAACAAGTGATTGAAACAAGAGAAAGAAAGGCAATAGAATCAGACTCTGAAGATCCATATTTTAAAGTTATAAGTACAAACTTTATGATGACTATGATTTCTAGGTCCAAAATTATATATAATAAAGCATAGAACTACAAGTATAAAATATCAAATTGGAATTATAAAGATGAGATACAAAATAATTAAAATTAGCAACTCAGTAAATACTTTTAAAAGCTGATTAAGCAGAAGAAAAAATTAGTGAATTAGAAGATAGGTCAATAGAAAATAACCAGACAATATCTTAAATAGAAAAATAAAAAGGAAAACTTGGTAATCATAAAACAACTGCTAAAACCATAATACAGGAGACATTTTTAAGGGAAGTCATAGAAAAAGTCACACTATACTCACAGGAAGAAAATTTAAATTGACAGATAATCAACATAATTATAGCCAGAGACAGTGAAAGATATTTTGACAGTGCTGAAAATAAAGAGCTGAAAAGGTAGAATACTCTGAATTATTCAAAATTGATGCCAAACTAAAACCTCTGGAAAAAAATATGCGGAAATATTCATATTTGCAAATATTTTGTAGATAAGATACAAAAAGAAGAAACTATACGAATAGCAGAAAAAAGCCACAAAATAAATGTAATAAAAACTCTGTTTTTCAAAAGAACCAGCAATAATAAGTAAACAAATAACATATGTAAATAAATATACAAAGACCAGGTACAGACTGGAACAAAATACAATATATTTGTCAGACAAAATACTTGTATTTAAGATAAATAAGAACTGTTATAGCTCAAGAAGAAAATTCAATGGAAAACATAGTCAAAAATTTGAAAAGAAATTTCTTAAATAGGCACTACATGAATGGCCAATGAACACATAAAAAAGACATTCAGTTGTATTAATGATCAGAGAAATGCAAATTATAACCACAGTGAAAAACCATTATACATCAACTTACAAAGACTAAAATTAAAACGTCTAATCATGCCAAGTTCTATATATTATGATCGTGTTTACCTCACACAGAAATGTAGCTACTTATTAATCAGTGTTCTTCTGTAACTAGCTTTGAAAATCTGAATCAACTTATTTTTATTTTCTGTGAACTATTTAAAACATAGTTCATTCATTAAAAAAATATTACATTATTATTTCAATAGCCATAGCTTAATCACAGTTTTCCATAAACTTAAAATTTATAAAAGAAATAAGATATTATATGGTTTATATTCTATTTTATCTGTTTTGATTATTAGTTTGATGCTCAATAAAATGCTATACAAAAAAATCATTTATTTTCCACTGAAGGTACAGACTGGAATACTCTTCACACATTTCACATAACAATTTTCCTATTGCTGCAATTCTTATTACCATGTAAGAAGATAGATATCTGAGATAGGAAGTTTTATTATGGTGGCCTTACCTTCCAAATTAGTTCACAATGAGCATAAGTCAGAAATCACCATTTAGGATATAATGAATTTCAACACTGCCACGTTTAATATAAATTGGTAACCCAAAGGTAAAAATATTCAAGCAGCATCACCACTCTCCTTATTTTTAGATTCCATTCATTTGCTGGGAAATAATTTGCTTTCTTATAGGTACTGATTGTTTTGTATGTATTTGGTCATGAAAATTGATCTGACATATATGGTTAGATATGTGAATATTTAAGTGCATTTTATATTTACTATCTTATCAGACAATCATACATTATGAACATAAACTAATGATCAATTCAGACTTTTAAAATTTGACACCAAAAATGATCAAATCAAAACACGTAATGTCACATTGCAGAATAATCTTGATTCACATTCTTTATATATTGCTACCTAGGTTCTCTTTATGTCCCCTTCCTACTTATTCTCTCAATTTCTGATAAAGAAAGCATTCAAGAATACATTTCAAGGATAATACCTTGAAAGGTTTTTTCTATGACATATTAGGCAATTTTATAGTTGATTAGAAAATCCAAGTTCCTTATGATTTTCCAAAGTATATTTCCAGTTTCATTATCAATCTTGTAATATTTCAATAACCTGGACTTTCCCCTCATTAGTTTGAGCATTTTGGAACTATTATCTCCTGAAATAAAATGAGAAAGCATTTATTCTGTCTTTTAACCATTCTCAGGTTTAGCTCTTGCTGAAATGGTCCATTTTCTCTATGTCAACAAAATTAAATGTAAGAGACAGTTTTTTGGAATCAAAAGAACAAGAGAATCCTAGAAAAAAATGATCATGCAGCTTCCCTTTATATTTTTTCTGGCAAAGCCTAGACAACAATGCATGTAGAGCAATCACTCTCTTTCCGTAGAGAATCGAGCTGCTATTGATGAGTAGCAATGCCAATTCCTCACAGTTTTATGGAGGATACATAAAAGAGAAACACCGGGAGAAAAACAATGTATCCTATAGTCTCCCCATTCTTACTCTGTTTATTAAAAGTTAAGATGCAGTAAGAGAAAAACGAAGTAAGTAGTTATCCCTTGTGTGTGGTTTTGCCTTTTTCCTTCTCAGTTACTCGAAGTCAACCGCAGTCAGAATAGGTGATTATAGTACAGTAGCCATTTAAGACAGAAAGAGAGAGAGACCACATTCACATATCTTTTATTACAGTATATTTCTATAGTTGTTCTACTTTATTAGTAGTTATTGTTATTAATCTATTACTGTGCCTAGTTTATAAATTAAACTTTATAATATGTATGAATATACAGGGGAAAACATAATATAGGGTTTGATACTACATATGGTTTCAGGTATCCACTGGATATCTTGGAAGGTATCCCACCAGTTCAATCAAGGAGAAAGATAATTAGGGGTGATCATTAGATTTGGTTATTGATAATCTCCATGTGGGAAAGTGAGAGAAAAATGGGGATTTCACTAAGATAAAAGGTGAAGAATGGAGACTTAAACACATGCTTTACTCTTCTTCCTCTCAGGATCTGAAACGACAGTAATGAATATATAGTTGTCCCTCAGTGTCTGTGGTGCGGAATTGGTTTCAGGACCTCCCTCAGATACTAAAACTTGCAGATTCTCAAATCCCTGATATAAAATGGGTAGTATTTGCATATAAACTATGCACATCCTCCTGTTACCTTAAACCATCTCTAGATTTCTTATAATACCTAATATAATTTAAATGCTACATAAATAGTTGTACTATATCGTTTAGTGAATAACAACAAGAAAAATTCCTGTGCATGTTTAGTACAGACTCAATTTTTTTCCAAATATTTTTGATCTGCCATTGTTGAACCCATGGATGCGGAGGGCCAATACCAACATACACATGCATATGCATGAAGGCAATGAATACCAGAGAGGAGATAGAGCAGGGAAGAGGTGAGGTGCAAACATATTTTTGAGACGTGGGAAGCAGATGAAGAGACAGCAATATGACTTATAACATAGGAAAAGCCAAAAGCTAAGTGCATGTAGAGGAGGTTGAAACAAGCCGTCTGGGCTGCAGAAAGAAGCATGAGGAAATTCCAGGAATGGGAGCCCTGCAGGCAGGGCACAGGGTGAAACTGGTTACCATTCTACACAGGAAAGCATGACAGGCCCAGATTTGCCCTCACCCCACCCCACATAGACATCTGTACATGTTTCCAAGGCTAGACAACAGATGAATAATCTATCCTTTGGAAGAAATGAGTGAGAGAAATCAATATTCAGGGATGCCAAGGACAGCTGAGGGTGAGAGTGAAAAACTGTCCTGACAGCAAAGTAATTGAGTGAAATTCTGAAAATTAAATCCAATGATTTATATTCCGGTTCTCCAACCCATTACCATTTTGGTGCCATTCAGATTATATTCCCAATAAAGCAATTTGAAAGTTTATCTCTGAAAAAATTGATCAGGCTGAAGGAGAAAAAAACAAAACAAAGCCTACAGACATGGACAGACTTAGAGTCCAAACAATACTCCACTGTAGAGTGAAGCCATCAGTAAGTAAATAAGGTTCCTAGGTATACAAGCACATGCACAATCTCAATAGGCTATTTCATTTTATTTTAACTGCTTTGAGATATAACTTACCTACAATAAAATTCACCCACTTAAAGTGTACAATTCAATGATTTTTAGTGTATTCCCAGAATTGTGCAGCCATCACCACAGTCAACATTTAGAATATTTTCAATACCCCAAAGGAAACCCCATACCAACTAGCAGTCACTCCCTAGGCTTTTTCCCCAACTCTCCCAGGCTTAAACAGCCACAAATCTACTTTCTGTTTCTATAAATGTGCCTATTGTGAACATATCATATAAATAAAATCACATATTATGTATCCTTTTTTGAGAAACTTCTTTAATTTAGCATAGTGTTTTCAGGATTCATCAAAAAATTTTAAATATTATTTATTTAATTAGTTTTATTGAGAAATGATTCATATATGATACAATTCCCCTACATAAGTGTACAATTTGAAGCTTTTTAACAAATTCAAATAGTTGTACATCCATAACCACGATCAATTTTAGGAAATTGAATCAGTCTTAGAAGAAATTCTGTTTTCATCAGCCGTGACACCTCATTTCTCTCCCATACCTCCTGACCTAAGAAACTTCTAATCCAATATCTGTCTCTATACATTTACCAATTCTGGACATTTTGTATTGAATCATGTAATATGTAGTGTTTTGTGACTGGCTTCTTGTACTTAATGCAATATTTTCAAGGTTCGTTTATGTTGTGCCAATATTAACACTTCAGTCTTTCACTCTTATTATTATTCAAAAGCCACAGGTCAATAAATACTTGATGAAATTTTATATGATAATTTTGAAGAAATCTCCCAGAAAGTAGAACAAAAAGGCAAAGAGAAAATAGAAAAGAAGAATAAGGTATTATATAAAATGTCTAATATAGGACTGGCCGGTTAGCTCGCTGGATTAGAGAATGGTGTTGATAACACCAAAGTCAAGAGTTCAGATCCCCGCACTGGCCCAGCCAGTTTAAAAACAAACAAACAAAAAGTCTACCATACAACTAGTAGGAATGAAAGACTGAACCAACAGAAAATGAGAGGAAATTATCAAATACCTCTTTAAAAGGACTAACAAAGTTTATTTTATTTTTATTAAAAGGCCACAATAATTGCCCACCATTTAAATTGGAAAACTTATCCTCCCAGGGGTGACCATACAGTAATTCAGAACACATGGATACAGAAAAAATATCAGTTAGGGCTGGAGCCATAACCAAGCTGGTTTCAGACACACAATCACTTTAAGAAATTTATTTCCTATATATCTTTTCCCAGGAAACTATTGCGGGATAAGCGGCATCTAAAAGAGAGTAGGCGAAGGAAGAAGAGGATGTGGGATCCAGGAATTTGAGATTAGTCAGAAGAGAGAAGTCAAGGACAGAAAATGGCGAGTAGTGAAAGGACATCCTTGGGCTATGGCTAGAGATCACTTAGGGCAGATTAAGAGCAGCTTCAAAATAAGGAAATAGGATAGACAAACTCCTACATGAGTTTAACTGTGGGTAGAAGATTTGGAGAGCTCCTTTGAATATACTGTTAGGATGAAAGAAAGGGAGCCATGTTAGTGGATGAGGGGGAGGGATTGCGAGAAAACTAAGACAATTTTCATTTTTCATCATAGAAAATAAATAATTTACAAAACAAAAAAATTAAGCAGCACCGGTATTACTATAATATTTAGCAATACAGAGATGAATACCATAATAAATAATTTGCAAGAAGTTGCTTCTGAGTCTCAAACTTCAGTAAAGTGGAGGATGGGGGGAACTAATCTTTTTTTCCTTTCTTTCTTTCTTCTCTCTCTCTCTCTTTCTTTTCTCCCTCTCTCCCTTCCTTTTCTTTCTTTCACTCTTGCTCTTCTTTCTGCTCCTCTTTCTCCTTTTTTCTTTAAATTATTAAACTCTTCTCACTATTTGATTTAAAGCATATGTCACTTTGATGAAAACCATATTGCAATTATTATTATTATTATTATTTTATTTTTATTTTTTTTTTGCCCTTTTTTTTGTGACTGGCACTCAGCCAGTGAGTGCACCGGCCATTCCCATATAGGATCCGAACCCGCGGCAGGAGCGTCGCTGCGCTCCCAGCGCCTCACTCTCCCGAGTGTGCCACGGGCTCAGCCCATATTGCAATTATTTTTAAAGAGAAGGGTAGTAAACATTTTCTCCCATTCTGTAGGATGTCATTTCACTGCATTGATTGTTTCCTTTGCTGTGCAGAAACTTTTTAGTTTGATATAATACCATTTGCTTACTTTTTCTTTTGTTGCCCGTGCTTTTGGGGTTTTATTCATAAAGTCATTGCCCAATCCTAAATCCTAGGGCATTTCTCCTATGTTTTCTTCTAGGAGTTTTAAAGTTTCAGGCCTTATATTGAGTCTCTAATACATTTTGAGTTGACTTTGTTATATGGTGAGAGGTCTGGATCAAATTTCATTCTTCTACCAATAGATATCCAGTTTTCCCAGTGAATGCACCTGACAAGTGATTAATATCCAGAGTATACAAAGAGCTCAGACAACTTTACAGCAAAAAACAAATAATCCAATTAAAAAATGGGCAAAGGAGCTGAATAGACATTTCTCAAAGGAAGACATACAAATGACCAACAGGTATATGAAAAATGCTCAGATCAGGAGAATGCAAATATAAACCACTTTCAGATATCACCTCACCCCAATCAGACTGAATATTATAAAAAAGACAGAGAATAACAAATGCTGGCGAGGATGTGGAGAAAGAGGAACTCTCCTATAACATTTGTTGGACTATAAATAAGTACAGCCATTATGGAGAACAAAATGGAGGCTCCTTAAGCAACTACAGATAGAACCTCCATATGATCCAGCAGTCCCACTACTGGGGATATATCCAGAGGACTGGAAAACAACAGGTCAAAGGGATACCTTCTCACCTGTGTTTATTGCAGCTCTATTTACAATAGCTAGGCGATGGAACCAACTTCAATGTGCATCGATAGATGACTGGATGAGGAAATTGTGGTATATATACACAATGGAATACTATTCAGCCATAAAAAAGAATGCAATTCTACCATTTGCAGCAATGTGGAGGAGCCTGGAGAAAATTATTCTAAGTGAAACAACCCAAGTACAGAAAGAGAAATACCACATGTTCTCACTCATAACTGGGAGCTGAATCTACAAATAAATAAATGAACAATAAAGAGAGAAAGAGAGAAAGAAAGAAACAACAATCACAGTAATATGTTGATCTTTTAGAAAACTAGAGGTGGAAAAGGGGAGGGGAGTGGGGAAGGGAAGGGGGCTAATGAGGAATTGGTCAACAGACAGAAAGAATGATTGTGTATTGTAATGATGAATAAGCTAACTATACTGATCTGACCACCACACATTGTACACAATTATTGAAAATCAACTTTGCGCCCCACATGTATGTATAATAATACAAAATAAAAATAAATAAATAATAAATAAAAAAGAGATGGGTAGCAATAAAGTGATTTCTAATCATTTTTATTATTTTAAGTTAATTTGGTAAGTTTAGCAGGTAAGAAAAGTCAAAATTACAGCATATGGTAATGTTAAGGTTTTGTTTTTGTAATTATATAATTTAAATGTATAGGTGTTCTTATTTGCTTGTATTAGGATCAACAAAATTAGTACATATTTGTAGTATGAAGAATACATTCTGATGGAAAAGAAAATGAATGAAAGGAGACAAAAATAATGGAGAAGTTTCTGGAAGAGATAAGAGAAAATGAGCTCAAAATCATGAGTAGAGCAGTTGGGCCCTATAATTGTAAACTACCCTTTATTAAATGATCATTTTGTATCAGTCACACATTACCTCATTTCATCACCCCAAAAACTATATGATGCAGGTATTATTATTTATTTTGCAATCAAAATATTACATATTTTGAATTTAATGGGGTTAATAGCTTGCACAAGGTAACACAAACAGTAAATGGAAGATCAAGGATTTGAACTGATCTTGCTCTAAAACTTGTGAGACCCAACCTCTTGAGCCTCAATTTCCTTATGGGTAAAATATAATAATAATAGTGTCCCCCTCATCTTCTTATCTCAAAAATAAAATAGTGTAAGTAAAGAGCATAGCACTGCAACTGACCAAGAGTAAAAATGCTGTTAGCTGTCAGCATTACTATTACAGTGTTATTGGGCAAAGAAAAAATTTAAGATTATTGAAAAAGAGCGAGTAATATTTCAGCATTATTTTGTCAGACTAAATTCTCTTTATTTTGTTTACTTATTTTGTGTTGATACATAGTAATTGTACATATTTATGGGGTGCAATGTGATATTTTAATACATGTATACATTGTGTAATGATCAAATCGTGTTAATTAGCATATCCATCACCTTAAAATGTATCGTTGCTTTGTTGTGAAAACATTCAAATTCCTCTCTTCTAGTTATCTGAACTATACAATGCGTTATTTTTAGCTGTAGTCACCCTACTGTGTAATACAGAACCAGAACTTATTCCTCCTCCCTGTTGCACACTTTGACTGATCTCTCTGCTCATTCCCCTTCTGCCTCTTATTCACTGTTAGTGGGAATGTAAATCAGTACAGCATTATGGAAAACACTACAGAGTTTCTTCAAAAAATTAAAAATAGATCTACTATATAATCCAACAATCCCACTACTGGGTATATATCTAAAGGAAAGGAAATCAGTATAACGAAGAAACATTTTCACTTCTGTGTTTATTGCAGCACTATTTACAATAGCCAAGATATGGAAACAACCATTTGAATGAATATATGTATACACACACACACATATAAACACACACACACACACACACACACACACACACACACACACACACACACACAGTGGAATACTATTTAGCCATAAAAAATGAACAAAATCCTGTCATTTGTAACAACATGGATGAGGCTGGAGAACATTATGTTAAATGAAATAAGTCAGGCAGAGAAAAATAAATATCACATGATTTCACTCATGTGGAATCTAAAAACATTGATCTCATAGATGTTGATATAGAATATTGGTTACCAAAAACACTTTTTAAAAAATTTCTGAAACATTTGTCAATACATTACCTCAAAATTGTAGCAGAAATAAACATCAGCTGGCAATGCCAAAACTATTTTGTTCAGTAAATGAATTTTTCTTTAATTGGAAAAAAAAATCCCCAAAAACTGAATTAGTCACATTGATGTAGTACGATTATTGCCCTGAGTCTTTTTAAATATTTATGAACAATTATTTCCAAATGCCTTGTCAGCTTTAATCAATCAAAGAGCATGCTGTAAGTTGTACTTTTCAAAATTGACTTTGGTTTCTTCATTCCACCATGAGCCATGTCACTGAAAATTTTACCTAGGTGCCATGGCATATGAAGCTTGGTTCATTTAGGAGCCAAGATCCCTGCAGTTTCTGAGAATCCAGACCTACTGTCATTAAAAATACAAAAGTAAAAAAGAGCATGAACATTTACTTATATAAAAAAATTTATGGATTGATATGCTAAAAACTGTTTTTACACATTTGCCAACAGCACTAAAATTTCTATATAAATCTAATTAATAGAAAGACTTCCAAAAATTCGCCTAATTTTCCATCTAAAATATTCTATCCACATAAAATGAGTAATTAAAATGATTTGTGTATATATGTATATGTGTTTGTGTGTGTGTATAGTAATAGGTATCAGATTCACTGGTGAATGAAGTAAACACAATATTATTGCTGCATATTAATGTGTCTTTGCCTAACTGTAATAAAAAAGGGCAATGAAAACATATTGGGGCTGTCATGTTCTACACAAAAACAAAATCATGCTTGTTGAAATTATTCTTTATTATGCAGAGTGTTTTCCACTTCTGTAAGCCAGTTATCAAAGAAGAAACTTTAAATATTTGAGAATTCGTTCCTGTACGTCTGAATTTCAAGTACTAGAAATCCAACACTATTGTTAAAATACATTCTCCTAAACAGAAAGAAAATCTGGAACAGAAATCCAGAAAAATTATAAGCAAATATTGTATGATAGCACAGCTCTGCACCTGTGACTGCAGTCAGATGACATGTAGGCATGATTTCAACCACGTGCCATTCATCTGACATGCCATCTTCAATATTGCTGAAATCACATAACTGCTACTATTTCTAATTCCAATATATGTGCTTAACTGCCATTCCCCTCTTCTTTCTTTCTGTTGTCATTTTGTCAGTGTAATAAAGAATGAGCCTACACAACCCATTAGGGAACAAAGAAATAAAAAGAATTACTAATAAGTTACTTAATGTCGGCTTCAATTCTTACTCATTTAGTATGTAGATGAGATTCACCAACTATTGACGAGTTAGCAACATTTACAAATGCATGAGTACACACAAGATACCAAACTAAAACTACTAGACTGCAAAATTACTGCTGGCAATGCCAAAACTATTTTGTTCAGTAAATGAATTTTTCTTTAATTGGAAAAAAAAAATCCCAAAATCTAAATTAGTCACATTGATGTAGTACAATCGTATTTATTGCCCTGAGTCTTTTTAAATATTTATGAACAATTATTTCTAAATGCCTTGTCAGCTCTATTCAATTAAAGAGCATGCTGTAAGTTGTACTTTTCAAAATTGACTTTGTTTCTTCATTCCACCATGAGCCACGTCACTAAAAATTCTTACCGAGGTGTCATGGCATATGAAGCTTGGTTCGTTTAGGAGCCAAGATCCCGGCAGTTTCTGTGACTCCAGACAGTGACCCTTGTTTTGGAATTAAGCACTTCATAAAGAAAACTAGAAATATATGCATAAAGCATTTGGTTCAACAGTATTTGTACCTGGGTATTAAGAGTTCCTCTTCTATCCGCGCAGCTGAAAGTCACTTATTAAGCTGAGGTCACTCATTCATCTTATAACAGAAAGTGGGTAAGTTCATGGAGAGGTTGGAACCAACTCTTTATTGTGCTTCCTACAGAAGAGAGGATGAGCTAGTACTACCGGCAGCTAAAGCAGATTTTCACCTTACAAAATACAGCATTATTCTTCTCTCTTCATGTTGTTGGAAGAAAATGGGGGAGGTGCTGACTGTTGGATATTTGAAATTTATCCATTCATATTTCAAAATGTATTACATATAGTTATTTTTGCCTGCTTAAAATGACATATAATATAAGCAATCCCATAAGAATATATCAGACATCAGTGTCCTAAAGATCAGATGTTATCATCATTAATATTATCTGCACATCGCCACTTCCCTGTGTGTATGTGTGTGTGTGAATTTTTATTTATTATCTTTATCTTTAAAGGTACTCTTTCAAAATTGACAAGAATAGAATTCCATTCATTTGGCAAAGCAGAAAACAATCTGGTGTAGTGACAACTTATTTTGCATTTTGTTCGATAATCATTAATCAGTGCTTTGGATTTATAAATACATAGGAGGTAAATGCTGCATTAAAATAAAAAGAAAAAAAAGGAAAAGAAAAATATTGGAAATATCCACCTATCATAAGGAATGTCTAAAAAATATTTTAAAAGCAAAGTTTTTTATGAGTTAAAAATCATAGGAAATTTTAAATCCTGTTCTTATTCAGTGTGACTCAGCCAACAGGGAACAAATTTTCTTTTTTTATTTATAGTCTAACATGGATAATTACAAATTTTAGTCTAAATCTGCTCTTTAGTATGTAAAAAACACCAGAGTTCAGATAAAAGAAGAAAGCTTAATTACTTGCTGATTTTTTTTACCTGATACATGTTTTTCAGAGTAATTATCATTTATTCAACTTCAAAATTAGCAAGAGGTAAGAAGTCTTTGAATAGAAAATTTTAAAAATTAGAGGATGTAATTCTAAGAAAAGGAGTCCTACCTTTGCTTCTTCATTAACTATAGGAAAGCAAGTGTGAAAGACACATTTGGTCAAGCACATTTTCTTGTTTCATGTCAGGTAAATAGTAAGAAAATCACTGTCATGATCCTTTCAGTGGTCTCATTATCACATGCCTCTGATATATTTCCACCACTGATCTAAGTTTAGGCCATAAAACCCTCCCTGCATACATAATTTCTTGTTAGACTGGTGTTTGAAGCAAAAAGAACAGTGATTCTTCTCTCCTGTAAAAGTGAATATTCAATATGGAGATGGGGAAAATAAGTTTTACCAATTCTTATTTGATTCATTAAATGTTTATCTCAATATGCTAAGAAAGCTAAGTAATACAATAATTGCAACATAATGAGATAAATTTTTAATAGATGTAAATGCAACACATATGAGGAGACTCCAAAAGATTTGAGGAAAAATGAAATTAAAAGATAAAAATAAAAAGTATAAACTTTATTTCACAACATAAGCTCCATCGAGTTCACCAACACTTTTGTAAGTGATGATTCCAGCCATTTAGTCCAACCCTACGGCACTGAGGGTCCTTGAAATTTAACCATGTCAAAGCAGTCTTTTTTATGTTTTTAACTGAAGAAAAATGAGTGTCTTGAATGATGTTTTTTTAAAGATTAGAGAACAAAAAGAGTCAGAAGTTGCCAGAGCAGGACTCTAAGGTGGATGCCTAATGATTTCCCATTGAAACTTCTGTGAAATTTTCCTTGTTTGATGAGAGGAATAAGCAGGAGCATTGTTGTGGTGGAGAGGGACTCTCTGGTGAAGATTTCCTGGGAATTTTTCTGCAAAACCTTTGGCTAACTTTCTCCAAACACTTGTGTAATAAGCAGATGTTATCATTCTTTGGCTCTCCAGAAAGTCCACAAGCAAAATGCCTTGAGCATCTGAAAAACTGTTGCCTTTGCTGTTACCTGGTCCACTTTTGCTTTGACTGGACCACTTCGACCTCTTGGTAGCCATTGTTTTGATTGTGCTTTGTCTTCAGGATTGTACTGGTAAAGCCGTGTTTTATCTTCTGTTACAATTTTTTGAAGAAATGCTGCAAGATCTTGATCTCACTGTTTAAAATTCCTGTTAAAAGCTCTGCTCTTGCCTGCAGCTGATCTAAGCACAACAGTTTTGGCTCCCATTGAGAAGAAAGATTGTTCGACTGTAATTTTTCAGTCAGAATTGTGTAAGTTGAATGACTCAATATATCTAACATTTTGGCTATTGTTTCTGCTGTTAACCATCGGTTCTCCTCAATTAATGAACAAACAAGATTATTTTTTTTTCTCTCAAATTGATGTGGAGGATCTGCCACTGTGGGCTTCATCTTCAACACTTCTTAAAATAAGTTATCCATTTCTAAACTTCTGATTTCTTTGAGGTATTGTCCCCATAAACTTCTCAGAAAACATCAGTAATTTCACCATTCTTTCACTGAAGCTTTGATTTTCATTCTTGCTTCAATTTTAGCAAAATTCATATTGCTTTCATGGGGTAAATGAACCCCTATGAAAACTGGTGTTTTATCTTTAATTCCACATACTAGATCCTACTCAGACATGTTATAAAAATTTAGTACAAATTTATTTTGGTGCTAAAAAAAATCATGAAATCCATTCATAATTATATCAAACTATGCATTTTCCATGAACTTTTTGAATCCTGCTGATATAGAGAAATCCCAACTTCTATCTAACATACCTACAGAATACCTTAAGAAAGCACACAAATTCTAGCCAACTGTCTCTGGGCTAGGTCCAGCTTAATCCAAGCAACTTCTTGGAACGAAGCAATCTTAACATCTTTTGTTAATACTATGACTTCACAAAAACCTGTACTCACCTTTACATCCAAAAGTCTCGGCCTGTACATGATGTAGCCAATCCCTATTCCACCACATAAAGTAATGCTGCAAATGTCATGATAATGTTTCATATTCATTGAGTTCCCATATCACTATTTTATGCACAACGTATTTCTTTTTACATTTTTCATATTTATCACAAAAATAAATATTCTCTCATCAAAACTCAACTACTTTAGAAATTTTGTTGGTGTTTGTATTAGTCTGGTTTCTGTTGTATAACAGAATACCTGAAAGTGGGTAATTTATAAAGAAATGAAATTTATTTCTTACAGTTTGGGAGACTGGGAAGTCCAAGGTCCAGGGAGCACATCTGGTGAGGGCCTTCATCTTGTTGGGAACTCTCTACAGAGTCCTGTGGAGATGCAGCCAACCACATTGTGATATCAAGTGTTAATGTTTTCACTTGCTTTTCTTATAAAGCCACCAGACCCACTCTCAGAAAACCCATTAAACCATTGATCCATTTATCCATGAATGGATTAATCCATTTATGAAGGCATAGTTCTCATGATTCAATCACCTTTTGAAGGCCCCACCTATCAAACATAATATTGGAAATTAAGTTTTCACATTATTTTTGGAAGGGACAAACATTCAGACCATAGCAGTGTTACATTTCTTTATATGCTATTTTTAGTCTCTTTTGCCATAACAAAAAATAAATTTAAAATATATCAGCACCTTTTGTTCACATCTTTTAACTTTTAACTTTAACTTACATATACGACAATCAGATGAGAAAAATGTACTGAATACCATAACCAAATCTCCAAAATTTAATTTCAGATATAAGTAAAGTGTATAACTAGGTATAATTCTAAATGTTCGAGGTGCTTTGAATACTCTTTGACCTCAACTTCTTTCTCTAGACAATACAGTTATATATCAAGTCTAGGTTCATTAAGCAAAATGTACTTGTATGCTATATAGTTTACTGAGAGGGTGATGGATGCTCAGTCATTGTACAGAAGTTTCCATTGTCGTGGAGAGCTGCTGCCAGTCTCTAACTTCTAACCACTGATGTGATCTTGTTCACGTCTTGATTACCATAATCTAAAATAACACATGCAGATAACTGCAGCTCCTAAAAGATTTTTGAATCAAACTGAATTATGAGATGTAGAGAAAAGTTAGCAAAAGACTGATTCCCTGCTCTTCTGAAACAGTCTCTATGTTAAGAACATAAGTTACCTCATCAGTAACCATGCTTTAGAAAACAAACTTCCTGGGAATTTGAAGAAACATAAATAATGAGGAGTGAAAAAGAAACCTGTCACTTGCAGTGAAACTATTGCCTGAAAAGATACCAATACACTACCTTTAAGATGTGAGACCTTAAAAGTGGGAAATTTTGTTTACCACCTTTCTCTCCAAGAGACAGTCACAAGGGAGCTACAGAAAAAGCAAAATGTTTGAATGCAACACGTTATGTCAAGAAAATAAAGATAGCAGACAGAAAATAAGTTGTAAAAAGGTCACAAGAGCTGCAGTGTCAATAGATGTATAAATGCAAAAATGAAATGTAAATGCAAAAATCAAATGCACTCTTTTTAGGAGGATAAAATGTCTTTTTTATTTTATTTTATTTTTAATTGACTAATAAAATTATATATTTATTGTATATCACCTGATGTTTTGAAATATATACTTTGTGAAATGGCTAAATTGAGCTAATTAACATATGCATTACCTCACATAGTTATCATTTTTGTGGTGAGAATACTTTAAAATCTTAGAACTTTTCAAAAATAGAATATATTTAATATATATTAACATAAGTATAACATATTAACATATATAAATGTGTTAATGCATACTGCTAATATATATAATGCACCTATGAAAAGGTTTCAGAATGCTCAAAAATCCAACCAGTAAACCTTGGAGTATTTACGAAACAAATCACCATAATCAAAGCTATTATAATTCATTAAAGTTTCTTTAGCAAAACACTTATTTAAGTATCTTTAATTCTTGAGTGGTAAAGTAATTATTCTTTTTCAGCTACCTGACTTTTATGATAAAAAGTATGCAGTTCAAATTCCAGTTTTATCTCTGATACGAGAGCTTAGAAGGTACAATTCTGGTCCTTATAACACAAAGGTGGACAAACTGGAAAATAAGTCAGGAACAGAGGTTGCAGGTCAAACTACTACCCTGAAATCTGGAGAGACAGACATATCCACAGAGATAAAGCAATTGAGATCTGCTTACTTAGAGCAGAAGACACTGGGGCAATTAATTAGTAGGAAAACTTAGATGGAAATATTAAGGAATTACTGGATAATAAATGTAGACTAGTGTTAGAAGAATCAAATCCTGCAGAATCAAATCTTAAAGGTCCGCACATTTTCATGGACATTATCTCCAGGGACCTCACCAGGTTATCACAATGAATATACAAAAAAGATCCCCTCATGGCTCTGGTATGTGTACATGGAAAAGTAACACTTGTGGAAATGAGTGAAGTCTGTGACACTAAATGTAAGAGGATGTGTATGGAAGCACTGTATCCTAGTTAACAAAGTAGGTTTCCATTGGAATAAAGGTTAAAAATTCTAAAAAACCATACGTATGCTGGAATTGAACAATAAAATAAATGAATGGTGAATGATAGGAGTTTCTCCCAGTGGAGGGAGAGGCTGCAGATATGCAAGAAGAGGAGTCTACAATGATCCATGTTGTAATGAATTAAAGTTGAAGAACATTATGTACTTATGTCTACCTTAGTATAGGTACAAATACAGAAATATTTATAGACATGCCTACACATTGGTATAGTATACACACTTGTATGTATGTATATATACACCTATTTCCTTGCTTTGTCATTGGAGAAAGCTCAATGATTCACTAGAAGGATTCACAGGACTCGTAAAAAATGTTGTGCTCTAGTTTACAAAGTATTACAGAGAAAGGATACAGATTAAAATTAGCAAGGGAAACAGTACAAGGGGTGAAGTTCAGGAAAAGCCCAATTTCCCCCTGGCATTATTCCCTACAAAGATTCAGCCCATTGGGAACACACTTTCTCACATTTACAGGCTGTGTCATTTGGACACTTGACAACTGTTCAGGAAGCTAGTGCCAATGGTCAGAGTGTGATATTTTATCTAAATCCAAACACAGAAGGGCAAAAGGAATGGGTGGGTTACTAAAAATATTTTTAAACGAATAACAATTCCAATTGTTGTAAAGCAACTGAAATTCTCATAAATAGCTGCTGAGAGTGTAAATTGTCATGGCAACTTTGGACAAATGTTTGGTGATATCTACTAAACTAAATCTACTTACAGTATATGACCCTGTATCTTAGATGGGCTTTCATACAAGAGAAATATGAAAGATTGTGACCCCTAAAGACATATCGTAACCTTCAAAGGTTATTTATTGATGGTATTTAAAAAACAGGAAAAGACCCCACAAATATTAATAAAGGGATAATTAACCTATAGTGGGAATATAATGCTTCACAGCAATTAAAAAATAAAATAGTCATGCTTCCAAAATTATCTACATTTCACAAATAAAATGAGGAATAAAAGAAGGCATATACAAAAAACATTACATATTGAATGATTACATTGTTATGCACTAAATGTAATTTTACACAAGATATTAAATTTAAGAATCTTGTGTAAAATACTTGATCTAAACATTAGAAGAAAACTTACAAATTACCGGTATCAGTTACATTCAAAGAAAAGTAAAGTTCCCTCAAATATCTCAGAAAATGAAATAATAACATGTAGAGCTAGGGCTTGGGTCTGGAGCTCACAGGCCCCTTGAGCCCATTCACAAACACTTCACATGTAGGTCAATGAGCTAGGTAACTGGCAAAAAGGTCCTTGGAGCCTTGGTTGAAAAAGAATAGTCTTTATTCAGCACACACACACGTCTCAGAGCTAGGCAGTACAAAGAGAAACTCAGAAACTCCACTGCTACTGGCAAAGTCTAAGAAAAAACAGAGCAACTGCCAGCAGAGTAAACATGCCCTATCTTTAGACTCAAGCTCTGCTGGCCAGCTCTGCTTCACAAACTGCAGAACACACAATAGCAACAAAACTAAAAAGATACATTGGTGCACGTGTGCACTAAATCCACCCACACACAACTTGTTTACAAGAAATGTGCTGCTCGGCCCCCAACCAGACCTGAGTTGAGGGAGCCTGACTAAATTATCCTATTTCGCGTACAATCCACCCCTTCAGGGTCCCTCGTGGTACAATTTACACATTTGAAATTTTCCACAATGTTCACTTAGTGAGGATAAATGACCCTTTCATTTATACAACCTATTGTTTGTTCAATATGGCTTAAGGCTTGTCCTTAAGGCTTGTCCTACAGTTCTGTCCTTTATTTGCACATGTCCAGTTGGTAGACATCATTGTTATTTTCTATGGGAATCTTGTAGTCATACTGATGTGAAGTTCAGTGCATATTCAGTAGATGATCACGTCAACGTATGTATATACCCAGTCGACTCTGGTGCAGTGCCTGCAGCCAGAACACTGTGGGTGGATAGACAGAAGGGTTATTGGTACCAACAGGGGAAGTTCTTACCCCTCTGGTAAGATAAATGCCAGTTTGCCATCCTGAGAAAGGATGGTTGCAGGAATAGGTATCTTACCTGGTTTGGGGCTCCACAAGGCCATACAAACAGAAGACCAGTAACTGTCTGACTTTGGTAGTGGTTCCAGGAGATCCACCTACCACTGTGTCAGGGGCACTCTCACATGAGTTATCTGTCCATCAGGGTACCCATTTGCTCATCAGTAGCATTCTTTCTCAGGTTTATGCAGCACCTGGCAAGCCATCGACCACCTGGTCCTGCAGCCAGCATGCTGCATTCTCCAATGTAGCCACCCAGCTACATCAGCTGCTGGAGCTCTCTCCAGCCACCTTACCTTAGCCAGAGCATCCACTTCATCATTGCCAACTCAACATAAGGCCTCCAGTCCTCGCTTGCCCCCAAAAGACGAGCACCTTGGCCTGCTCCCTAGTCAGAATGAAACAGTTCATCTGCCTCCTCAGGAGCAATCAAAATATCCTTTAAATCCACTAAACGTACCTTGCTACCTGTTTCTGGATGTTTGGTGAAATGCTATTCAGTGCACAATTGCTGCCACAAGGCAAACAGAACTGCATTTGGCTGCTGATCAATTTTCTTTTTATCAACCCCTGCTGCAAGCAAGTCAAGCCACATCTGCTTACAGCTAGTCTTGCTTGGTCCCTTTGGGATAAAATCCTGAGCATTTCTAGGGAGTTTGATTTTACCTACCTCTCAAACCCCTTTTGCTTCTCTGCTATCCTTTACCTCACCCAAGCTGGCCATCATGGTCATTAACTCATACATAGGACGACCAATGTATGGGGCAAGTATGGCCATCAGTGACCCAAAAGACGTTGACAGGGCATTTTGCAGTACTAGGTCTCTCACGCTGCCTGTAAAGTTTTCATCGTCCGGGCCACAAGTGTTCACATTAAACATGGACTGCTGCATCCCCAGCTCTCGAATTATTTGAACTAACATTTGCCATATACTAACAATCTTGGGCAGCTCTCCAGCATTTGCCCACATGGTTTGGGCAACTGCACTCACCAAGTCCATTAAGGAGTGATTGATTACCTGGCCCTTGTGCTTACCTGTGGCTATTCTGCAGCCGCTGCTTCAGGGATGGGTGCACGGTGATGGAGGCCAATTTTTCCATCTCCTCACCAGAGCACATCACACTATCCACTCCTATGTCCCATAACCGCAACAGCCAAGCAGCCACGGGCTCCCCCTGTTTCTGCTGAAACTGTCTCCCCAAGTCAACTAATTCAACCTGGGTATACGGGACATAGGTGGTAAATTGGGTCACCTGTGGATTGCCCACTGGTTGCCCGCCCGGTCCCACAGGCTGCTCGTGCTTCATTTTTTGATGCACAACAGAACGTACCTGGGGACACATGGTCTCCCCCAACTCACCAACTGGGTTCATCGTCTTCCCTGGTGTGAGAAGCTGGAGTGGATAGTTTCTGCACGTCATCCTCCAGGACATCTACCCGCACCTCCAACAACTCTGTTTTCCACTTCGAATCTGTAAGGAGCTGCATGTCATCCCCCAACAACTCTGCTTTCCGCTTCAAATCTTGATCAACTTGCAGCGTAGTGAGCTCCAGTCAGCAGAAAAGTGGTCACTGGGCACCACACGCTCAAGGACAGCCACATTTCCTCCCCTTCCCAAGGGTTTTTCCACTGTAGTGCCTGGTCTATGCTGACTTGCAGTGCAGTGAGCAGCAACCAGATCCCAGTCAACAGGAAAGTGGCCACAGGATATAACATGTTCAAAAGTAGCCACATTTCTTCCTTCTCCAAGGGCATCTTGGCTCCTGTACCTGCTCAGAATCCTGCTGACTATGCCAATTGCAGAGCTAAGGCTAGGTTCTGGAGCTCACAGATCCCTCGAGCCCATTCACAAACCCTTCAAATGCAGGTCTATGAACTAAGTTAACTGGCAAAAAGGTCCTTGGAGCCTTGGTTGAAAAAGAATAGTCTTTATTCACCGCACACATGTCTCAAAGATAGGCAATACAAAGAGAAACTCAGAAACTCCACCACTACTAGCAAAGTCCAAAGGAAAACTGAGCAGCTGCCAGCAGAGTAAACATGCTCTATTTTTAGATGCGAGCTCTGCTGGCCATCTCTGCTTCATGAACTGCAGAACACACAATAGCAACAAAACTAAAAAGATACATTGGTGCACATGTGCACTAAATCCACCCACACACAACGTGTTTACAAGAAATGTGCTGCTCCACCCCAACCAGACCTGAGCTGAGGGAGCCTGACTAAATTGTCCTATTTCCCCCACGTAGTGTTACACACAATATGCTTTTTTCCTTTATCCTTTTCCAGTTAGCATAAGTAAATAAATCTATGTAGCTTTTAAACATTTAAGTTTGAAGACTGTATTTTCCAACCACATACACTTCTGCAGCGTAATGAGAATCAGTAAGGACTTTTTCATTGCTGTCATACTTGCAAACATATCTAAAACTCTTTTCCTTACAATGAAGTAAAGCATACATTGTCTTAAGAGAATATATTAAGCTTCTGTAGTATCACTGAGTATGTACTTTAAGGAAAATCTACATAGTAAGTTTATCACTAAATATAAAGCTTGTATGTCTTCTGCAGTTTTCAAAAGTTATTGTATCATTTCTCAAAATGTTTTGAAGATGCTAAATAAGTAAAATCTATAAAATCATTCAATAGTGTAGCACATTCCTCTTATCCCAACAATCTTACAAATTAATTTTGGGTTACATGCGACATTATGTACAGGTCATATTTTTTATAAGGAACTATTTATATCTCCATCTTACTGTAAAAGGAAACTTGCCCACATGTAACTACTCAATCAGTCCTGCCTTTACTGTAAAAGACACTTTATCAGTCTTATGGATAATAGACCCATCACTAGATGTGACAAGTGGACTGAGGTTATCAAAGGGAGGAATTGCTGTCCTTCTTCTAGGCCCAGTTGCTTTTTAAAAAAGATCTACAAAAACCTATTTTGTTTCCTTTACAAAGTGATTTTAGTATTTACTCTATAAAACATTATTGATGATTTTGGTATGACATAAAAGGCCTATCTTCCTTATCAAAGAGTAATGTTGATAAATAAAACAAATGTGTTAAAGTTGAAATAGGTACTAAAGGTATTAAATATATCTTGCCCCAATTTTCACTTTGTCCAGACAAAAAGGAAGATTACACATACAGTTAGTAGACCCTGTTAATAAATTAAAGAATAACAATCACTCTGACTAAGCACAAATAATAGATCCCAGATTAATTATTTGAATATCTTAACGGAAAATGACGAGTCAAATTCATAAATATGTTGTTGCTATCAAATATTCGCAAAGCTTTTCCAGGAATGTTTACAAATGTTGTATGTAAACCAACAACACAAGTGTGAAAGGATAGATAAAGAATTTTAAAATATATTTTTCTATGGTTAATTACACATTGAAAAATACCTTGCTTGCAAAGTAAAAAGAACAACACCACAGCACTGGGATTTTTAACACAACTTTTCTTTTTTCAAAATAGTGTAAGATTTCTAAGAAGCAGCATAACATACTAAAAGTCAAAACAACACCACTGTGCCAGTATACTGAATTAATTAGGTATGTTTGTCTAGAAAGAAGACATTTTATTACATAAGTAATAAAGGTCTGTTTTTCCTCTCTTCCCAGGTTCTAAAGAAATCAAAATGAATGTATTTATGAGTCAGTACATTCTAGTTACAGCCTGTTGTGTTATTTATACCAAGAACATATTAAATCATCCTCTGATTATGTAAAAAAAGGATAGAGTGACAACATATTCCTGAATACCTGATATTAAATGTAATGCTCTGGGTCTGAATCATCTCTTAATTTCAGATGTGCAATGTTCTCTCCATAGGCTCTTTTCATCTACTGTTGTTATTAGTGAAAAAAAAACACAAGCAAATCCCCATCCAATCTTCTGCTCATTGAACTATAAATTGTATAATTGCTCTTTTTAAAATTTTTTGGTATGATAGTTGGTTGTACATATCTGTAGGGTACAGAATTGAATATCATTACCTGTGTGCAATATGTGATTCTCAAATCAGGATAATTGGTATATACAACATTATACAATGTAATTGTTTTTCATGGCACTTTACCGATTCCTCCCTGACCCCTTCTCCACCTCCCCCTTTCCCACCTCTAGTAACCTCAGTTCTATTTTCTCCTATTAAAAGTTCAACATATTATTGTGATTGTTGTATTTTTCTTTATTTTTTTTTCTTCTTTCTCTTTTAGCTCCTATTTATAAGTGACGACATGCAGTATCTCTCTTTCTGTGCCTGGCTTATTTCACTAAACATGATTTTCTTTAATTTCATCCATGTCTAAGTTCATCCATGTTGCTGCAAATGGCAGCATTCCTTCTTTTTTATGGCAGAGTAGTATTCCATTGTGTATTATACCGCATTGTGTGTTACATTTCCTTATCCAGTTGTCTAATGATGGACATATAGGTTGGTTTCAATTCTTGGATACTGTAAATAGAGCTGTGATAAACATGGTGGTGTAGGTTTCCCTTTGACTTGACGATTTTCATTCCAGTGGGATTGCTGGATCATGTGGCAATTCTATCTACAGTTGTTTGAGGACTCTCCATTTCATTTTCCATAATGGTTGCAGCAATTTACAGTCCCATCAACAATATAGGAGGGTTCCCCTTCCTCTGCATCCTCGCCAGCATTTGTTATTTGAGAATAACTGATGTCTTTCTGATAGTACCCAGTGTAACTGGGGTAAGATGATATCTCAGTGTGGTTTTGATTTGCATTTCCCTCATGCTGAGTGATACTGAGCATTTTTCATGTGTCTATTGGCTACTTGTATGTCTTCCTTTGAGAAATACATAGTCAGCTTTTTTACCCATTTTTAATTTGGGTTATTTGTTTTTTTTACTGTTAAGTTGTTTGAATTTCTTATATATTCTGGATATTAATCCTTTATCAGATGCATAGAGTTTGTAAATACTTTCTCCCATTCTGTAGGTTTTCTTTTCACTCTGTTGTTTCTTTGGCTGTGCAGAAGCTTTTTAGGTTGATATAATCCCATTTGTTTATTTTTTTCCTTTTGTTGCCTGAGCTTTGGGGGTCATATTCATAAAGTCTTTGCCCAGTAGGACAAGTGTTCTTTTGCCCACATCTACTTAGTGACTAATATCTGCTAAAAATATTATCAGACCTCAGTGCTAAACAATAGGAAACTACACCTAGTATAATTTTCATGAGACTTTTAATCTTTAGAAAAATAGAGTTAATTACTCAAAGTATAATTATTGCTTTATTACTCTATTTTCTGAAGTGTTTCCTCTATGTTTTCTTTTAGGAGTTTTATAGTTTTGGGTCTCATATTTAAGTCTTTCATCCATTTTGAATTGATTTTGGTATACGGCCAGAGGTACAGGTCTACTTTCATTTGTTCTACATATGGATGTCCAGTTTTCCCAGCCATTTATTGAAGAGGCAGTCTTTCTCCCAATTTAAGTTCTTGGTGCCTTTGTCAAAGATCCGTTCTTTCTGAACTTGACATATCATAGAAAAAGATCAAATTTGGCAGAATACATTTATTTACTCAGGGTTTAGTACTATTGGTATTCTTTGACTATCTTAAATTTTTTTTTTGGAAGAGTGAACTGAGAAAACTAATTTGACATTTTTTTAAAAGTTGGGAAATTCAGGTATTGCACAGCTGTGATTTTATGTATTGCCTGTTTTTGTATCACTGCACAGTGTTCTATATAATAATCAGTCACAAAACCTTTATCAAACACTCTTAATGCTAGCATCTGTGTGTAAGACGTTGTGAGAAATAAAAAAGTATAAAATTTAAAAATCTTAAGAAAAGTAACAGTGAGTATAAATGAGCTGTTTATACGGAACTTGAAAACTATAATTTTTTAAAAGCCTGTATTATGTTATTAACTTTTTACAAAGCCAAATATCTAGTTTTTTTGTTTGTTTGTTTTTTGGTCTTTTTTCTCCTTGATACTTAAGTCCATTTTTATATTTCAGCTTTCCAAATAATTTATTTATTTTATTCTGAATCAATCTCAAATGAACAGAAAATTTGCAAGAATAATGCAGAAATAACCATAACTTCTTCACTCAGATTTTTCTGTTTTTAATTGTTTGTTTAATTGGCTTTATTGACTTCTGTCTTTCTCTTTGTAATTTACAACACATGCCACACTCTTTCTTAGCTCCATAGTTTTGTTTACTGTGTCCCTTTAGCTTCAAAATTCCTCACTCTGTTTTTCACTTGGGTAACTCCTTTTCTTTCTTCAACACTTGTTCATTCATTCAAGAATCATCTACTTAGTGACTAATATCTGCTAAAAATATTATCAGCTCTAAGTACTAAGCAATAGGAAACTAACTACACCTAGTATAATTTTCATGAGACTTTTAATCTTTGGGAAAATAGAGTTAATTAATCAAGTATAATTATCACTTTATTACACTGAAATGAACAGTTTGGAAAGTGAAGAACCAGGTCCTAAATACATCACATACGACAGTCCTGATTCAGATTTTGGGGTTAGGGAAGGCTGACCTGTAAGAGTGCTGTGTAAGCTAACATCTGATAGAAGAATTACCCAGACAAATTGAGGCGAAGAAGAACGTGCAAGCAGAGCGAGGAGCATATGTAATCAGACATGGAAAAAATGATATTGTGCAAGAACAAAGAATTATTGACTCAGCCTGAGACATAGACTGGTGGGAGGAAAAACGGAAAGAGAAGATTGGTAACCTAAATTGGGGGGAGTTTTTTCCACATTTTCTATTTAAAAGAACTTGAATGTCATCCCTAATATAACAGATTCCAGACTTTGTAAATTTTACATCATTGGGTACCGGATATTTTGTTTTCCTACAAATACTCTGTCTGGCTTGCAATTGTTACCTGGAAATGATTTGATACTTTTGGGTCTGAATTTTAATATATATTTGTTAGGACCAAGACGTTTAAAGATTTGTGGTCCTTCTTGGCCAAAGTACAAGATAGTTTCCATAATTCTTCTGGCTAAGATTGGTACTATTTTTGAGGGTATGGATGTGTTAATGCACACTTATTTTACAATAGACTCTAGTAAGTTATTCTAGCTTTTATTATCTCAAGTAACTTTCTATTTGACTCCATAAAACTTCTTGAATTATTATTTGAAAAGAACAACATGGAATTCTGGAATAGTGATGTGAGAAGCCAAGAGGATTCATCAGCAAAATAACAATAACTGGTGAAAATTATAAACAATACGTAATATAGCAATACAAAAACATTTAAAGTCACTGGAAATTCTCCTTAGAGCATACAGGGAAGGAAGACACATTTATTCAAGAACATCTACTAAAATTCTCAAAGAACAATGAGTCGGTGGCACTTGAGCCATTATTTGCTTCCTGAACCCCCCAGCACAGTACAGATGAGAGTGGCCAAGAAAATGAGTTCCCTTTCCCCCAGTTACCAGTCAAGGAAATGTTATCTCTCCAAGAGGGTCAAGCCCCCAGAATATCTCCCATCCCTCCAGCCCTGTGTTGCACCAAGTGACTGCCATCAACAGGTCATGGGCTCTTTTTCTCTACCCAGCCCTCATTCATAGGGTGAAAGCTCTACACCAGGAATAACAGACTGAGAATACTAGTGCCCCAAATGCTTTCAGCTCATTTTGCATTATAGCAGAGGTTCCATGCTGGTGGAGTCAAGCCAAGAAGAGCAGGGTCTACTACACCCACCTACCTCCTCATAAATCAGGGGTTTTACTCTGAAAATAGGAGACAACTGTCCCTGACTCCAGGTCCAGAGAAGCAGCTCAGAGAATTTGCCAAGGGAAGATGCATGCCATGAAAACCAGAGCTTTAAGCTCTCCCCATAGGAAATGACTATGTGAAACAGATTCTGAGAAAGTTCAAGCCGAAAGGAACTCTCAAAAATATTAGAGATTTTGGTGGCAAGCAATTGAAAGGACTCTGATAACTCTCTGAGAACAAGAAGCTAAACATTAAGCTAGTTAGCTTACCAGAGAAAACCAAGAGAAGCTACAGTTAAAAACTACTCTTCTAATGTTAGAACACACATCAAAGACTAGTTTCAGAAAGTACCCCTGAGAAAAGGCCTGAATTTAACTGAATCAGACTATGGATCAATTTATGATGCAGGGCATTGTCTCAAACATTAGAGCAAGAAACTGGAATTAGTCGAGTCTAAAAGCTGGGTGTAATACCAACAAAGGCAGAAAGCTGAAAAGAAAGATCAGGGAGAGAACCCAGATAAAAATACTGTCCTCTCAAGGTGACAGTGTGCAAGCCCAGCTGGTGCCCTCTGAGAAATAGCATCATACGCTTCACAGGATTTGGAAAATAGATTTCAAAAAAAAAAAAAAAGTCTAACTAAGACACTAAACAAGTAAATAAGAAAAGAACCAAAAAACAAACCCCAAGTTTGGGCCAGTATCCAGAACTTCTGCAATATATTATCTCAAACTTCCAATTTTCAGAAAAATGTTATGTAATGAAACATTCAAAAAAGCAGAAATAGAAAGAAAATTTCTGTTTCTGCAATAGAAATTACCTGTGCAGAAATCAGGTTTAATAGGCAAAGTCTTCAAAGGATCCACTATAAACATGTTCAATGAACTAAAGGGAAAGAAGATTTAAAAAGTAAAGGAAGGTATAATGATGATATCCCATCCAATAGAGAATATTACTAGGTAGATATAATTTATATAAAAGAACCAAATGAAATTTCAATAGTTGAAATGTAAATTAACAGAAGTAAAAAGTTCATTAGAGGTGCTCAACATTAGATTTGAACTGGCAGAAGAAAGAATCAATAAACTTGAAGGTGGAACATTATGCAATCAGAAGAACAGAGGAGAGGAGTGAAGAAAAATAAACTCACGAATGTAGGATACTCTTACATTTATCAACATGCACATAATGAGACTACCAGGAGAGGAGAAAGAGAAAGGCAAGAAAAAGTATTCTAAGAATTAATGGCTGAAAACTTCACAAATTTGATGCAAAACACTAATGTACACATTAAGAGGCTCACTAAACTATAAACAAGTAAGAGAAACACTAAGAGATCCACATACAGGCACATTAAAGTAGAAATGTTGAAAGAGGAAGACAGAGACAATTTTGAAAGCAGCAAGAGAAAACAACTCATTATGTACAAGAGAACTCCAATAATATTTGCAACTGACTTACCAGAAGCATCGGAGACCAGAAGGTTAGGGTATTATATATTCACAGTGCTGAAAGAATTCTTAAATCCAGCAGAGGAATAATAAATGTCATTATCTAGATTATAAACAGAACAAAACAAGCATGTAAGTTTAGACTTCAAAGGCATGTGAAAGGTTCAATATTCGCAGAAATATATTTTCTATATTTTAGCTTTTGTTTAATGAGCATATGAACCGTATTGTCACTTTAAATAGAAAGGTAAAGCGATTGAACAATAAAATGTGCTCTATGAACACTTTTAATTGGTAATGCCTGTCTATAGAGAAGTAAAGATGTTTGTAATGAGACATAATGTAATTGTGGTAAAAGACATCACAGTTTCCTATCAGAAAGACTGAGACTTAATCACCCAAAGCTGCTTTTGCAGCCACTGCCAAAGCGTGTGAGCTTTGCCACTGGGGAGTAGGATGTCTGTTCAAGACCACAGGAAAGCAAATGGAATTGCTGCCAAAGCACTGCCTACGGACAACAGATGATCTTCATACGCCATTTATTTTACTTCTGCACATTTTAGTCTTACATCGTGTTATCTATAGAACATATTGAGCCTGTACATCACTACAAAAGGACTTCTGGTGGGGAAAAGATTGCTATTATGTTAGGAAAACAAAAAATAAAATGCTTCTTCAGGGTTCACTTAAGCTGTTATTCAGAATCTTGTTGCTGAGTAAGGCGGATATTCATTTTGATCATAACATCAAAAGCTACTAAGCTTTGAAATAACATAATTAAAATATTTTGGACTGAAAATGGGGAGGTGATAAAAAGATTTCCAGGGTCTATATCCAATCCTATGTTTTCTCAGCTTCTAATTCATTTTCTTCATAGTTATTCAATAAAAATTTTGTATTTTTAAAATTAATTTCTGAATGATTGTGTGTTCTAATTTTACCCATGCTGTGAGAATACAATGCTATAAATGCAGATGACAAAAGAGGACAAAAAAGGGAGATTTTCCTCAGTGTTGTAAAAATGGCTTTTTAAATTTAGGATTTTCCAAGGGATTCATCTTGATATTTTACTGTGCTTACAGAAGTATAATCATGTGGAATTTTGGCCATTCATGTAATTGCTGTAGAAGTTACAGCAATTATAATAATAGTTACATAGTATTAGCAATTACAGTGTTTGTTACAATAGACACTTTGATATGCTACCTCATTTGTTGTAGTGACTGTACTAAGTAGATATTACTATTTCATTTTTCCATATTAACACAGATCTCACCATTTTTAAGTTCATGATTTTTCCTTTATACACTCCACCTTCTTCTAACTCATGTGGCAGAGACTATGTCTCTTTGACTGTTTTCTTATACTTTTTTTTTACCATTTCTCTTAGAAAAAGTGAGTAAGTTCATGGTATCCATACATTAACAACATTAAGTCTTAATTCACATTGTTTTACGCTAAGAAGCCTCTGAAATCGATTGAGGTGGAAAGAAACATTGAAGATCTATTTAGTTAATGAGCAAAGCACCATGTGGCTGGCTTTGAAGATGGAAAGAATGGGGCTGTAAGTCAAGGAGTGTGGGCAGCCTCTAGAAGTTGGAAAAGATAAAACACAGGTTCTTCCCTAGAGCATCCAGAAAGGAACAGAGCCCCGCTGACAGCTTGATTTTAACCCAGTGTGACTTGTGTCACTTGTGACTTAAAGAACTGTAAGATAATAAATTCACTTTAGTTTTAGTCACCAAATTTATGGTATTTTTTTCTTTACAGAAGCAAGAGAAAGGTAATACACTAGATAAAATATATTATTTGTGAGAGCAATCTAATATCTCAGCCCCTAGTTATTGAACAAGTCATGAATTTTCCTTCATTCTGACTATATTAAAGAATAAATTGAATTAACCATGCTATCTGAGAGAAAACAATACCATCTCTATTTTCTAATATATAATACTGTCCTTTCTCCCTTTACCATTATCTTGGTCAGTTTGAGCTGTTATAACAAAATACCGTAAGTTGGGTAGCTTATAAACAACAGTAATTTATTTCTCTCTGTTCTGGAGGATGGGAAGGCTGTGAACCGGGTGCTGGCAGATTGGGTATCTGCTGAGGGCCTGCTTTCTGGTTCACAGATGGCACCTTAGAGCTGTGTCATCACATGGTGAAGAACTCAGTCTCTTCATCCCCTCAGAAGGGCATGAATCCATTCATGAGGGCTCTGCCCTTGTGACCTTATCACCCTCAATGGTTCACCTGCTGCTACCATCATTCTGGAGGTTAGGAATTCAACAGATGAATTTTGGCAGGAGGGGGAGGGGGTGCAGGGCACAAACATCTGACCATAGCAGCCATCTTGTCATATTATAGTTGTGTTTTGAATTATAGAATTGCATGGGACAATGTCTACCCTCAAGTTGCTATAAACAATATTATAGTATAATTAGCAGTCTAGATATATAGCCAAACTTTGGGAGTCAGTAAAAATACATTGCATATCTTACTCACTATTTCTCTGTGTAAAAAGAAAAGCATCCTCTTCACAGTGAGTGACAGCAGTAGTAAACCTGTGATTCTTGGTCTTTGTGCTTGTGTCTTATAGTAAACACAAATGTGGTTGACAAAAGAAAATTCAACATAGTAGAGAGATTCTGTTCAGTCTTTAAAAATCCCCTTTCTGTTAGAAAGAAAATGCCCTTCTTTATGGATGTATTCTTGAAGAGTTATGTCATTAATGAGGAGAAAAAGAGCTAAGACAGAAAAAAAAAAAAAAAAAACGAAAAGGTTGGACTTGGAAATTTAGTAAAGCAAGTAGTTTTATTTAGAAGTAAGGAGGTGGGGAGGGGGAGAAGGGAGTGAGGTGGGAGATTAATTGTGTAAGAGACACAGGGAATAATCACAGTTTGTGGTAATGGGCTTGCTGTTAGTATTAATCTAGCCATCATATCTTTGACACAGGTGGTGATGGTCAGCTTTGTACCCCGTGAATAAGCATAATCAATAAAAAAAAAAGGTAAAAAAAGAGAAGTAAAGGAAAACTGAAATTTGGAGCTGATATTTATTTAAATGCAGAAATTAAATGCACTCTGGGGAATAGCGAGAGAGATTCTGTGGAGAATGGCCTTTCTGACTGTCTCTCAAGCAGCAGATTCCACATGAATTTCTAATGTGCTTAGTTAAAAAAGAAAGTCCACAGGTAGTTATATAAAAAGACCTTATCCTAACATGCTCTTCTTTAATTCGCTTCATGATTTTCTTCATCTTACCTCTGAGGAGTTTTTCCGTGGGATGACTGTGCTGGGCATTGAAGGCAAATCTAAGTAGAGAGAGATAGTGGGTCCAAGAGAGTAAAAAGAGAAATGGAAAACAAAGTTGAAAAATGTTTATAAATACCCATATGCAATTATTTATATTTATTCTAATACATGACATAATCAGTGTTTTAGACCTTATAAGAATAGTCTTATTAATCCCTTACTCCAACTTTTTCAGTGATTTCTCATCATAAAGTGCATAGTATGACATAGTGGATAAGTTTATCGTCAGTACCCTGAATACCAGTTCAACTTTGTCACCATGTGTCTCTCATCCTAAATGCTGAGGAAGTTTAAAATCCCTTATGCATTTTCACAGGGTGTCCTGCCTGGCTGGGATATTCTCCTTATTATTTGGAAGCCATCTAGTACCCGTTTATCACTTAGGTTTCGCCTTCTGTGGGGAGATTTCCCTAACCAACCCAAGCCAATTGAAGCTCTTATTTCTCTGTGTAATTTTTAACTCTGCATATATAGCTGCCATACAATTTGTAATATCGTATCATAGTTGTCAATGTGCTTGTTGCCATCAAAAAAACCACACCGTGAGTGAAGATTCATGATGTTTTTAGTAAGTATTTATTAAATGTGTGTTGCTAGCAGCTGAATGAATACATGATTGAAGAAAGAATGGATAAATTGTATACTGATAGTGTAAAAGATATGTGTGAGGGGAATAAGTTGCAGTGAGTCTTGACCAAACCAAAAGTCAGATGTCAGAACAGAATCATCACTGATTTTTAGCCAGAATTAAATAATAGTAAATTCATTGTCTTGACTACTACGTAGTCTGTGGAGGCAGGTGAAAGTCACTTTAATTATAGTAACTCAAATAACATGCTCTTGTCCTTATTTATCTGAGAAAATTCTCCAGCCTCCTTCTATATCTGTGCCCAAATATTTCTTAGTCATTCCTGGTGATGGCCCACATGGGCTTTCAAACATCTACTCTGACCTTTCTTTCCTGCCCCAGCTTCCTCCTGGCAATATCTTCTGCTCACAAATGTTCTTGAAGGTGCCGCACTGCTGGCATTCCTGATGGCCGCTGTCATGGGATGTCACCAAAGATGCTGGCTCCCAAGCGTCTCAAAGCACAGTTCCCAAGTGCCAGAGAGGTGCAGTGGTAAGAGTGAGCCCTTTCAATTTGTAATCCATTCTGTTCCTTGAGCATTCTAAGCAGCACTATTGTTTCTCTTCCTCCACCATATCTCAAGTTCTCCAGCAAACAGTGTGTATTCAGTCTCTGCTGTAATCCACATTCAAAGAATAAGAAAAAAATGTTCAAAAGGTTAGGGAAAGTTCAGACTCCATTGGTCTCTTTTCTTGTCTCGTAGAGACTTTGTGTATTACATTCCTTTTCTAAGACTCCTTTAATAAAATGACACAGACCAGGTGGCTTAAAACAACAGAAACCTGCTGTCTCACAGTTCTGGATGCCAGAAGTCCAAAATCAAGGGTCGGCAAGTCCATGCTCCCTGTGAAGTTTCTAGGGAAGGATCTGTTCCAGGATTCTCCTAACTTCTGGTGGCCTCGGGTATTGCTTGACATGTAGATGCTTCATTTCAATTTCCTTCTGCACATGGCGTTCTCCTTGTGTGTCTTCACACTGTCTTCTCTCAGCGTTTGTGTTCAAATACTTCCTTTTTAATAAGGACACCAGTCATATCTGTTTAGAACCCACACTAATGACCTGATTAAATTATGAAGAACCTGTTTTCACATAAGGTCATTCTGAGGTATTAGGGGTGCGGACTTTAAAAGTCTTTTTTTGGGGGGGGGCACAATTTAACTTATAGTGTGCACCAAACAATGCCCCTTTCCTCTAAAACCGTGAAGACCCTCATGTCTGTGTATCACAGATGGCCCACAATCAACAGTCCCCACTTCCACCAAGTTAAAAGTAATCTCACTCTTTTGTACATTCTGCATGTGACAAAAATGAACTAGTGTAATGAATACCAACATCTGCACTGCTTATGCCGGAAGACGTTTGCATGCCACTTCAGAGAGAAATTGCCGAGAATAAAGATGTGAGGAGGATGTGCTACTCAGAATGGGAATACTGCACCTAAAAATGACTAAAACTCACTGTGTGCCATGGAGCGCTTAGAAGCCCCCCCCCAGAATTTGCAAGGTATTCGACCTTATCATATTCCATAAAGAATATTGTATTTTATCAACATTTTACTGCTTCTGGATTCTTTGCATTAATTTCCCTCTCAGAAATATCATTTTTGTATTGTTTGCTTCATTCTATTACTTTTATGGTTAAATATTATAAATGTAAATATTTGACTTATATGGAATTTATTTGGGGTTGGGATTTTGGTATAGCTTTTCCACATGGCTACTTAGTTTTCTAAGAACAATCATGAAATAATCCATATTTTTGTCACCCATTTAAAATGCCACCTAGGGATGTAACATCTTTGGACATCTATTTATGGACACTATTATATGCTCTGACCTGTTTTTCTAGGACTACACTATTAGTAATCTGTTTTATTTGCTCCACAACACTACCCTGTTTCTAAATTTTCCAGTCTCTGTGCACACTTATTTTTCTATATGAATTTTAGAGTCTGTTAAAACACACACACACAGTATGTGTGTATGTGAGTTTATGTGTGTGCATAATTCTAATAGTATTTTTAATGAAAACTCATTAACCATATAGAATAAAATAAGCAGAAGTGACAATTTTATGAAATATTTTCATCCACTTCAAAAACAGGCTTTACTGAAAGCTTTTCCTTTAAGAACAGGAACTAGACAAGGATGCCCACTCTCACCACTCCTATTCAACATAGTGTTGGAAGTACTAGCCAGAGCAATCAGAGAAGAGAAGGAAATAAAGGGCATCCAGATTGGAAAAGATGAAGTCAAACTGTCCCTGTTTGCAGATGACATGATCCTATATATCGAACAGCCTAAAACCTCAACAAAAAAACTCTTGGAATTGACAAATGATTTCAACACAGTAGCAGGATACAAAATCAACACACAAAGATCAGTAGCATTTCTCTTCTCCAATAGTGAACATGCAGAATGAGAAATCAAGAAAGCCTGCCCATTTACAATAGCCACCAAAAAAATGAAATACTTAGGAATTGAGTTAACCAAGGAGGTGAAAAATCTCTATAATGAGAACTACAAACCACTGCTGAGAGAAATTAGAGAGGATACAAGAAGATGGAAAGATATCCCATGCTCTTGGATTGGAAGAATCAACATAGTGAAAATGTCCATACTACCCCAAAGTGATATACAAATTCAATGCAATCCCCATCAAAATTCCAAAGACATTTTTCTCAGAAATGGAAAAAACTATCCAGACATTTATATGGAACAATAAAAGACCACGAATAGCCAAAGCAATGCTCAGCAAAAAAAATAAAGCTGGAGGCATAACACTACCTGACTTTAAGCTATACTACAAAGCTATAATAACCAAAACAGTATGGTACTGGCATAAAAACAGACACACTAATCAATGGAACAGAATAGAGAATCCAGAAATCAACCCACACACTTACTGCCATCTGATCTTTGACAAAGGCACCAAGCCTATTCACTGGGGAAGGGACTGCCTCTTCAGCAAATGGTGCTGGGATAACTGGATATCCATATGCAGGAGAATGAAACTAGACCCATACCTCTCACCATATACTAAAATCAACCCAAAATGGATTAAGGATTTAAATATACACCCTGAAACAATAAAACTTCTTAAAGAAAACATAGGAGAAGCACTTCAGGAAATAGGACTGGACACAGACTTCATGAACACCACCCCAAAAGAACGGGCAACCAAAGGAAAAATAAACAAATGGGATTATATCAAACTAAAAAGCTTCTGCACAGCAAAAGAAACAATTAACAGAGTTAAAAGACAACCAACAGAGTGGGAGAAAATATTTGCAAAATATACATCTGACAAAGGATTAATATCCAGAATATACAAGGAACTCAAACAACTTTACAAGAAGAAAACAAGCAACCCAATTAAAAAATGGGCAAAAGAGCTAAGTAGGCATTTCTCTAAGGAAGATATACAAATGGCCAACAGACATATGAAAAAATGCTCAACATCACTCAGCATCCAGGAAATGCAAATCAAAACCACACTGAGATACCACCTATCCCCAGTTAGGATGGCTAAAATCCAAAAGACTCTGAACGATAAATGCTGGCGAGGTTGCGGAGAAAAAGGAACTCTCATACATTGTTGGTGGGACTGCAAAATGGTGCAGCCTCTATAGAAAATGGTATGGAGGTTCCTCAAACAACTGCAGATAGATCTACCATACGACCCAGCTATCCCACTGTTGGGAATATACCCAGAGGAATGGAAATCATCAAGTTGAAGGTATGCCTGTTCCCCAATGTTCATCGCAGCACTCTTTACAATAGCCAAGAGTTGGAACCAGCCGAAATGTCCATCATCAGATGAGTGGATACGGAAAATGTGGTACATCTACACAATGGAATACTACTCAGCTATAAAAACAAATGAAATACTGCCATTTGCAACAACATGGATGGACCTCGAGAGAATTATATTATGTGAAACAAGTCAGGCACAGAAAGAGAAATACCACATGTTCTCACTTATTGGTGGGAGCTAAAAATTAATATATAAATTCACACACACACACACACAAAAAAAAAAAAAAAAAAAACGGGCTGCGGGGGGAAGAAGATATAACAACCACAATTACTAGAAGTTGATACGACAAGCAAACATAGGGGATAGGGGACATTGTTGGCGGGGAGGGGGGGAGGGAGGAGGGAGGGAGGTTTTGGTGATGGGCAACAATAATCAGCCACAATGTATATCGACAAAATAAAATTAAAAAAAAAAAAACAGGCTTTATTTTTCCCTCTTCCTAATAACAGTAATCTCCTTCACCTATTTTGCACATACTTTGATTCTAGATTTTTAAATCATTTGTTTCCTATGTAAGTAGATTCTATATTTTATTTCAATTTTATCACTGTTGTTTTATATGGCATATTTTGTGGGTTTTTTTCCCCCTTCCCAACATTTCAGTCTTAAAACCTTTTGATGAGGAACAGTGAGGTTGGCGTCCTTGATGGGTGGGTTGGCAGGACCCAAGCAGGATGAGGGACAGGATCACACATGGGGCTGGCCTGTCATGGGAAGTTGGAGCCAGAACAGGGTAAGGAGTTCTTTCAGGATGGGGACTGGTGCAGCCTGCTCAGGGAGGGAGAGGAGGGTGTGGTAGTACAGGGTAGGGATGTGCAGCAGATTTATTAAATACAATAAATAGTGAGGATAATGGTAGCTGGTTTATTTCTCATAGCTGGTGAAGGGAGTTACACATAAGGAGAGGGAGAACATTAAGCAATACGTAGATAGTTTAGTATGTGTTTATTTACTTACGTACACATAGATATAAATATTCCTTAGCTGCCTCTACAAAGAGAACTTACAGAAAGCAATACTACAAATATAAGCTGTGCCTGAAATATGTTATTATGCCAATAAGCAAAGAGATGCTCAAAGAAGGAAGAGTAAATGTCAACAACACACAGAATCCAGCACAAATGGCCTCTCATTGTGCAAACTGGACATTGAGTCTATTTGAAAATACCACTTATTTTTTACTATGGTGGAATCTTATTTTAAAAGAACTTCACTTGCTCAGAAACTGGATAAAGTACTTGTTATATAAGTTTATTCATTTGACAAAACTTCTTAAAATTGTTTAACAGAAACTTTTATTTTGGATTATTCTTCTAGATATGGAAATAATTTTATTACACTGATAACCAGAGTAAAGATGAATTTTTGTAAAGATGAATTACCTTTTTTAAGTAACTGGAAGCACAAAGGTAAACAATCTTTTCACTCTGCGGGGTACGATGGCCTCAGTGGCAGCTGCAGTTGCTGTTAGAGTAGGCTGAAGGGGGGATGGAGGTCAAAGGACATGTGTTAAAGTCTCTTTGTACATGAAACACAGTTTCATTTAGAGTGCATGTTTTGGATGGCTTGATATAGATCATGCAAGAGCAAAATCCCGCTCCACTCAAGTCATACTATTCATCACTTAGTAGCATTTACTGAAAGCCATCTATGTAAAATCATGCAGTAGCTTTCTTATAAACAATAGCGTTACACACCATACTTTTTTGTGTCCTACGCATTCCAGTTTTTGACCTGTAGCCATTACTCAACAAATACTTACAGATTAACCATGGATCAATTTTTTAAGTAGTACCCAAAGAATATAATTACTGGAGTTGAAAGGCAGGCATAGAAAGGGGGAGCTCTTAGAGCATAGTCAGACAAAATATTTTTAGCTCAACAAATGTCTTTTTGGGTCATACAGAGAAAACATAAGGGATTTGGCTAACAAGATCAGTGGTTGTACGAGAATTAGAATCCCAAAGTCAATCATCTCATCATTCATGTGAAAGCAATATAAAACTCTTGCTTTTAAAAGAGAAAAGAAATTAATATCATGCCCATTTAAAAAAATCTAATATTCCTAATGAAGCTCATACAGAAATGGAGATAAGGTTTTATCACCAACATGTTTGTGTTGTATGTATCAATACGCTAAGTCATTCTCATACAGTGTGTCTCCTATTACTTCTAATATATTATCTGGGCTGCTACCATTTGCAAGACTTGGTTTAGTAGTTTTTACTGATGTTCTATACTTTATGCTGTTTTTAAACTGTTTGCCTGAAGATCATTATGATGCAGGCAAGCAACATTATAAATTTCCAAATGGAGATTAGAAGCAGCATATATACATTATACATATATAACACACACACACACATATAAAATAAGACTATCTGTTTACGATTCTTTTAAAATAAATAAAGATTTTAATTGGACTCTTCTCTAAGTGCAGTAAGAAAATATAACACATAACCACATATCTTCCTTTCATCTTCATAACTACAGAGTAAAACTCAGCAGAAAATCTTATTTTTCTGACTGTTCTCTGCCCTATAAAGGCTCATGGATTCTGTTCAAACACATGTGTGGGGCCAGGAGATTCAGTGCCTGTGGAAGAATTTTGTAAGTTTCATAAGAAAACGGCAGGAACAATAGTAATTTGAATGAAAAAGTGTGCCCAAACCTGAGTGATGTAGTAAGTTTCACATGGTCCTGTGTTAAAAGAAAATAGAGTGAGAAAAAAGAATATGCTGTCAATTTTAATTGTTTCTCTATCAACCACACTATGTAAAGGAACTATGAAAATTTATCATCTGCTAAGTTTTTCCCTTTTACCCAAGTGTAAACCCAGCTCTACACCACATTGTGTTCTGAGCCTCTTGCTCTAAGATGTTCAAAATGGAAGGAAGCATGGTGTGGGGCAAACACATTGCATATGGCACAACCTATGTGCTTCAACAGCTTTGTCTTTGCTAAGAGCCAACCTCAAGTGGATGGCAGTGCCCAAATAGGCATACACTAGGGACACCTGTAAGTTCCATATGTCAATGTTGCCTATGGCAGGGTCAAACAAACAACTTCTTCATGTTATTTATGATAGGGTCAAACAAAATTGCATCTATAAGAAGAGTCTAAAAAAGAGAGAACTGGCATTTAAAAGTCAAGACTGCGCAAATCCAAAGTTTAATTAAGGTAATACTAGCTGGCCCCAAGAGGCGTAAGAGCTGCTGGGCCCATGAGTCCACACCAGAGCAGGTAAGTGCCACCACAGGAATCCCAGCCCAGGCCAGTTTGTGCCACTCAAAGAGGCCCCCAGAGAGGCCTGAGCCTCCTGCCCACAGGCACCGAGGCAGTTATGCAAAATCGGTAGTCCCTGCAGGATCCCAGCCAGACATTAGGGTCAAACTAGTGGACCGTGGAATCCCCTGCCACAATGTTTGAACATCAAAGAAATGATACCAGAAATATGAAAAATCGAGAAAGTACACTACCACCAAAGGGTAATAATAACTCTCAAACTCTAGATCCTGTAGAACAGGATGTCCTTGAAATGATCGACAAGGAATTTTGAGCAACAATTCTAAGGAAACTAAATGAGATATAAGAAAACTCAGTGAAACAACACAATGAAATGAGAAATGTACAAGAAGAAATGTACAAAGAAATCAAAGACTTGAGAAAGAATGTAGATGAGCTTATGGAGCTGAGGGATTCATTTAACAAAATTAAAAAAAAAAAAAACAGAGAGGTTAACTAGCAGACTTGAACAAGCAGAAGAGAGAATTTCTGACCTCAAAGACAGGCTATTTGAACTATCACAGGCAGACCAGAAAAAAGAAAAAAGAATAGAAAAAATTGAAGAAAATTTAAGAGAGACAATTGACAACCTTAAGTGCTCAACTATCCGAATCATGAATTTCCAGAAGGGGAGGAAAAAGGAAATGACATTGAAAACATATTCAATGAGATAATAGCAGAAAACTTCCCAGGTATAGGGAAAGTCACAGGTCCTCAGATTCAGGTAGCCCAAATATCAACAAACACATTCAACCCAAAAAGATTCTCTCCCAGACATGTGATAATCAAACTGACTAAATTCAAAGACAAAGAGACAATCTTAAAAGCTGCAAGAGAGGAGTGGCAAGTCACCTATAAGGGAGCCCCAATCAGAGTATCATCAGACTTTTTATCAGAAACTCTTAAAGCTAGAAAAGAATGGGATGATATATTCAAAACACTAAAGGACAAAAATTGCCAGCCAAGAATAATTTACCCAGCAAGGCAATACTTCTAAAATGAAGGACAAAGAGTATGTTTCTCATACAAACAAAAACTGCGGGAGTTCACTACCACACAATGAGCCTTACAAGAAATTCTCAAGGAAGTACTGGGTTTGGTACCTGAAAAACAACCATCACAGCCATAATTACTCAAGAGAAAACAAAACACATTAATAAAATAAAAATGCAAACAATAAAGAGAAAAAAAATTTATCTACCACCCTAAGAAATCAACAAATACAGAACACAAACAGTAAATCAGAAAGAAGGCAACAAAAGGTACCTAAGACATCCAAACAAAAATCAATAAAATCCTTGGAGTAAATCAACACCTTTCAATAACAACTCTTAATGTAAAAGTATTAAATTCCCCATTCAAAAGACACAGACAGACCAGCTGGATTAAAAAGGTGTATCCCACTATATGCTGCCTTCAAGAGACTCACCTCACCTGTAAAGACACACATAGACTAAGAGTGAAAGGATGGAAAGTGATATACCATGAAAATAAAAATGAAAAATGAGATGGAGTAACTGTTCTTATATCAGATAAAATAGACTTTATACCAAAAACCATAAAAAGAGATAAAGAAGGCCACTATATAATGATAAAAGGATCTATCCATCAAGAAGACATAACAATCATAAATATATATGCACCCAATGTTGAAGCAGCCAGATTTATAAAGCAAACACTATTAGACCTAAAGAATTAGAAAGACACTAATATCATAATAGCAAGGGACCTGAGCACCCCACTCTCAATATTGGACACATCAACTAGGCCAAGAATCAGCAGAAAAACACAAGATCTAAATAACACTTTAGAGCAATTGGACTTGGCAGATATCTACAGAACATTCCATCCAACAACCTCAGAATATTCATTCTTCTCATCAGCACATGGTACATTCTCCAGGATAGATCACATGTTAGGTCACAAATCAAGTTTCAACCAATTCAAAAAAATTGGAATTATTCCATGTATTTTTTTCAGATCACAATGGATTATCATTAGAAATAATAACAAACAAAACTCTGGAAACTATACAAACACATGGAAATTAAACAACATTCTACTTAATGACATATGGGTCCAAGAAGAAATTAAACAGGAAATCAAAAAATTTATTGAAACTAAGGAAAATAATGATACATCATACAGAAATCTGTGGGATACTGCAAAAGCAGTACTAAGGGGGAAATTTATCACATTAAATGCTTCCTTCAGAAGAATGGAAAGATGGCAAGTAAACAACCTAACACTTCACCTTAAAGAACTAGAAAAATAAGAAAAATCCATACCCAAAGTTAGTAGATGGAAAGAAATAAGATCAGAGCAGAAAAGATCAATGAATCAAAAACTTGGTTTTTTGAAAAGATAAATAAATTGACAAGCCATTAGTAAGGCTAATGAAGAAAAGAAGAGAGAAGACCCAAATAACAAAAATTAGAAATAAAAAGGTGATATTACAACTGACACCTCAGAAATACAAGGAATCATTAGTGACTACTACAAACAACTATAAGCCAACAAATTTGAAAATATGGAGGAAATGGAGAATTTTCTGGACATATGCAAACTATCAAAACTGAGCCAAGAAGATGTAGAAACTCCGAACAGACCAATCACAATAAAAGAGATTGAAGATGTTATCAGAAGCCTCCCAACAAAGAAAAACCCACGACCAGATGGGTTCACTGTAGAGTTCTACCAATCCTTCTAAGAGGAATTGATACCAATTCTGTAGAAACTATTTGAAAAGATTGAAACAGAGGCCCTTCTCCCACCTCATTCTAAAAGGCAAACGTCACTCTGATACCAAAACCAGACAAAGATATGACAAAAAAAGAAAACAACAGGCCAATATCCTTGATGAATATAGATGCAAAAATCCTCAATAAAGTACTAGCTAACAGAATACAGCAACACATACAAAAAATTATACACTATGATCAAGTGGGATTCATCCCAGTGATGCAAGGTTGGTTCAACATATGCAAATCAATAAACGTAATACACCACATCAATAAAATCAAAGACAAAGACCATATGATCATCTCTATAGATGCTGAAAAAGCATTTGACAAAATTCAACATTCGTTCCTGATAAAGACTCTCTACAAGTTGGGTATAGATGGAAAGTATCTCAATATAATTACATCCATATTTGAGAAGCCCACTGCCAATATCATCCTGAATGGGAACAGTAACTAGACAAGGATGCCCACTCTCACCACTCCTATTCAACATAGTGTTGGAAGTACTAGCCAGAGCAATAAGAGAACAAAAGGAAATAAAGGGCCTCCAGATTGGAAAAGATGAAGTCAAACTGTCACTGTTTGCAGATGACGTGATCCTATAGGAGACTAAGGCCTCTACAGAAAAACTCTTAGAATTGATAAATGATTTGAGCATAACTGCACAATACAAAATCAACACACAAAAATCAGTAGCATTTCTATACTCCAACAGTAAACATGCAGAAAAAGAAATCAAGAAAGCCAGCCCATTTATAATACCTACCCCCAAAATAAAATACTTAGGAAGAAAGTTAACCAAAGATGTGAAAAATATCTACAATGAGAACTACAAACGACTATTGAGTGAAATTAAAGAGGACACAAGAAGATGGGAAGATATCCCATGCTCTTGGATTGGAAGAATTAACATTGTGAAAATGTCCATACTTCCCAAAGTGATCTACAAATTCAACACAATTTTAAATTAAAATACCAGTGACATGTTTCTCTGAAATGGAAAAAAAAAACTATCCAGACAATTAGATGGAATAATAAAAGATCACAAATAGCAAAAGAAATTCTGAGCAAAACAAAATAAAGCTGTATGGATAACACTACCTGACTTTGAACTATACTACAAAGCTATGATAACCAAAATAGCATGGTACTGGCATAAAAACAAACACATGGATCAACGGAACAGTAAAGAAATCAATCTATACACCTACAGCCATCTGATTTTTGACAAAGGAACCAAGTCTACACAGTGGGGAAGAGACTGCCTCTTCAGCAAATGGTACTGGGAAAACTGGATACACATATGCAGGAGAATGAAACTAGACCCATACCTCTCACCACTTACCAAAATCAACTCAAAATGGATTAAAGAATTAAATACACACCCGGAAGCAATATAACTCCTTAAAGAAAACATAGAGGAAATGCTCCACTGCTGGGAATATCCCCAGATGAATGGAAATCATCATGTTGAAGGGATACCTGTACTCCAATGTTTATTGCAGCACTGTTTACAATAGCCAAGAGTTGGAATCAGTCCAAATGTCCATCATCAGATGAGCAGATACAGTAAATGTGGTATATCCATACAATGGAATTCTTCTCTGCTATAAAAAAGACTGAAATACTACCATTTGCACCAACATGGATGTACTTAGAAAAAATTGTATTAAGTGAAATAAGTCAGGCACAGAAAGAGAAATACTACATGTTCTCACTTATTTGTGGGAGCTAAAAATAAATAAATACACAAACAAATGGGGGTGGCGGGGAAGAAGACACAACAATTATAATTCCTTGAACTTGTAAAGACAAGTGAACAGATACGATGTTGATAGGTGGGGCGGGGGGAGAGAGAAGGGGGTGGGAGGAATAGGTTAAGGGACACAAAAATCAACTCCATTGTATATTGATAAAACAAAATTAAATAATAATAATAATAATAAAAGGTAACACTAGCTAGGATAAGCTGTTCCTTTTTCTTTTTCATTCATAATGACAGATACACATGGATTCATAGTCATGTGGAATGCACATTTGAGAAGAATTTCATAAAAATTGTATACTCATTCAGTCATTAAACAAAAGTTTTAAAAACGTACTATGGAATAAAACATAATGTTATATATTGTAGGGTGCTATGTTGGTGAAATCCTCTGTGGAATGAAAGATTAAGCTACCTAGTTGGCTTGAAGATTAAACATTGTATTGATGTAAAACAAAATCTCAGTCTAGGTAAAAAAATCTGTAGTAAAAACTGTAGTAAAACTGTAGTAGCAGCAGCAGTTACAGCAGTAGCAGCAATGCTAAAAATAATAGTAACAACTCTGATTGTTAACATTCATTGAGTAATCATCATATGCCAAGTATTGAGATATGTACTATATACACATGTATATGTGATAATCTAGTTTAATTATTAAATAAATTTGTGTTTCAAGCTTTTATAGCTCCAGATACAATTAACATTACTACACAGTGGTATCCCAAGTACTGTATTGTCCAGATAAGTAGCATCAAGACCAATTTCTCATGGCTTTATTTTCTAATATGGCACAGAATGTCTCTTGGGATTTAAGCAGACTTGTAGGTCGGTCCTTTTTTATTCTTGCTTACCAGGGAAGCAGGCACTCATAAAGTGCTAGAGGATTTCTCACCCAGGTTTTGGAGAAGACAGACCCTGCGGATGCTACACCTTGACCTACAAGGAAGGAACAGGTGATTAGCAGACTGGTAAATGTTGTGACAGGAGCTTGCAGCTATCCCAAGACAAGTACCATGTCAAGCTAGACCCCACAGTATGGCAGTCCTGTGAGAATGCAGCCCTGGATTTGGCCAATATAGATGGTCCAGCTACATGCTGTGACAGTCCCACAGAGATGAGCTCCAATGGCACACTTCTTTCATCTAATAATCCTGACACTTTATTGATACAAAAGTCTCAGTCTCTATTGTCTTCACCTCCTCTTGTTGTCTCCAAATGTCGTGGCTGTCATCACTGAAACCTGGGCATATATCCCACCTGTAAGGAAAGAAGGATGTAGGAGAGATTAGTTAATGAAGTGTTTTGTATATTCTGGGGAAAAACAAAAGAGATCTTCAGAACTGGTTACTGCTTGGTTTTATAAACCAACTGATTCTCAGGTTAATATTTATATCTTGTACACTTCAATATTGTTTTCTTACTTAGGAAACTAAAATATAATAGTATTTTCTCAAATTTTATTAGCACTGTAAAAATAGTTTTTAAAATAACAACATCAAAAATCTAATACTTGAGAAATAGCACTACCACTTTTATTCATGATAATAAAGATAAAACAATGAAATATATGCTAATTTCTAATATGAGTTGTACATTAATAGCCCAAATGTTTTCTGATGCCCTTGGAACTTTGCAGCATGTATCCTTCAAATAATTTTCAAAGTCTGCCAGTTTGATCTCAGGCACAGACAGGCTTATAGAGAGATAGAGTTGACCAAGTGCTCGCATTTTGACAAGTGTCACAAAGACCTTACCAGTTGCAGCCTCATCCAGAAATATAATGAATATTAACCAAAGCTCTTTTGTTGCCAGGACCAGAGATCCAACTCAAGCAAGAGAAAGGGAAGGAAGCTTATTATCACATTAACTGGGAAGTCTGGGATTGCATCAAGCTTAACAATATAACAACATCCAGACTGAGAAAAAAAGCCATTGGATTTCTCTCTCTCTCCCTCACATGTGTACACATACAGATGCTTCTGCTGTGCTATTCTATCCTCCTGCAGGCAGGCTCCCTCAGTACATACAGCCAGGTGAGGTGGCCCAGACAGCTTTAGAATCACATTCTTCCAAGATTTATAAATCTCTTTTGGGTAAAATAATCTCTTTAACATCTATTCACGTTTCTTACAAGACACTTAATTTAAACAGGCATCCTCCCACCTGATCTACACTGGAGGAACTATAAAGAACAAATTAGAAAAAGCTGTGAGACATCCTTAAGTTAAAAAGGCTGTTTGAACTGTTGTGTGTTGGGTTGCGTGTGACTGCAGCCTGGCGCAGAGGGCGCATTTAAAAAAATAAGAATAAGGCAGTTAGAAAGCTGCTCTTAGGTCTCATTGTTTGTGCCTTGGCATAAGCAGTTTCTGACTATACTAGTGGGCATTGGTGTTAACACTCAGACTGCTGTGTATGCGACTTAGGAGAGGGTATAACCAGGGAAGCTGACAAAGCCTGGTTGAAAGATGTTTGGAATAAACCTCTCCCAGAGAGAACTCCTTGTACCCTTACTTCCCATCCCAAAAGAAAGAGGATGGGGGATTTTAATAAAAGGAGGACTTCTTCCCAGTGTTGTTTCTTCCTAACTATTCTATATACTTTGCATTTCCTTATGAAATGTTGTAATAGACGTCATTTTCTACAGAAAGTCTACTGCGTTCCTGATTGAAATTGCGTTTATTCTGTAGATCAATTTGGAGGGTATATACATTTAACAGCAGTGGATCCTCAGACTCATCAACAAGGTATATCTCTCTGGTTAGGTCTTTAATTTTTCCCAGCAATGTTTTGTGGTTTTTAGTTTATAGGTCATGGAAAGTTTTTGCCAGATTTAGTATTTCACATTTTAATGTTATAAATGTGACTTATTTTAACTTCATGTTTCTGATTGTTTGCAGCTGCTATATATAAATTCAACAGAACTTTGAATATTCATCTTGTATTCTGCAATCTTTTATAGCCCACTTTCTAGTTCTACTGCCTTTTTTTGTAGATTCCATCAAATTTTCTGTATAAAAAATCATCATATTGTCTACAAATAGAAACAGATGTAATTCTGTCTTTCAAGTCTGGATGCTTTTAATTCCTGTTCTTGCCTGATTGCACATGTTAGAAACATAAGAACAATATAAAATCAAAGTGTTGAAAGGGCATATCTTTCACTTGTTATAATTTTAATGGAAAATATTTATTTTTTCACCATTAAGCATGGTGTTAAATTTTTTGGGGGGGTGGCTGGCATGTTCAGGATCTGAATCCATGACCTTGGGGTTATAAGGCTGCACTGAGCTAACCAGCCAGCCTCAGATAATAATTTTTGAGATGAATGTGGAACTTTGTTAAATTATTTTTCTGAGGTTATTGAGATGATTGTATGGTTTTTCTGATTTAGTTTGTTAATGTGATAAATTACATTGATTGATCTAGGAATGTGTAACCATTATTACCTGGGCGTGATGTACACCAATAGGACTTATTTTTCCTATCTAGCTGTAATTTTGTGTCCATTAACCAGTCTCTCGCCCTCTCCCCCCGCTCCATTCCTTCTCCCGCCTCTGATAACCACAGTTCCCTCTTTATGTAACAGTTCAACTTATTATTATTATTTATTTATCTGTTTTATTTTGTTTTCTTTTTGTGATAAATCTCCTAATACCAGATTTCTGAGTTTCTTCTTTCTCCTTTGGAACTACCTAGTGTCTTAGCCAGGAAGCAATACTAACTCCCTTGTTATGAAGGGTACCTCACCCAGCCCAGGGATTCTTTCAACAGTCTATCCTAGTACTGGTGTTCTCCTTCTATCCCTGCATTTCTAAAGAATCTGTAAGAGCATATCAATCATTTCCCGTGTTTCTTCTAATAAGCTTTAGGAGCACACAGATAATGTCCTGGAACTGTCCATATTTAAATGCCAGAAGTACCATCTTCATTTAAAGTAGGTGTGACACTTGTCATCACAAATACAACTCTCAGTACCTGCAGTTGTGACTCACTGGGGAATAATTGGCTCGTTGTAAACTTAAGTTGTCAATAACAAATCCATGTGTCTTGACCCCGATTTCACTGAAGCAAACAATAAATCGGAAATGCACTATTCTACCTCATGGCATGTGAATAGTTCACAGTCATAACTTAGAGTCTCAAAAATTATGTTCCTTTTTAGTCATCTTTTCCATAATTAAGTGGCATCTAATTGATAAAATTATAAAGTGTAATTTAAATTTCATTCTATGAGGCTAACTTTTATGGAATATACACAAAAATATTTTTAAAAATTGAAAGTGGCAAAGTCACTCACCCATAAAAGGAATTTATTTGTACATAACCAAAGTCCAAACACATGGCTAATTTCAGACAAACCTAGGTAAAGTAACACAAATGTTGCCAAATACCTAATTTCTTCTCAGATCTTCACTCTCTCTTCTGTAGTGAAAGTGTGACCTATAAGTTCCAGACAGGTAAAAAGTCCCTGGTCTCTATGCTCATGCACCAGTAAAAGTTTCCTTTCATCTACTGAGGTTTGACTGGGTTATAGGCAATAGTGATAAATCTTTGAATTTATCACTACCATCAGTATTATCAGCCACCCGGGGGGCAAAGCCTACTTACTTGAAGAGCATTTTTCAAAGTGCAAATTATGTCTTACTAGTGAGCTGCAAAATCAATACAAAGATTTTCTATACCATTTTTCAAGGGAATGTACTAGAATAGAATAAAAAAGAAAATATCACAGTACATAACACTGGATAGCAGTAGCTAATATTTTTTAAAACAGTTTTTATGTGTGTGAATGGATGTACATTAGTATATTTTTCCATAACATTCAGTCAAGAAAGTTTGAACATAAGACTTTGAGAAAAGAAATAGTCAGGGTGCTGTGCAATGGCCAAAACAACCAGACTGCTCTATGTATTTCTTTATCACCTACCACATTTACAATCTTTACTAAAGAAAATGCAGTGACAGTTTGACCAATATTTACTTTTCTGATATAAATAATTTACTATTTTTTAAAGCAAATTATTCTAAAAATAATTCAATACTTACCTCTTTATTAAGTTATATAAAACATCCAGCACATCATTTGGGTAAGCAATGAATCTAATGGTCCAGGCAGAAACCACCAGAGTCCTCAAGGGCATGACGGTTCTTAGGAACAAGACAAAAATCTAATTACCTGCCTTTGGATTGAGCCAGACTGACTGAAAGAACATCTGTGTACTGAACCAAGTGCATGATTTATCTCAGAACCTCAGGCATTGCTCAATCTAGATACAGAGGTTTAAAGGACCCAGCTATACAAATTGGACATCCTGGAGCAGGGATTAAAGGACTTTGTTATATCACAAAAATTAATAGCACATGCAGAACTTGACTTGTATTTGTAATTGGTAAATAAAATAGAATTTTGCATTTTGAAAGTGCCCACGAAGTTTAATAGGTTTTAATTAATTTTTTTTTTTTCTGTTTTGAACTACTTTCAGTTCCAACATGATCTAAAATGTATTCACTAAGGAAGCATGACCAAGCAGAGCAGAATATTTGCATAGAACATGGACTGAGCCCCAGGGCATTTGTTTCTTTATCCAATGTATGTAATGCAGTCATATTTATTCAGAGCCGTTGTCATATACTTTTAATAAAACAAGATAAATCATAGAATTCAAAAATTACTAATATTGGTTAGCAACACTTCTGAGAAAGCAGCTCTGGTGCCCCTAAGAAACTAAGATACATAGAGAAATTGCCATATTTATTGCAATGAGTTGGTTGAAATTAAAAAGACTATTTGCAGTCTCAACATTCTTCTAAAATATACTTTTCAATATCTTGGATGGGGAGAATTAACATCATGAAAATGTCCATTCTACTCAAAGCAATATACATACAGATTCAATGCAATACACATCAAAATACCAATGACTTCCTTCACAGAAATAGAAAAAGCAATCCAAACATTCATATGGACCAACAAAAGATCCCAAATAGCCAAAGTAATCTGAAGCCAAAATAAATAAATAAACCTGGAGGCATAACACTACCTGACTTCAAATTATATTACAAATCTATTGTAACCCAAACAGCATGGTACTGTCATAAAAACAAACACTTGGGTAAATGGAACAGAATAGAAAACCGAGGAATCAATCCACATACTTACAGCCAACTGATCTTTGACAAAAGCAGCAAGAATATCCATTGGGGAAAAGACGGACTTCAATAAATGGTGCTGAGATAATTGGACTTCCATATGCAGAAAAATGAAACTGGACCTGTACCTCTCACCATATATCAAAATCAACTCAAAATGGATTAAAGACTTAAATATAAGATACAAAATCATAAAATTACTAATGGAAAATATTGGGGAAATACTCTAGGTAACAGGACTGCACAAAGTCTTTATGAATAAGACCCCAAAAGCACAAGCAACAAAATAAAAAATAAATGGGATTATATCAAACTAAAAAGCTTCTTCATGGAAAGAAAACAATTAACAGAGCAAAAAGACAACCTACAGAATGGGAGAAAATATTTGCAAACTATACATCTGACAAGGGATTAACATCCAGAATATACAAGAAACTAAAACAACTACACAGTAAAAAAAAATAATAATCCAATTTTAAAATGAGCAAAGGAGATGAATAGACATTTTTGAAAGGAAGACATACAAATGGGCAACAGGTACATGCAAAAATGCTCAGCATCACTAGTCATCAGAGAAATGCAAATCAAAACCACACTGAGATATCATTTCACCCTAGTTAGACTGGCCATTATTAAAAAGAACAAGAATAACATATGCTGGTGATGATGCGGGGAAAGGAGAACTCTTCTGCACTGTTGGTGGGACTGTAAATTAGCACAGTCATTATGGAAAACATTGTGGAGGTTTCTCAAACAACTACAGATAGAACTTCCATATGATCCAGCAATTCCACTACTGGATATATATCCACACAAATGGAAATCATCATGTCTAAGGAATACCTGCAATCCCGTGTTGATTGCAACTCTATTTACAATATATATTACAAAGTGTCATATCTACACAATGGAATACTGCTCAGCCGTAAAAAAACAATGAAATTCTGCCATTTGCAGCAACATGGATGAGTCTAGAGAAAATTACGCTAAGTGAACTAAGCCAAACAAAGAAACAGAAATACTCATAACTGGCTGCTAGGAAGGTAAGAAGAGAGGTTGGAGGAGGGAAGGAGGTAAGAAGGAAGGAATGAAGGAAAGAAAGAAAGAAAAGACCACATCAATATGTTCAACTATCAGAAAGAGAGAACAATCCTAAGGACTAAGGATACTAGAGATGAGGGGGAAGGGGGTTAGGGAAGCGATAGGTCGGGCAAAGGGCATAAAGAAATACCATGATTTGTAAGAATGAATATGCTAGTAATAAATTTTAAAAACTATAAAATTTCAAACTATAGCTTTTGCAAGAAAATACTTTAGAATTGATTTTGGCACTGTCTCCTTAAGCTATATATCTAAATTATTTCTCAATAAAGGATTCATGAAATCAGGGAAAAAAAATGATAAAAAATATGAATGCCAAGAAAAGAGAAAATAAATATAGAGAAAACAGAATGACTTAGGCTGGGAGTATTTCAAAAGAGTTTTAGAGTAAAGGCATATTTTGAATTCATCTTCAAAAATGGAAGAGACTTGTGCATGTGGATATAATATCTTATTCTCCATGCTTGGATATGCCAAACAATGCAAAAATGATTGCATTCAGATTAAATTGGTCCAATACTTTGTAGTTGTGAATATAGCCAAGTACTACTTCCATGCCGAGTTGGACAGGAGAATCTTTGTTTGTGCTAGAAATTTGGCACCTAAAGTCTCTCCTTTACCGAAGTAGCAGAAAGCAATTTAATGTCTTTTGAGATTTTGCTGTTTACTACCTGTCCTGCTACTTCCAGGGTGAGAGTATAGTCATCAATAATGTGCTGCTTGCCAGTCTCCTCCCACTGGCACTCCTGGGCTTTCCCGGTCTTTTACTCTCTCACTTTCACCCACAGGATACTGTTCTTCCTTTTCTTCCCTCAGCCAAATTATAAATCCCACCAGGTTTTTGGCTTTCTGGGGGAAAAAAAAAAAAAAAAAAAAAAAAAAAAAAAAAGCCAAGAAGACAGAATGTGAATGAACAATTTCCACTTTCTTTGTGGGGAAAATAAATTTCCACCTTGTCAAGGATAAAATAAAGGTCTGGTGTTTAGAATAATGAGGGGGAATACTCAGATTTGAAAAGACAAATTAATATTTCCAGACATGATATTGCTACATGTGAAAAAGAATTTGCTGGGAATTCCAGGTAGAAAAACAAGTACCTAAAAGGTTGGCTGGAAAAATAAGGTTAAGATACTATTAATAAATAAATGTTTTATAATTTTAATTCTTTAATGGAGAAAATACAAGGAATGGTCTAAATTCAAATTAGAGACTATGTTAAGAAATATTGTACATAAAACTCTAAGAAATGAGGAGGATCTTTGGTTTTTGAGCAGTGGAATGACTTGTTCTAGCCAATGCTTAAGGAAGAATCATTCCAGATTAGAATGTAGAAAAGAATGAATAAAATGCACAAAAAGAAGGAAGATTCAGTAGACAGTTAAGAGGATCTAGAGCCAAGGGATATATTTTTGTGGGTATTCCCTTTGCAATAATTTTTTGGCACATGTGGAACTTCCTTGTAAATAAATATGCCATTGAATAAACTGGCATGCTTAGAAGCTCTAAGATAGCAGGGGAAAGGGGGTTAGGGAAAGGAAAATAATCCTAAGAAGAAAGTCAGAATGCAAGCAACTTCTTAGAGTTAGGTTGGAGGATATGATCAATTATACATAGCGAATTTTAAAGTATAAATTATATTGTGTACCATTTATTATTTTAATTGTAAACACACACACACACAGACACACACACAGACACACACAGACACACAGACACACACACACACACACACACACACACACACACACACACACACACACACACACACACAGAGGCCAAATTCTGAAATACCACTGCTTGAAATAGAAGACATTTGATAAACAAGCTAGGCAGCACAAAACCTCCATGTAAATAATTGTCTTCAAATGCCAATGCCATTTGCAATGCAGAAAGTCAGATAAATTTCCACTTTTTTGTGATTGCTGCTTTCAAGAGAATAATTTGCTTTAATTTTAGTAGAATGCACCACACTCAGAATTACTGTTTTGTCTTTACAAGAAATGTGGAGGTTTAGGAGATTCCATTTAAGAGAAGCTTTAAGATTTTCAGTTTCTAGGACTGCGAAATATTCAGATAAAAAAAATTGTCTCTATACTCTGTAGCTAAAAATGTCCCAAAATATTAATAGATGTTTTATATTACGCCCATGTAAAAATTAAAATAGATTGTTTTGAAAACTTTGACATGATAAAGAATTTTTTATTAGTGTGTGTGTGTGGGGGGGTGTATTTGAGAAAGACAGAAAGAATGTAAGAGTAATTTGTGAACAATCAGTGCTATTTCCTGTTCTGTGACAAATTAGATGTGATTTTAGAGTAGTTGCTTCACTTTATCAGAATTATATCTTTTCTAAAACAAAAGGATTAGAACTAGAACCAGAAGTCACAAACTGGCTGACATCAGATATGATCTGCAAATGAGTTTTGTTTGGCTCAAAATATTAACAGATATTTTATATTTAATAGATATTTTAAAATAGACTTTTGAAAACGTTGACAAGATAAAGAATTTTTTATTAGTATGTTAGGGGGGATGTGTGTGCGTGAGAGAGAAGGAGAGAGAGAGAATGTGTTATTGGTTTACATAAATTTCCAATGTTAAAAGAAAATGAAGAGGCTTCACATAACTGTTCTGATGCCTTTTTTCTTGAACACATCACTTCTGTTCTCACACAGTAGTCAGCAAGAGCTGAGCACTGGTCCTCTCTGATCAGGTGACACAATGTAAGTGGAACCTAAAGTGCTTTATGTATTCATGTTACTGCCCTGGCTTGTGTAGACATTTCAATTTACCACCCCTTAATCAAAGTCTCCTAAAATTTCCCAGCATTCTGATTATACACTGTGCAAAGGATATGATTAGATATTTACATTTATGTACATGTCGATTTATATGCTTCTCCTAATAATTCATTTTATTGGTATCATTGTATGTATTTCCTTTATCTAACAACACATTTTTCTTCTGGTTAACACCCTATGTGTTAATTACCTTTGTGATAATGTACTGTTTTTCTACTGTGCGAAATCATACATATTTTTGGAAATGTGTTTACATACATAAATATATACTTATATAGAGAGAAATGTTTCATTAGATAGCTAATTAAATGATCAGTACATATCTTTACAGTAAACTCACATCACAGAAATAATCCAATACTGAAGCTGCTATACGAATATCGTACGTTTGCTGTTGTTTTCTGTAATAGTAAGTATATAATGAACAGGGCATGGAACAGCAAAATGAGGGAAATAAATTTTTCATTAAGTATTTCCATAAGCTATTAAATAAAATATTACCTCCTTAAATGATAAAACGAAATATACACATGAAAACATTCAGACATCTTCATTTTGTACTTTTTAAAGTGTAACCTAATTCTGTGTGTGTGTGTGTGTGTGTGTGTGTGTGTGTGTGTGTGTGTGTGTGTGTGTGTGTGTGTGTGTGTGTGTGTGTGCGCGCGCATTCTGTTTTCTTTTGAGAATATGTACTTCCACATTGGGGCTCCTGCATGTTCGTAATTACAACTTACATAAAATTTTTCTTTTCACTTTTTGCCAGTTCACAATACATATAAACACTTGTATGTGCTTTAACCATTTTAGTAATTATCATTTGAATAACAGCATAAAATGCCATTAAATGATTCTTAAATTCATCTATATTATTTCCACATAATTTATGCTATTTTTTTCAGTTTTTCATTATTATAATTACTGTGGCAATAAACTTCTTTATGCTTATAGCTTTTATTTTTAAATTTCTTCTTCTGAAATAATTCCTCAGGATAAATTCTTAAAAGTGGGATCATTGAGTCAAAGGGCATAAACTTTTCTGTGGTTCATGATATACATGGTCACGTAGTTTTCCAAAAGGTGTGAAAATTAACCCTGCTACAATTTTATGTACCTATTTTGTTAGAAAATACCTGTATTGAGCTATTAGAATTTTAAAGATTAAGCTAATTTGAATATAAATAAAATTACCTCATAACTGTTTAACCGTGCATTTATCTTAAAAGTATGAGTGCTCAACATTTTAACATGGGCATATTATATTAGATAAAAGAGTAGGATTATCAGTTCTATATTCCTAAATAAAAGGTGAGAAACCCTCAAAATGATTCATAACACTACAGCAATGCAAAAGGGAGAGTGGATGAGGTAAACCTTAATTCATCTAACCCAACATGAAATTGCTTGCAACATAATTACTTGTCATAAAATCATCCACACATGAAAAGATTATTTTCCTAAGTGTTTTTCTTGTAATGAACTCTAATATTCTAAGAATCTTTAATAATAAAATAATTATTTGCTGCATAGCATTTTCAGCTGCTTTTGAAACAACTTAGTGTTTCAAATACTTAAATTACAGAAAACAGTTTGGTTTTCCAGTTTTGCTTATGTAAGCCTTGGAAAATCAAACCCAGTGGTTAGGTAGATAACAATTAGAATGCAAGTGACTTAAAAATGTTAATACTGTGACAACTTTACAGATACAGCTAAGCAATCATGTGAAGAAAGCTATTTAAAACAGATAGTGTAACGTATGATTCTCGTTTATAAAAATACTATGTGCATGTGTACATATATATGAAAAGTAGCTTTAACCTGTAGAATCTATATTGAGAAAATTACCAACCTTTCTAAATCTATATTTCTAAAGATATACCACATTTCTGGAATGAAACACAAGGTGTTACAGATGTTGACATCACCCAAATATTTTATCAGTTTAATATAATTCTATTTAAAATGACAGTGGAGAATTTAATACTTAAAAAAAAATCAAGAAATTCAATAAGCAAGAAAAAGAAGAATTAAAGAATGTTTGAAGTAGTACAAGAATAGACAAATGTATCAGTGAAACAGTATAAAAACTGATGAAACTGACCCTATCCTATATAAAGATCTAAAATACATCAAAGAGAACATCACAGGTCAATAGGGAAGAGATTGATATTCATTCAGTTTTTGGTATTGGGTAAACTGCCTTTCAAAGATGCAAAATAGAACATGATGGTGCTTCACGTTCCCTCACATTCAAAAGGAATGCAAAGGTAAATTATGGCAAGACCTTGGCTAGCAATTATGACGTGCAAAGTACTCGTGAAAGTTTGTAAGAAAACCCCGAAATTCCAACAGAAATGTAAAACAAAATAAATGTGCTGATAAAAAGAAAACAAAATCCAAAGTAACAAATATCTTTAAATCACTCTCAATATTAATAATAAATAAAAGTTAAAGCAGCATTGAAATTCTGTTTTTTGAACTTTAAATTTTCCAAAAACTTTAAGAATGATAACATTTACAAATAGTATGGATTCAGTAAAATTTGTATCTTATAAACTGCTATAAAGAGTATCAATTGGTACAACCTCAAAACCAAGCTTAAAATATACATCAAACATCTTAAAATATTTATATTATTTAATGCAATAATTCATTTTAGAATATCCATTTAATTTACATATTTGGAGAAATGAATAAAGAAAATGTATGCAAACAATTTTGAACATTACAGTTTATGTTGGCAACTATTGAAAATAAAAACTTATGATAATATAGCAATGGTCCAATAATTTCACTTTTTATACATTATAAACTATATAAGCTATTTATATATAATGTATGCATATATAAACATATATATGTAAATTCTTGAATGAAATAATTAAATGTTTATGTGCTATTCTCAGTAATTTGATTATGACTGTTTATTTTTATTTCTATAGATTATAAATTGTCTGCAAGTAAAAGTTATTTAGATTAAAATTTTAATTGAATTCAACTTATTTCAAAACTAATTACAATTAAATAAGTGAAATCATCTACAGTCAGTTATGAACAATTAAGAGCTGGCAATTTTTCTAAAATAAATAAATTATGTGTATACATTTTTTTCCCTAATAAACATAGTACCTTAGTGCGGGATCAAAAGAACTTTTATTTTTGGTTTTTAGATTAAATTTCTATTACTTTGATGCCATTTAGACTTTTCCTCCAAATCAATATACATGAAATTTTGTTTTAATGTATGTGATTGATTTATTTATGAGAAATTCAGCAAGTTTACTTTCTCCCTTCGTCAGGTTTCTTTTAGTATAATCCATTTAATGTACATATATGGAGAACTGAATAATGAAATAAATGTATGCAAACAACTTTGAACATTACATAATGTTAGATAATGATACAATATTTGTGATACTAAGATAATATTTGGCTAGCTAGCTTTGGTTTATTGAATTTTCTTCTTCTTGCTACCTAGGAACCTGGAGCTCTTATAAAAATAAACTCAGCCCTTTGGTCTTTTACTTTTGTAGTTATTTTTATTTTTATTTAAAAATTTACCTTTAGATTACAGAATCATGTTAAGTAGCTGTAAGGCACTGTGAAATCTGTGGATGCTGAATATACTGATAATTATATTGTTGCATATTTTATAATGCAGTTTTCAGTTTTAAGTTCATTATCAAAAAATGTTTCCTTTCATGCCGATATGACCCAAAGCACACTTTTCTAGCAATGGGAGATAAGTTACTTATGCATTACCCCCAAAGTGAGAACGCTGTTCCTTTCTACTTTTACATAAACTCCTCTTCCTATGTTTCCCTGTTTTATCATTTCTTCTTCTTAATCTCACTTTTGATACAAAACTTTTTACTTTTGTACTTTAAATTGATTTCACCAGTGTAAAGATTTGGACATGTGGGACGAGGAGTGACTCAGGATGTGTGGAGAGGACAGTCCAGTGTCCTCAGCTGTCTTGGACTTTAAACACCACCTCAGATTGTCCTATGAAGAGTTCTTAATTTCTACTCTACATTGAAATTTCTTTCTCTGAATTAAAAAAAAATATATTTATATATATATATAGCTTTTTATATATATACATATATAAAGCTTTCAACTGTATTTTCTTCATATGTGCAAATAAATCAGGCATGTTGGGAGTAAGTACAAGGTATCGATACAAAGCAATATTACATTTGAAACTCAAGCTACATTTATGCTCACGGGCATTTTGTAAGAATCTACTGTTCTGATAGAGGTTGTGGAATACCTTCATCTTTAAACACAGGGGTGTGAGATTCACCATCATTTCTACTTTTAATGCCTCACACGGTGGTTTTATTTAATTATTCTTTCTGCCTAAGAAATCATGTTGAGTGCTCTTTTATCATTCTAGCCCCATCATTAGTGTTTATCTTTAGTTCTCAAATGTTATTGAAATACAACCCAACTGTGGAGTCATTATAGAATTTGTTTGCAATCTTATTGTTAATACTGTATGAGCATCTCCTTCATCTCTGGTATTTACTTTTTTTGGGGGGGGGTCCAAGGATATAACATAACCCTAAATATTATATCTTTGATTAGAGTAGTTTTATTCTGAAAATCGCAAAGCCGGAAACAAGAAAAATGTCAGCATTCTAAATTCTGTATATATATTAGATTTAAAAAATTGTGTAATTAAGTATACAAAAATGATTAAGGTATAATATCTTCGAAGAAAATAGACTAATTTAAGACACATAGTTTGTTAACATTACCCAAGTTTGTGGTAATGTTAACAAAAATATCTCTTGGCCCTAACATTAAAGTATTTAGGAACCATTGGATTCAGTAGAGCTGGAAGAAAACTTTAGGTTTTTAAAAGGTTTCCCCTTGATACTTTATAGTAATGGTTCCAACTGGGGCACTTTTGCCACCTAAGAGACATTTGACACTGTCTACAGACATTTTTGGTTGTCACGACTGGAAAGTGGTGCTATTGTCATCTACTTGTTAGAAGTCAGGGGTGCTGCCAAACATCGTACAAATTTCCCAAATAGAATAATATGGGTCAAAATATCAGTAGCGTTGAAATTGAGAAACTATGCTTTACGGACAGGAAAAAAAAAAATAGGAAAAAGTGGAAATAATAGAGGTTCTTAAGACTTATCTTGGGTAAATACCCATATCTCTATCAGATATTCTAAATTGTAGGTCAATGCTGGAATTTAGAATGCTCATTTTAAAGAGAATTCCAAATGATTCTTATCTAGGAGACACATTTGAGAAGTGGGGACATAGAGAGGAGCCCAGAGTCCCTTTCTACAAGTTCCATGCCTTTTCCACTTTACAATAAAGTCTTGGGATACTATGGTATATGTTAAATTAATTATAAATTGATTCAGAATATTCAGTGAATTCCTGATCATAGATTATTAAAGTTAGTAACTAGAAATGTCATCCTTTTTTCCTGAGAGTTTTACCTATTCAGCTACAAGGTGGTCACTTTGGCTATTTCCATAGTTGGGGTTTCAAATCACAATCCTTGTACTGGAACAATGAATTATAAGGAACAAATCTGATTGATGTGGCAGCATTGATTTGCCATCACTAAATAACCTCTAGTTAAAAAAAAAAAAAGTATATTTACTGTTCCTTTCTAATTCTGTAATTAGGAATTACTCCTAAAATGGCAAATCATAAAACTATTTTACCATATATAGAAACTTAGAGTACAAAATCTATCTAAATGCCTTCTAAATTTTCTTTATTAAAAATACTAAGCGATTCATCAATGAAAGCAAAAAAAAAATAATAATTTGGAATTTTTATTTTCACCGGTTTTTTACTTTACAACATGAAAGCAGACCACTCAGCCCGTTCTCTCTCCTTCAAGCAAAATCTATTCTAAATTTTTACCAAACACAAATAAAATTATATTTAGTATTTATTCACTTGTTTATTTTCTGCAAGTAAAAAAACAGTGAGACATGACAAAAGCTTTGTTGTGCTGTTTGAAGACAGTTTTCTACTTTCAAAAATTTAAATAATCAAATATAGTTTTATTAGTTAAATATCTGAGATATTGAAAAATTTGAGAACCACTGGTACTACTGGTACTGCTGTGAGTAGAAGGAATGGAACAAAAATCACAGAGGTCTAGTCTAAGCCGGGAGACAGTCCCTAGAGAAGTTGAGAATTGCATGAATTGTGAAATAAAAGTAGCACTTAGATTTTATATGAATTTTAATTAGACACCTCTCAAAGTACAATTTAGCAAATTTTTCAACCTTTAAAAAGCTTAAGCTCAAAAAGCCATGTATTTAAGTTGCCATAATTTTTATTAACACCTTAAAATAGTAATACAAATTATATCTTGTATTTACACAAAAAAACCTAAGACTGAAATCCATGTGAAGATGAAGTATATGCATAATTTGTGGTCTGAAAAATAAACTATGTAAAGATGATATTCAGATGGTAAAAAAAGCATATGAAAAACATCAGTGGTCATCAGAGAAATGCAAATTGAAACCCTAATGAGACATTACTTCACACCTATTAAGATGGCTACTATCACAAACAAATATTACAACAATATAAGTGTTGGCTAGGATGTGGAAAATTTGGAACACTTGTGCACTGGTGGTAGGATTGTGAAAATGATGCAACCACTATGGAGAACAGTATAAACATTCCTCAAAAAATTAACCACATAAGCAAGCAATACTACTTCTGGGTATATATGCAAAATTATTGAAAGCAGGGTCTGGAAGAGATGCTTGCACAAATATGTTGATAGCAGCACTATTCACAATAGTCAAGTGATGGAAGCAACCCAAATGTCCATTGACAGATGAATAGAAACACCAAATGTAGCGTACACATACAATGGAATATTATACAGCCTTAAAAAGAAAGACAATCCTTTCAAATGCTACATCGATGAAACTTAGCGTGATGGTTAATTTAATGTGTCAACTTGAATGGACCATGGGGATCCCAGATTAAGCATTGTTTTTTGGTGTGTTTGAGAGGATGTTTCCACATGAGTTTAGCATTTGAATGGATTCAGTAAAGTAGATTCCTCTCCCCAGTGTCGTTGGTTACATCATCCATCCCATTGAGGGAATAGAACAAAAGGCAGAAGAAGGAAGAATTGGCTTCCTTTTTTCATGCCTCCCTGCATGAATCTAAACATCTCAGTTTATCTTCCACTGCCCTTCAGATTGGGATTCTCAGGCCTTCTGACTTGTACCGAATTATACCGCCAGCTCTTGTGGACATTCAGCTTGCAGACAACAGATCATGGGACTTCTCAACCTCCATAATCACCTGAGCCAATTTCTCATAATCTCTCTCGGTAGATAGATGGGTAGACAGATAGATCTTACTGGTTCTATTTCTCTAGAGAATTCTGACTAGTACACTTGAGAACACTATGCTAATTGAAATAAGCATCACAAATAAACAAATACTGTATGATTCCACTTATATGAGGTATTCAAAGTAGTCAAATTTGTAGAAACAGAAAGTAAAATGGTGGTTACAGGGGCAGAGAGAAGGGAGAAAAGGAGAGTTTTTTTTAAATTTGTATAGAGTTTCAGATTTGCAATCTGAAAAAGATCTGGAGATTTGTTCCACAATAACATGGTACTCCTAACACTATTAAACTGTATGTTTCAAATGGTTAAGATGGTAAATTTTATGTGTTTTTTACCACAATAAAATTAAAATTGAAAAAAAACAAAATTTCTGTAGGACTTACCCTTCACCTCTAAGCTCCATGTTTTACCAATACCTTCACGATACTAGTCACTTCTGCTCATCTAATTTGGTTAGCAAGGTGTTGTTATTATATGGACCACTGTGATGTTAGCTGGATGTTCAGCTGGTTTAGATTATTCAGAATGTGTTACAACAGCCTGGGGGGACACTTAGAGGCTCAAGAGTTAACGTAGATGCAGATTGTGAATGTTTACTTTTGTCAATTCTAAGTGAAAGAAAACTATTCTAATAGGGAAAGTTGTCATTGTCTCTAGTGGCCTTAACTTATTTCTGCTTATGTGTATCTCTGCAACAATAGCTATCAATAGGAGATGCATGACTCCAATGATCATGTCTGCCACGTGTCACTTGTGGTCATGGCACAAGTTCGTAACATTTGAAGCAGAAAGGCTGAGAGTGGAGGATAATTGCTTCTTCTGTGCTAAGAAAAGACTGACCTCCCACACCTCCAATCAAATACTAAGATTGGTGAACAAAACAACAAAATATTATTTCGATTGCTGGCCTTGCCTTTGCCTGGGAGAGCCTGGGGAGACCCAGCTTACTTCCTTCTATCAGTTCATTCTTCTGACCTTTCAGCAAAACCATCAATTGTATACCTACTATGTGCAGGGATGCTGTGCTGACGACTTAGAAGCAACTTCTCCGTCATTTGCCTTGAAGAGATCTCAGTCTGTAGTTTATGGTGTCAGGGACATGCAACCCTGAGGACTAGGATGGGTGGGAAGGAGGGCACCTAAAGCTAATGGAGAGATGCGATTTGGATAATACACTGTTAGGCCAAGTGACAGTCACCCTGTTTGGCTAATAATCTTTTTTATTACCATTTTAAAAGAATAACGTGTTTCACTCATTCCCCTAGAAATGGGGAGTAAACGCCCTTGTGAGTGACTGTGCTCCACTTCGAATCTTCCAAAGCAGCCGTCTTTCCGCCGTGCCTTTGGGACTCGCAGTTTCCCAGGCTGAGTCTCCGCCGAGGCGGGAGCGGCCGGATTGCAGGGCAGGAGACCGGCGAATGGAAGCGGCTCCGGTCGCTGGCTGCCGTACTCGCCCTTTTCCTGAGAGCCGGGAAGCGGCGGCGCCCGCCAGGGGAGGCGGCGTGAGGGCTGCGGCGGCGGCGGCGGCGGCGGCGGTGCGGCCGGGCGGGTCCCAGGGATGCGATTCCCGCCAGAGCGAGCGCAGGAGTCCCCGGCACGTCCGCTGCGCTCGCCCCGCAGCCGCTGCCGCCCAGCACGAGTCGACCCGCCGCCCGCGCGTCGCCCCAGCCCGGCCCGGCCCCTCGTCGCCCCCCAGCGCCGCCCGAACGGCGGGTCGCCTCGGGGAGCCTGAGGCCGAGGACCCGGGGCAGGAGGACGGACACTCGCGGACGGCTGCAGCCCGAGGTAATCGCGGCGGTGACGGGGCCGGTGCTCCCCGCCCAGAGACCCGACCCGGGTGGCTGGAAACGCCGACTCCAGAGGGGGCCCCGCCATCAGCACAAGTTTCTCTCGGCTAGAAGGGAAGGGTCCTGAAACCGACACTGGTTTGATTTCACCGGTCTTTTCTATTTAAAATAAGTTTGTTAAGGTAACAAAAAGGCAGTCTGTTGGTGACTTTAGTTTCTCAATTTAATCCTGAAACTTTTTGCTTGCTGTGTTTTTTTGTTTTGTTTTGATTTTCACATATGTTTATTAACCTGTTGACGTTTGGCTTGTCAGCAAATTGACTGTTAAAATATTCTTAAAGAAATATTACAAGTTTGCCCTCACGTTTGGGAGTGCTACTGTTTTCCATTTTTCTTAGCATCTGGCTTCCTGCAGTAGTACCCAAATGGCCCCCAGGTAATGGTTATTCCTAGTGATGCTTCTCCTTCAGGGATCCTCAGCAGGTTCCCTTCTGATGGCTCATATTCATAAGGTGTCAAATAACAGAAAGGAACTGAACTACAGCTGATACTGCAATCACCTGCGAAGCCCTTGTGACGAGCTTATGGGAGTGGACAGCGCAATTATTGGATTACATGCACCGATTCTTAAAACTTTCTTAAAGCCTTTTGCCTTTATTCCAGGTAAGTGTGACAGTTTATGTACATTGTACGTTAAAAATGTCTTATTCGTAAATGTAGGAACTTGGAGAAAACAAAACTCAGCTCTCTTTAAATTTAGAGACTCCAAGAAACTCAGGATTGATACAGTGTCTAACTCTGTTCTAATTAGGTGCAATAGAACATTTTGTTTAAATCATATTAAACAAGGCCCAACTTCTTTTTATTTTGATGTATTTTTGAAGTGTGTCTTTTGTGACAAGTGCTTCTGCTTAAAATTGTCTAAGATTCCAGCCAATTTGTTATGCTAATTTTTCATTATTTGTTCTGATAGCATACCATAAAAAGTTTTCATCTCTTCTTAATTTCTAAATACAAGTCAGCAGAGTGTGTGGAAATGGAAACCTGTGTTCCATTTAATGTATCAAACCCACATAATGTCTCAAAGCGCCTCTTTCCTCCCCCTTTTCTTGAATGATCTCGGTTCTAAAGGTGGGAGTTTTCTTGATCATACTCGATGCAAACTCCCTTCCTACTTGCCTACCACAGCAGAGTTAATCAGCATGTTACAAATTCACACATTTCCTTTTAGAAAAATATACTCTGCTTTGGCTTCTAATATTACGAAATTACTTTTAGCGACTTTAGATAATGTACTTGAGGACTTCAAATATAAATTTTCTATCATTATGGTTAATTTTGTGAAAGCCATATTGTCAAGCACTACTAAATAATCATTAATTATTTGAAAGAATATGATATCCTTTAGTTACTAGTAAACATATTCTATATAGATGACATTCTTTTCTTTTTCACATTGTACTACCAACTTCAGGATTTTTTTTTAAATTTATGAATTGTTTTAAGTCTGGACATAATTTCTGGTGTTGGAGGAACAAAGTTAGGTAGATCACATTGACAAGTGGGTGTTTCCCTGCACTGATTTTGCAAAACCTTGGAATACTTTTGCAAAACATTGCAGAATGTATTTTTATGTAACTTTGGTTTTATCAATGTGCATGTGAAATGGCTTGTGATTCCAGAAAATAATCTGTACTTTTAGCTTTTGTTTAAGAGCTTTTTAAACAAAAGTGGCAAATGTTTCCTTGGTCAAGTTTTTAAAAGAAAGATTTATGTATACACCCACTAAATTCTAGGAAATTCTAGAATAAGAAAGTTAGGTCCTTTAGTAAGATTCAGTGAAAGGTATATTCTGAATATATCTAATATATGGTTATGGTCACAGTGGTCACTGCCATTCACAGTGTTGATATAACCCTCAGTTTGAAATTGAGGTGATTGATGGGTGTCCATTCATTGAAAGTGGTTTGACATAAAGGCTCCTCTGGTGGCTGAAGCTCCTACATGTGCGTTTTAGTGGTGCCTTTGTATTCATTTATGCAACAGGTATTTGCTAAGCTGCTGTCATTACAAGCTCTGTTATGTCACACCCTACAATGCTGTCATGTCATTCATTGCTTAAGAGGACATAGAAATGAAAATTACTTCTTATAGAAGCTTTCAACCTTGCACAGATAATTACACAACTAATTAATTTAATATAGCTGAGGTCCATGCTGTAGCAGGGAAATGATGTGAGAGTGTGTAGCAGGGAAAACTGAATGATGGCGGGGGGGGGGGCGGTCAAGGAAGATGTTCTGAGGCAGGAACATTTAAATTTAAAGCAAAAGGATTGGCAAGATGAAGTCAAAGTGTGGGAGAAGGCTTCCAAACAAAGGGAGTGACATGTAAGAAGGGAGGTAAGAAAACTCTCAGGCAGAAAAGACTTTGGCTCAATCGGGGAATGGAAAGAAGCTTCGTAGAAATTATATCATATAACCGTCCTGGGGCACAGTGCACTGGGACTTATGAGACAAGTTAAGGAATCTGGGTTTGAATTAGCAAGTGCATTATAATTTTGGAGGAAAAAAAGGAAATATGAAATCACTATGTGTATTCTGTGTCCTACCAAGTTTCGAAGGTCAGAGAAGGCTTCACAAGGGAATTGTGTGGAGGAGCTTAATTTTCCATGTCTACCTGTCCTCCTAGTGATGCTCCGTCAGGGTAGGGCTCAGGAGAAGGCTGTAGCTTTGCCTCTGCCAGCTGCTACAGTGCCATCCCCTGCAGGAGAAGGGGTGTCAACAGCAGTTCAGTTCATTCTGAGATTTTCAGAGCTAATAGAGATTAGGCAGAGAGTGGGAAGTAGCTATTGCAGGGCCACGTCTCAATAGGAATAATATGGTCTGAGAGTTCACATCAAAGACTATAGTGGCCACAGAAAAGTTCAGTTGAAATAAAATAATTGTGAAAGTCTCAGTTTTAGGTAAATCTTAAATATATCTGTTTACGTATGTTGAACCTAACCCTGCCATCAGGGATAAACATTCAGTGGTATACTGGTAAATATTTAACCACCTGTTCTCCAGGAAACAATCAAAAAATAAAAATGAAAAAATTGTGTAACATTCACCAATTTCCATGGTGTAAATACTCTCACTTTGGGCTTTTCAAGCCCCCAGTATGAAGTGACTTAATGTGGATTTGGGAGGTGATGGGACAGTCATTTCTCTTGAGCTGGTGTGAGGGGCTTCAGTACCACAGCTTTCCCTTTGCCTTTAGAGGAGACATGGAGTGTTTAATTAAAGGAATATGTGATTCAGTACTTTTACATCTTCTAAAAGGGAAAAATGCCCTCAATGTCTTCCTGACATTACTCATAAATCTTGAGAACAAATACTCTTTGCATTTCTGCATAATCACTGATAATTATAGGAGCAACACGCCTTTCACTTTGGACATGAATGAATAAATGGTGAAATGCTAGTATCTGGAATCTAAAATATTGCAATACATTTTATATCCTGCTGAAAAACCTTACAAGAATTACAAAAAGCTAGAATTGTATTAGCAACAGAGAAAGGTGTGAGGTCATTTGTATCCTACAGTTATAAACCATATTATTCTATTAAGTTATACAGTATTAAAAGAGTAGTACTATTAACTATTTGTATGAAGAAAATCCAGTTTCCAATAGATCTTCACTTAACTCAAATTATTTATATTTGCTTAAATTTCACATTGCTAGGTCAACAAAGACCTATGATATAGAATGTGTCCCTCAAACATATCCATTTCTCACACTGTCCCTTTCCACACCTAAATTCTACTCCTCCTTCAGGGCTCTGTCCAAATCCTTTCTCCCCAAGAACATCACACACTAACCTCCCCAGTCATCATGGTCTCTTCCTTCTCTTATCTCATGACAATTATCTATCTTTACCAGCACACTAGTCACTGCCTTTGCTTTGTAACTTAGAACTCTTTCTAAAATTTATATTGAATAAATTTATAAAACTTATATAAATACACATACATATTTATACAGAAACATATGTATACAGAAACATATATGTATATGTACACATGTGAGAGGTCTTCAAAAAGTTCATGGAAAGATTCACATTACCTTTCAATTCCATTTTTCCAAGAACTTTTTGAAGTACCCTCATATGTATATATATTTGTGGAAATATGTGCACATTAAATATACATTTTTTTTTTTTTGACCGGTAAGGGGATTGCAACCCCCGGCTTGGTGTTGTCTGCACCACACTCAGCCAGTGAGTGCTCCAGCCATCCCCATATAGGATCCAAACCCGCAGCCTCGGCACCAACAGCACTGTACTCACCTGAGTGAGCCATGGGGCCGGCCCTAAGTATTCATTTTTATATACATGTTTCTAAATATTTGTTCAATAAGTGAACTGAATTATGTAATTTATAAGATAAGTAATATATTCATTGTAATACTGAGATATATTTGTCACAGTTATCTATTATTGGTACATAACAAACTATCTCAAAGCTTGATGGCTTAAGCAACACAATTTTAATATTTCTCATTGTTCTGTGGATTGACTGGGCTGAACTTCACAGTTCTTTTTTTTACTTGGACCTCTGATAGCAACTGCGTCTGATCACTTGGTCCATAGACCTGCACTCCCTCTCCTACCTCTTCCACACCTCTTCTCTCCACATGAGATCTCTGGGTGTTCTCTTGTGGAATATACTATAAAGCATATGTACCTCACAGGGCCTGGTTTTCCAAAGCCTTGCAGTTTCAAATATTGACCTTGCAAGGACAGGAAATTTTCCTCAGGCTGTAAGTCTCTGTTGCAAGATAAGAATTGTGGCAGAGCAAGGTTGCTGGCTCAAAAGACAGACTAGTTACTAATTGTTATGTAAAGATACTGAGAAATTGCTATAAGAAAGAATGTTTTCTAAGACCAAGCTTGTGTTGATAGACCACTTAATTGCCTTACTGGAATGTCATCTGGCTTGTTTCACTGAAAGTTACCAGCCTATATTGTTAAACTATAACCCCATCTATGTTCTCTTCCTGTAACTTCCTGGTCTGGAAAATAAATGCAGGAAGAGAACCCCAATTTGGCATACATTTTCCCAAGGAAGGGATTCCTCTTGCTGGAGGGTCCCAGGAAAGTTAACCACTTCGGGGCTTCTCACTGCTCAGTAGAGATGGGCTTTGAGTAATCCTTTGCATCTCCATCACCCAAGGGAAGTGGGGTGACAAATCTATGGGGGGCGAAGCAACACAAAGCAACATTCTCTCAACCAGATAACTGGACTACTTATATGGAAGGTAGAAGCTCCCGTCCTTTCCTGACACAGTGCCACTTCTTCCACCTCCTATAGTTCAAGAAGTTACAGGGTCAGCACTGATTCCCATGGTGGGGAAGTAAACACCACCCCTCCTTGGAGGAAATGACAAAGACTTTGTAGCCATCTTTAGCATATATTCTTCAGTAATAATCTAGGTGAATATCATAGACTTTTAGAGTCAAGAGTTTCTTTGCAATCCTTTAATCACATCCCATCAATTTATATGATAGACTCCTGAAGCAAAAGTGTTACAACTAATAAGAGGCAGAGATAGGGTAATGACCTGTCTTAAAATTTGATATCTTACAACACTTAGCAAACTGTCTGCCATATAGTGGGTATATTGATCTGGATCCTTACAGATGATGAAATCAAAATGCGATCAAATTGTTCAGAAAATGTATTATGGGAAACAACAGTGATGATGAAATCAAAATGCGATCAAATTGTTCAGAAAATGTATTACAGGAAACAACAGTGAGAGACAATTGAGGAGAGGGGCTGAAAAAGGCTGAGAGAGGCATCAGATTGCCATGCAAGTCTGACCCTGAGTGAAGGAGAGAGGGAAGAATGAAAGCATGGTTTGGTGGAAGCAGCTGCAGTGCAGTACTAAGACAAGGTCAGCAAGATTTTGGGGAATCCTCATGACTCCCTTAAAGCAGCCTCTCCATCAGAACTCTGAGTCTCTCAGGAATACGCTGCCTTAGTTTCTCTGTCATTTTTAGTTATTGGCTGGGAGCAGCCTATGGGAAGTATGGCCTCCAAGCAAATATGGTGATGCATTTCAGAGCTCAGCAGCTGGACTATCAGTCAATTATACTCCATGCAGTTGGAGACTTAGGTGTGTTCTCAGGGCCATTACAGAAGATGATCAGGAAATAACTGGTAATATAAAGATTTATTAATATGGAAAATGCAAGGTTTCATTAGATTTAGCTTTAAGACTCTCCAAATTTCTTACTTGTTTGAAGCTTCTGTTAACTTACAAAAGTCACTAAACTTAAAAGAAATTTTAAATTATAGCATAACAGATATTTTATGAAATTTTAGCTATTTCTGGAAAGTAAAAAAGAAAAGAAAAGAAAAACTTTCATTGTTATGATTTGGATGTTCCCTTCCAATACTGGGGTTTAATTGATGTGAGGCCTTTAAGAAGTGTTTAGGTCATGAGGAAATAGTTGACTGAATGATGTCCCCCCAAAACTCACTGAAGCTTGAATTGTGTCCCCCAAGTTTATTTATTAGAATCTTAACCCCCACTGTGACTGTTAAGAGGGTGGAAAATCCTATTTTGATAATTGAAAGGTGGAGCCTTAAAGAGGTGATTGGATTGTAGGACCATATTGTGGTGAATGAATTAAAAACGGTTGTCAGGGGCGTGGTTCTGAGGGCCTCCTGTCTTTCTCGCTTGCTCTGCTGTCTCTACTTCTATCATCTTGCAATGTGAGACTTTTGGTTCACTGTTGCCACCACCAGATGGACTTTGGACTTCTCAGCCTCAGAAACTGTAAGCAATAAATTTCGTTTTCTTTATTAATCACCCAGTTCCGTGTATTTTGTTATAAGCAACAAAAACAGACTAATACAGAGGGCAAACCCCTAATGAAAATACTAATGCCTTTATCACAGGAGTAGGTTAGTTATCTCGAGAGTGGGTTTGTTATGAAAGCAAGTTAGGCCTCGTTTCTCTGTCTCACATGCTCACTTCTGCTTTCAGCCCTTCCGCTATGGGGTGGCCCATGCCAGGTGTTGGCACATGCTGTTGGACTCCTCACCCTCCAGAACTGTGGAAAATAATTTCTTTATAAATTACCCAATCTGTGGTATTCTGTTATAGCAGTAGAAAATGGACTAAGACACACACACATTTAAAATGCTTTTTTCACATAGTACTGTACTTTCCCTCAAGAAAACAGAAATGGAGTATTACAGATGTTGATTTTACCAGTAAATATTTTATTTTGCGTAAATGTCACCCTTGTGGTCTGTAACCAGAGTTCATTTTGTCTCAAGCAGCGTTTAATGTTTCACAGCCACAAGAATATCCTGATAGAAAAGAAACCTAACTGTATACACACACATTTCTCAAGTAATAAATTAAATTCAGGGACCCTACTTGCATTGTAAACTGCCCACAAGTTTGTTGCCGTACTGAATTCAAAATGTAAATGTACTGACAAAAGATTTTATACTTAGAACTCTTCAGGGAAAAAACAAAACAAAACAAAACAACAACAACAACAAAAACTTATTGTTTTAATTGAGTCACAATGAAATGTTTCCAAACTTTCCTGTTTGGAAATACATCAGTATGTCCAATTTAATATAAATAGTTTGGCTAAGCTTTAGGAGGTCTACCTTGGTGGCTGGAAATGGTAGTGCATTTGTGCAGGTGTCATGGGGGGGGTGGGGAGTTAAATCTGTATTAGTAACAGAATTTGGTGCTCTGCTAAGTGTGATAAAAAGAGGTTCCTTTTGGCTAGTCCAAAGCCTTTTCTATAGTGGGGACTGAGACCCTTCACCGGGGTCAGACTGCTCAGTTCCATGGAGCTGTGGGTGTTCTCAGCCTCCCTTCCTGCAGGAGCCATTTCTCATTCTTCCCCTTTATGTCTCCATCCAGATCTGAAAGTAGGAAGGAGGCTTTTCCCACTCTCCAAACACCAGTTCATCTTTCTCATAATCTGCCACTTCTTCAAGTTTACAGAACAAACAATTGCTCTTTTCAAGCTTCAGACTGAATCCTTTATAAATACATTCTACTGTTCAAAATAATTTTCTTTGAATTCTGGCTGATTAAGGAAGGTAAATATTTTGTGAAGGAGATGAACTAAAGACTGAGATGAGAAAGTTTGCTTGTGTGCCATCTCTCCTTTCTTTTTTCTTTTCCTCTTTCCTCTGTTCATTCTTTTCTTTTCTCACTTCCACACTGAGAACAATTTGAGGCAAGCATATATAATAGGAGTGTTATCATAAAGTATTACAGAAGTGTTCAAAAAACAGCTATTCTGCTTACCATTTTTGGTATGCTAAGCAATATTATTTTGGCCTTGTCCTTGTACAATGGCTAAAATAAGGCAATTAATTGTCTGCAGGGTCTTCAGAAGTGGACTCCGACACCTTTCACACTTTAGAGGAAATGACAGCTTTTGATTCCTTGAGGATAGAATTCATTCTTCTGTCATTTTTAGACAGCCAGAACTCATCTGCCCCCCACCATTTTTTTCAGGACATCAGTTTAATTCTGAAATCAAGTGAATTCCAGTATCAGTTAAAATTACTCTAAAAAGGGGGAATATTCCAACAATTAAAGGCAAAAATAAGAGCAAATATATTCTTAGTATTTATGAGGTTATTTTAATACATGCAATTTTGGATCCTTGGGACCAAGACCTTTAAAATAAACGTATGTAGAATACATCGTAGGTATCATTGTGTTCCACAAAAGAAGTGAAAAGAACCTACAGACTTTTCGGTTGAAAGTTTTCCCTTTAGCCACTTATAGAAATCTTGCTCTATGGGATGATTGTACATATTCTCACTACCTGTTGCTCCTTATGACCAACTTTTCCATGATAGATGATAGTCTCTTATTTGAAATTGACCATGAAGTTTTTCTCAGATGAGTTGTTAACTAATAATCAACTAATCAATCAATAATATATCCCAGAGTGAAGACACCAGGAGCCCCTCTCCCTCCCCATCTCTACAGTCATATTATTTGCTACTATCACATACATGAGGCTTTATGATGGACTTCCCCAAGTTATTTTTGGCAGCAACTTAATCTTTGCTTGGAGGAATAGCATCTTCATAGATATCCTCTCCTCGCTTTCAGGACAGAACTTAGCACTGTCTGCTGACAGGTCCATTGTTGTGGACATCAGTGATTTTTGCAGGGAAGGAGGAAACAATGATGATCACCAATGTTGTTAAGGTTGGTATCTATTATGTCAAAATTTCAAATTATATTTTATTTGTTTGCCTTAGCTCAAACATGTATATCATACACTATCCTCTGCAATAAGAAAAACAAAAGTAGTATTAAGGCATAGAGTGTGTCACAATCACAAAATTGTTCTTTATGTGGACCCATAATTACAATGCTGACACCAGTTAAATAAATCTATTTGAAGAAACTGCCTTTAAAGCATGTTACTTATCTAATATGATTAAATATGAAATCAAGGTGAATGTATTTTAAGTATAATAATTACTTAAGTATTTTTTTTTAAGAATTACAATTTATATGTGTATGGCCAATTCCGATTTTATTTTGGAAAGGCAAGAATGCCATTTATTTTTTGTTATATTTTTTAGAACTCTGAAAATTAGCTTAAGTAAGGATACACATACACACACACACACACACACACACAACTCATCACATTTAACATATAAAAATATGAAGATTTAAATTGACTTTCCAAATTTATGACACACTCTATGACAACACATATGAAGATTCCTACTGTATTAAATTATGTTATATTTCTCATTGTGTAAAACTACTGAATGCAAATGAGAATAATTATTTGAAGATGGTTAATAATTTTTTAATTTAATTTAATTTAATTTAATTTTACTTCTCAAAATATATTGTACTTGATTTTCATGCCCATTCCTCTCCACCCCTTCCCCTCCCCCCTGCACATCATATCTGTGCACTTGGCTTGAATAGTTCAAGGGATTTTTGTGGTTATTCTGTCTTCTTACCCCCAGCCTTTATTTGTTTGTGTGTTTATTTATTTATTAATTTTTAGCTCCCACAAATAAGTGAGAACATGTGGTCTTTCTCTTTCTGTGCATGACTCGTTTCACTTAATATAATTTTCTCTAAGTGCATTCATATTGTTGTGAATGGTAGTATTTCATTATTTTTTACAGCAGAGTAGTTTTCCATTGTGTAGATGTACAACGGTTTCCTTATCCACTCATCAGAGATGGACATTTGGGCTGGTTCCAGCTCTTGGCTATTGTATATAGAGCTATAATAAACATTGGAGTATAGGTACCCCTTTGGCATGATGATTTCCATTCCTCTAGATATATTCCCAGCAGTGGAATTGCTGGGTCATATGTAGATCTATCTGTAATTGTTTGAGGAACCTCCATATCATTTTCCATAGAGGCTAAACCATCTTGCAGCCCACCAATAGTGGATGAGAGTTCCTTTTTCTCCACAACCTCTCCAGCACTTATCCTTCTCAGTCTTTTGGAAGTTAGCTATCCTAACTGGAGTGAGATGGTATCTCAATGTGGTTTTGATTTGCATTTACTGGATATTGAGTGATATTGAATACTTTTTCATGTGTCTGTTGGCCAGTTGTATATCTTCCTTTGAGAATTGCCTGTTCAGCTCCTTTGCCCATTTTTAAATTGGTTTATTTGTTTTTTGTTGTAAAGTTGTTTGAAATCTTTGTATATTCTGGATATTAATCCTTTGTCAGATGTATATTTTGCAAAAATTTTCTCCCTCTCAGTTGGTTGTTTTTTTACTCTGTTGATTGTTTCTTTTGCTGTGCAGAAGCTTTTTAGTTTGATTTAACCCCATTTGTTTATTTTACCTTTAGTTGCCTGTGCTTTTTGGGTCCTATTCATGAATTCTGTTCTGAACTTTACTTCCTGGAGTGTTACCCCTATGTTTTCTTTAAGGAGTTTTATTGTTTCAGGATGTATATTTACTTCTTTAATCCACTTTGAGTTAATTTTGGTATATGGTGAAAGATACGGGACTAGTTTCATTCTCCTACATATGATTATCCCATTTTCCCAGCACTACTTGTTGAAAAGGCAGTCTCTTCCCTGGTATGTAGATTTGCCACCTTTGTCAAAGATCAGATGACTGTAGGTGTGTGTTTTGATTTCTGGGTTCTGTGTTTTATTCCATTGGTCTGTGTGTCTATTTTTAGGCCAGTATCATGCTGTTTTGGTTATTATAGCTTTCTAATATAGTTTAAAGTCAGGTACTGTTATGCCTCCAGCTTTATTTTTTTTTGCTCAGGATTGCTTTGGCTATGCATGGATTTTTATTGTTCTGTATGAATGTCTGGATAGCTTTCTCTATCTCAGAGAAAAAATGTGGTTGGAATTTTGATGGGGATTGCATTGAATCTGTAGGTCACTTTGGGTAATATGGACATTTGCACAATGTTAATTCTTCCAATCCAAGAGCATGGAATGTCTTTCCATCTTGCATCCTCTTTAATTTCTCTCGAGTGGTTTTTAGTTCTCTTTGTAGAGATTTTTCACCTCCTTGGTCAGCTTTATTCCTAAATATATATATATATATTTTTTGGTGGCTATTGTAAATGGGAGAGCTTTCTTGATTTCTTTTTCTGCATGTTCACTGGTGGAGTATAGAAATGCTACAGATTTTTGTGTGTTGATTTTGTAATTGCAACTTTGCTGAAATCCTTTATGAACTCTAAGAGTTTTTTATAGAAGCTTTAAGCTGTTCAATATATAAGATCATATCATCTGCAAAAAGGGACAGCTTGACTTCATCCTTTCCAATCTGGATACCCTTTATTTCCTTCTCTTCTCTGATTGCTCTGGCTAGTACTTCCAACACTATGTTGAATAGGAGTGATGAGAGTGGGCAACCTTGTCTAGTTTCTGTTTTTAAGGGAAGAGCTTTCAGGTTTTTCCCGTTCGGGATGATATTGGCAGTGGGCTTATCATATATGGCTTTTATTATGTTGAGATACTTGTGGAGAGTCTTTATCATGAAAGGATGTTGAATTTTGTCAAATGCTTTTTCATTGTTAATAGAGATGATCATTTGGTTTTTGCCTTTGCTTTTATTAATGTGATGTGTCACATTTATTGATTTGCATATGTTGAACCAACCTAACATCCCTGGGATGAATCCCACTTGATCATGGTGTATAATTTGCTGAATGTGTTGCTGTATTCTGTTAGCTAAAATTTTACTGAGGATTTTTGCATCTATATTCATCAAGGATATTGGCCTGTAGTTTTCTGTTTTTGATGTATCTTTGTTTGATTTGGGTATCAGGGTGATGTTTGCCTCATCGAATGAGTTTGGGAGAAGGGCCTCTGTTTCAATCTTTTGGAACAGTTTGTAGAGAATTGGTATCAGTTCCTCTTTGAAGATTTGGTAGAACTCTGCAGTGAACCTGTCTGATCCTGGGCTTTTCTTTGTTGGGAACCTTCTGATAACAGCTTCAATCTTTTATATTTATTGGTCAGTATGATTTTCTGTATCTTCTTGCCTCAGTTTTGGTAGCTTGTATACATCCAGAAATTTATCCATTTCCTCCAGATTATCAATTTGTTGGCATATAGATGTTTATAGTAGTCTCTAATGATTCTTTGTATTTCTGAGTTGTCAGTTGTAATATTACCTTTTTCATTTCTAACTTTTTTTATTTAGGTCTTCTCTCTTCTTAGTCTTGCTAAAGATTTGTTGATTTTATTAGTCTTTTCAGAAAACCAACTTTTTGTTTCATTGATATATTTTATTGTTTTTCATGTTTCTATTTCATTTAGTTCTGCTCTGATCTTAATTATTTCTTTCTGTCTACTAACTTTAGGTTTGGATTGTTCTTGTTTTTCTAGATCTTTAAGGTGAAGTTCTAGGTTATTTATTTGCTATCTTCCCATTCTTCTGAAGTAAGCATTTAATGCAATAAATTTCTCCCTTAAAACTGCTTTTGCAGTATCCCACAAGTTTTGGTATGATGTGTCATTATTTTCATTAGTTTCAAGAGATTTTTTGATTTCCTGTTTAATTTCTTCTTGGACCTATAGTCATTAGGTAGAATATTCTTTAATTTCCTTGAGTTTGTATAGTTTTCAGAGTTTCATTTATTATTGATTTCTAATTTTAATCCATTGTGATCAGAAAAAATACATGGAATAGTTTCAATTTTTTGAATTTGTTAAGACTTGTTTTGTGATCTAACATGTGGTCTATCCTGGAGAATGTTCCATGTGCTGAGGAGAAGAATGAATATTCTGAGGTTGTTTGGTGGAATGTTCTGTAGATATCTGCCATGTCCAGTTGGTCTAAAGTATTGTTTAGATCTTGTGTTTCTCTGTTGACTTTTGCCTTAATGATCTGTCCTATGATGAGAGTGGGGTGTTCATGTCCCTCATTATTATGGTGTTAGTGTCTATTTCTTTCTCTAGATCTAATAGTGTTTGCTTTGTAAATCTGGCTGCTCTGACATTAGGTGTATATATATTTATGATTGTTATGTCTTCTTGATGGATAGATCCTTTTATCATTATACATTGGCCATCATTATCTCTTTTAATGTTTTTTGCTTTAAAGTCTATTTTATCTGATATAAGAATAGCTACTCCAGCTCGTTTTTCATTTCTACTTGCATGATGTACCTTTTTCCATCCTTTCACTCTTAGTCGATGTGTATCTTTACAGGCCAAGTGAGTCTCTTGAAAGCAGCATATTGATGGGACTGTCTTTTTAATCCAGTCAGTCAGTCTGTGTCTTTTGAATGGGGAATTTAGTCCCTTTACATTCAGAGTTATTTACTCCTAGCATTGTACTGATTTTTGTTTAGATGTCTTAAGTATCTTTTGTTCCTTTCTTTCAAATTTTCTGTTTGTTTTCTGTATTTATTGGTTTCTTGGAGTTATAAACTTTTTTTTTTCTACTTTGTTAGCATTTTTGTTTTGCTGGTAGGTATTGTTTTTTCTTGTGTATTCTTGGTAGTGATCATTGTTTTTGTGGTATCAATCCCAGTACTTCCTTGAGAATTTCTTGTAGGGCTGGTCATGTGGTAGTGAATTTCCACAGTTTTAGTTTGTCTGAGAAATATACTATTTGTCCTTCATTTTGGAAGGATAGCCTTCTTGGGTAAAGTATTCTTGGCTGGCAATTTTTGTGTTTTAGTGTTTTGAATATATCATCCCATTCTTTTCTAGCTTTTAGAATTTCTAATGAAAACTCTGATGTTATTCTGATTGGAGCTCCCTTATAGGTGACTTGCCACTTCTCTCTTGCAGCTTTTATGCTTCTCTCTTTGTCTTTGAATTTTGTCAGTTTGATTATCACATGTCTTAGAGAGGATCTTTTTGGGTTGAATGTGTTTGGTGATCTTTGGGCTTCCTGAGTCTGGGGACCTGTGACTTTCCCTATACCTGGGAAGTTTTCTGCTATTATCTCATTGAATATGTTTTCAATGCCATTTCCTTTTTCCTCCCCTTCTGGAAATTCATGATTTTGATATTTGAGCACTTAAGGTTGTCAGTGTTCTCTCTTAAATTTTCTTTGATTTTTTAAATTCTTTTTTCTTTTTTCTGGTCTGCCTGTGATAATTCAAACAGCCTGTCTTTGAGGTCAGAAATTCTCACTTCTGCTTGTTCAAGTCTGCTGGTTAAACTCTCTGGTTTTTTATTTTTTTATTTTGTTAAATGAATCCTTCAGCTCCATAAGCTCAGCTACATTCATTTTCAAGGCATTGATTTCTTTGTACATTTCTTCTTGTACATTTCTCATTTCATTGTGTTGTTTCACTGACTTTTCTTATATCTCCATTTAGTTTCCTTAGAATAGTTACTCTAAATTCCTTGTCTGTCATTTCAAAGACTTCCTTTTCTATAGGATCTAGCACTTGAAAGTTATTAGTTTCCTTTGGTGGTGATGTACTTTCTTGATTTTTCATATTTCTGGTTTCTTTCCTTTGGTGTTTTGTCATTGTGGCTGGGGGTATCACAGTTCACTTGTTTCACCCTTATGTCTGCCTTGTATCCTGAAGGGACTGCTGCTTCTGGACAGCAGAAACTAGCCTGGACCAGAAGTCCCACCATACTTGCCTTCATTGGCTGCTCAGGGGTGTGGAAGTCCAGAGCCTCTCAAGTTACTCATGGAGACAGATGGCCTGGGGAATCCTGCCCCACCTGCCATCACTGGCTCATCTGGCTCAGGGCTTAGGAGCCTGGAGCCTCTCAGATTGCTCATGGAGGCAGACAGCCTGTGCCAGAAGTCCCACCCCAGTGTTGCCTGCCTTCTCCAGCTGGCAGGCTCAGGGTGTGTGGTCCCAGAAGCTCTAAGTCTCTTTATGAAATGGGGAGCAACCTAAACTGGGGTCCCTGGCAGGCAGCTCCTGTCCGTTCTAGCACAGCTTTTGGGTTCTCTGTCACTGCTCCTCAAAAGCTGCAAATTGGTTGCTCTGTGGGAGAGATCAACACCTGGAACCAACTACTCCACCATCTTGACTTGTCTCTATTCCTGAAGATGGTTAATATTTTGAATGCATTGTGTTGCATTAAAAACTGGTAGTTTGTTATTAATAAAAAGTGAACTAAAATTATTTTAGTTTTCAACTCAAATTACTGGCTAATTCTATCTCTTTTACATTATATACTGTTACTCATAAATGAAAGCATAGATTTTCTATTTCTAATCTTTATTTTGGACAGCTTACAATTTGGCAGGATATCGAGGATGAATCAGAGAGCAAAATTACCCCTTGCTAAAAATAACTTTTTTTTTCCCTCCAGGTATTAAATATCTGCCAAATATTAGTGATGTCAATTACCCTTGTTATATGAGCTAAGAATACATTAAATGTTACCATCTGAGTGTGTGAAGACTGAAAAAAAAGGCACTCTGCACATTCTGCATATTTTAATCTCTGCCTTTTAACATACTATAACATAATTAATAAATAAGTTACATTCAAGTTTTCTTCGAAATCCAATGTTGTCTACACAGCTGATTAAAGATTCAAATGCTTGAAAATACATGATATATACATATTTAATTTTCTGTCTGATATGTGCATTTAAAATGTTTATATTGATAACTTTTCAAATTTTTATACATGTGCTAGTATTTACTGCAGTTTTAGAATATGGTAGTTTGTACATTAATGAATTTTTATGCAAAATCGACTAGTACCCCAGTTTTATTCAAAGTAAACAGTGCCTTTTGTGCTCTTGAGGTGAAGCCATTTCCTAAGAAAATATAATGCAGAAAACCTACTGAACACATTCAGGAGGGATTTAACTTGTGTAAAATACTTCATCATCTGCTCATCATTCTCTGAAAATATATTTTCTAAATTACATGAATCCTGAAAAATGTTTTGAGTTATTTGAGGTTTGAATTTAATTCTAAGTCACTCATTTGATCATATCATAGAGAAGCAGTTATATAGAGAGGGAGCCTCCAATGATGGTTGAGATCTTTTCCTGGTTCTGAGCCCCAGAAGTTCAGATACTCAGATGTTCAACACTTGTTGTGGCCATTCCATGTGCCAGGCACAGAGGTGATTGACATGATACAATAATCAAGAAGACATGGCTCCCTTCCATCTTAAAGTGCTTATGTCTTTGAGGGGGATGAACTGATGGATGGATAGATGGATCAAAAATGAATAAAGACATGAATAGATTGCATGTGTTAAGTGTAATACTAAAAGATACTTTCTAGTTTTATTTGAGCACAACATCTTTTTGTAGGAGGTAATGCTGTGGGGAAGAAAAGGAGCATTTCTTGCTATGTTCTCGCAACTATGTGTGAAGGACAGAATTTGCAAGCAAAACTAGAGTAATAGAATGAGTTAGGAATTTGTCACATAGATTCAGACAAAAGATGATGAATTGTAAGAACCTAAATAGAAATAGTAAGAGTGGAGGGGGTAGAAAAATGAGTGGTAACAGTGGAAGAGCACGTTGGAGATTGTGCAGATGACATTTGTCATAGTCTAACTCTATTTTTGACGTTTGGCTGCCAACAGTTTTTAAGCCTCCCCACTTCTTCTTCTCCTTGTGCTTCACATCTGGGCCCGCTGATAAGGAAGCCCAAGTCCTCCCCCTTTAGCACATGCAGGAGATTCATACCACACAAGCTTCCACTCACCCATAGAAATCCTCACTCCAATCCTCCTGTAACCACAGTAAAAGCCCCAGGCCATTCTGCTTTCCTTGCTCTCTTAGGCTGTTTTTGACCTGCTTGGGAGGTTTGTCCTATACTCCCCACAGACCTAAGTTATGAAAGTAATAAACCTTTTCATACCTTCTTGGTGTGTTAGTGGCATAATCAGTCTCCACATCTAAACCAAATTTTGAATGGGGATTCCTCCTGTCTTTACAACATGGAGTGGTCACAATGATGTTGAAGAAGAGAATTTAATCAAGCATTATTTCCTCATTTTTAGCATAGGTGGAGAGATTTTGGCACTATAATCGTCCTGCCCACAAAACATATTTATCTGCTTTTTACTTATAGGAAATTGTCCTGAAGATTAGAGAATTAGAATCCCTATTTTTTTCCTCTTTCTTTAAACTCAACTTTTTAATTTTTATAAACTCATTGTCTAAATATATGGAATCACCTTTCCAAAAATAAGCTTGTGTATAGAAATGACCAGTTGATTGGAGCATTGAAGTTTGATCTGATTAAACACAATCCTTCACTATTTTTTACCTGGAGTTGTATAATATCTGTGACAATAGAATAATCCATATTAAAGCCATTATTCACTTTGGCATGTGAGAGACTAGTTGCCTTAATTCAATTAGCAATGCACTTATAATTTACTCGGAGTAAATTAACCGAATGGCTTGACAATAAGCTTCCCTAAAAGTGGAGTTAATGGACTAGTTGCTATCATAGGGAAGAATGACACATGTGTCCTGCCTGAATTGGATTTAAAAAGTCCTGAGTAAACCTGCAGAAATATTGTGTGTATGTGTGTGTGTATATATATATATATATTTGTCTTTTTGTGACCGGCTGCACCGCGCTCAGCCAGTGAGCACACCGGCCATCCTTATATAGGATCCGAACCAGCGGCGGGAGCACTGCCGCGCTCCCAGCACCGCACTCACTGTAAAATATATTTTACAGTATAATTAAAAGAACTTTAGCCAAACTGCTGATCTTATCTAGGAATATAATAATTATTACAAGGGAGAAAAAAACCATAATTTTTCATTGTCTTTTTTTGTCTTATTATTATTATTATTATTTTAGAATAGTTTTGGGTTCAAAGCAAAATTAGGAGGAAGGTACAGAGATTTCTTATAATCCCAGCCTGCAGGCGTAGCCCTTCCCATTATCATCATCGTCCACTTGAGTGGTACATTTGTTACAGTTGATAAACCTGTGTAGAAAAATCACAAATATCTAAAGTCCACAGTTTATGTTGGGGTTCTCTCTTGGTGTTGTATATTATAGTTTTGGACAAATGTTAATAGAGTTTATTCACCATTATAGTATCATATAGAATAGTTTCACTTCCTAAAAATCCATTGTGCTAAGCCTATTTGTCCCTCTCTCACCCCCAACTCCTGGCAACCATTAATTTTTTTTTTTATACCTCCATAGTTTTGCCAATTCTAGATTTAATATAGTTGGGATCATACAGTAGTAGTCTTTTCAGATTCGTTTTTTTCACTTAGCAATATGCATTTAAGGTTTCTCCATGTTTTTTAATGGCTTGTAAGGTCACTTGTTTTTAGTAATAATATTCCATTGTCTGAATGTACCAGTTTATTTATCTTTTCACCTATTGAAGGGCATCTTCGTTGCTTTGAACTTTTGGCAAAGATGAATACAATTGCAATAAACGTCCATGTACAGGTTTTTGTGTGGATATAATTTTCAACTCCTTTGGGAAAATACTAAAGAACTGTGTGGAATCTTATGGGAAGGAAATGTTTAATCTTATAAGAAACTACCAAACTTCCTTCCAAAGTGGCTGTATTATTTTGCATTCCTGTCAGCAATATATGAGAATTCCTGTTGCTCCACACTCTTGTCAGCACTTGGTATTGTAAGTGTTCTGGATTTTTGCGATTCTAGTAGGTGTGTAGTGTTATCTCATTGTTGTTTTACATTGCATTTCCCTGATGATGTATGATGTGGACCATATTTTTATATGTTTATTGCATCTGTATATCTTCTTCGATGAGACATCAAAGTCTATTGTCCATTTTTTTAATAGGGTTGTTTATTCTCTTATTGTTGAGTTTTAAAAGTTCTTTGTATGTTGTGGACAATAGACTTTTATCAGATGTGTCTTCTGCAAATTGTTTTTCTCAGTCTGTGGATTGTCTTCTCATTCTCTTGACATTGTTTTTCACACAGCATAAATTTTTACTTGTAATAATATCCAGCTTATCAATTCTTTCTTTCATGAGGGTAGTTTTTTTGGTTTTTTTTGTTTCATTTTTGCTGGCCACTGCAGGGGCCAAACCCCAAACTTTGGTGTTATCTACACCATGCTCTGCTCCAACTATCTGAGCTAACTGACCAGCCTAATTCTTTTATTCATGGATCCTGCCTTTGGTGTATTATCTAAAATATGAGGGCCATATCCAAGACCACCTAGATTTTCGTCTATGTTGTATTCTAACAGTTTCATAATTTTGCATGTTACATTTGGGTCTATAGTCAATTTTTAGATAATTTTTGTGAAGGGTGTAATGTATGTGTCTAGATTCAATTTGTTTTTTCATGTGGATGTCTACTTGTTCCAGAACCATTTGTCAAAAAGCCTATCATTGTTCCATTTTATTGCCTTTTCTCATTTGTCAAAGATTGGTTGTATTTATGTAGGTTTATTTCTGGGCTCTCTATTCTGTTGCTTTGGTCTATTTGCTTACTCTTTTCCCAATTCTACACTGTCTTGTTTTCTGTATCTTTGTAGTAAGTGTTGAAGTTGAGTAGTGTCAGTCACTCAACTTTGTTCTTTTCCTTCAATATTGTGGTGAATGTTCTGGGCTTTTTGTCCCTTTATATAAATTTTAGTATCGGTTTGTTGATATGCACAAAATAAAATGCTGGAATTTTTATTGAGATGCATTGAAGCTATAGGTACAGTTGAGAAGACCTGACATCTTGACAATGTTAACTCTTCCTATCCTTGAACATGGAATATTTTATATTTACTATTTCTTCTTTGATTTTTGTCATCAGGCTATTTTAGCTTTCCTCATAGAGATCATGTGAGTATTGAATTAGATTTATAGCTAAGCAATTCATTTGTGTGGGTGCTAATGTAGATGGTATTGTGTTTTTAGTTTCAAATTCTACTAGTTCATTGCTGGTATATAGGAAATCAACTGACTTTTGAATTTTAACCTTGTATCCTGCAGCCTTGCTATGATTACTTGTTAATTCCAGGAGATTTTTGGTGATTCTTTTGGATTTCCTACATAGATTTTCATGGCATCTGTGAACAAGGACGGTTTTACTTTTTCTTTCCAAGTCAATATACCTTTTCTTGTCTTATTGTATTAGCTATAACTTCCATTACAGTTTTGAAAGGTAGTGGTGAGAGTGGACATATTTTCTTTGTTTTTGATCTAAATGGGAAAACCAAGTTTCTTACCATTGTTTCATTTTAGCTGTGTGTGTGTGTGTGTCTGTGTGTGTTAGACATTCCTTATCAATTTGAGGAGGTTCCCTTCTATTCCTAGTTTGCTGAGAGTTTTTATCATAAGAGGGTATTGGATTTTGTCAAATGCTTTCTCTGTATCTGTTGAGATAGTCATGTGATTTTTCTTCATTAGTCTGTTGAGGTGATGAATTACAGTAATTGATTTGTGAATGTTGAACCAGCCTTGTATACCTGGGATAAATCCCATTTGGTTATGGTGTATAATTTCCTTTATACATTGTTGGATTTGATTTGTTAATATTTTGTTGAGGATTTTTACATCTATATTTATGAGAAGCATTGGTCTGTAGTTTTCTTTTCTGGCAACGTCTTTGTCTGGTTTGGTAATAGGGTAATATTGGCTCTAAAACATATGTTGGGAAGTATTCCCTGTGCTGCTATCTTCTGAGAGATACTGTAGATAATTGATAATTTCTTCCTTAAGTGTTTGGTAGTATTCACCAATAATCCCATCTGGGACTGGCACTTTTCGTTTTAGAAGGTTATTAGTTGTTGATTCACTTTTGTTAGAAGATACAGGCCTATTCAGATTGCCTGTTTCTTCTCCTGTGAGTTTTGGTAGATTGTATCTTTGAAGGAATTGGCTCGTTTCAGTAGGCTATCAAATTTGTGGACATAGAGTGATTCAAAATACCATTTATTATCCTTTTAATGTTCATGAGATCCACAGTGAAGCTCCCTATTTTACTTCTTGTATTAGTTTGTATACTTTTTTTTTCTTTATTTAGCCTAGAGGCTTATTGATTTTATTGATCTTTTCAAGGAACCAGCTTTATGTTTTATTGATTTCTCTTTATTGGTTTCTTATTTACAATTTTTTTGATTTCTGCTCTAATGTTAGTATTTATTTTCTTCTGCATACTTTGGATTAAATTTACTCTTCTTCTTCTATTTTCCTAAGGTGGAAATCTAGATTATTGGTTTTAGATCTTCTTATTTTCTAATGCATGCATTCAATGCTATACATTTCTAAGTACTGCTTTTACTGTATCACATCAATTTTGTGTCGTGTTTTCATTTAGTTAAAAATATTTTTCAATTTCTCTTGAGATTTCTTCTTTGTCCTATGTGTTCTATAGAAATGTGCTGTTGTCTCTACATATTTTGGTATTTTCCAGCTACCTTCTTGTTATTTATTTGCAGCTTAATTCTGTTGTGGTCTTTGAACAGGTATTGTATGATTTCTGTTCGTTCAGATTTCTTAACATGTGTTTTATGGCCCAGAAGGTGGTATATCTTCATGAATATTCAATGTGAGCTTGAGAAGAATGTGTATCCTACTGTTGGTGGATGAAGTTACATTGAATACATGTTACGCATTAATATATGTTCATGGAAAATTGACTGCTTTATCATTGTATAATGCCTTTCTTTATTCCTGATAATTTCTTTGTTTTGAAATCTGCTATGTCTGAAATTAATAGCTTCTTCTGCTTTGCTTTGATTCATGTTAGCATAGTATATTTTTCTCCATCCATTTACTTTTAATCTATATGTCTTTATATTTAAAATGAGTTTCTTGTAGACAAAACATAATTGTATTTTGTTTTTTAATGCATTCTAACAATCTCTGTCTTATAATTGATGCATTTAGATTACTGACATTCAAAGTGATTATTAATATAGTTGAATTAATATCTACTGTATTTGTTATTGTTTTCTATTCATTATTGTTGTTCTTTGTCTCCTACTTTTTCTCTGCCTTTTGTGGTTTTAATTGACTTATATTATATGATTTTATTTTTTCCCCTTTCTTAGCATATCAGTTATACTAATTTAATTTTTACTTTTTTTAGTGGTTGCCCTGGAGTTTGCAACACACATTTGCAACTAATTCATCCCACCTTTAAATAACACTATGCTGCTTCACAGGTAGTATGAATGCCTTATAATAAAAAAAAATCATTCTAATTACTCCCTCCCATTCACTGTGTCATTGCTGTCATTTATTTTACTTGTATTTAAGCACACGTAAGTTTACATATATAAAAATAATAAAACTATACCTAGGCTTATAATTTTCAAACTGTAGAAAATCAAAGATAAAGAAAAAGTCCTGTAAAAATCCAAAAGGAAAAATAAAAATAAAAAACACCTTACTTACAGAGAAACAAAAACAAGAATTACATCCAACTTCTCAGAAAACATTCAAGCAAGGAGAGAATGGAGTGAACTATTTAAAGTTTTGAGAGAAAATACCCACCAAACATACATAAATATATACAACTGAATACTTTGTTGTTATATTTTGAACAAACTGTTATCTATTAGATCAATTAAGAATCAGAAAAACAAAGGTGTTTATTTTACCTTCACTTCTTTCTTCTTTGATGTTCTTTCTTTATGTAGATCTGAATTTCTGGCCTATGTAATTTTCTTTCTCTGTAAAGAACATTTTTAAACATTTCTTGCAAGGCAGATTCACTGGGAACAGTTTCTTTCCATTTTTGTTTGCCTGAAAAGTCTCTATTTCTCTTGCAATTTTGAGGGATAATTTCATAGAGTACAAAATTCTAGGATACTGGCTTTTCCTTTCAACACTTAAAATAGTTCACTCTTCTTGCTTGCGTGGTTTCTAAGAAGTCAGATCTAATTTTTACTTTTGTTCCTGTATAAGTGAGGTATGTTTTCCTCTAGATTCTTTATTTACTTTTTTATGTTTGATTTTCTATAGTTTCAAAATGATAAGCCTAGAGGTGTGTGTATACATACATATATATGTTTTGTTTGTTTGTTTGTTTGTTTGTTTGTTTGTTTGCATTTATCGTGCTTGGTGTTCTCTGAGTTTCCTGTATCTGAGGTTTGACCAAATTAATTTATGGAAATTTCAGCTGTTATTGCCTCGACTATTTCTACTGTTCCTTTCTCTGTTTCTTCTCCTTCTGGTTTTTCCATTATATGTAAATTACACCTCTTGCCCTGTCTGTCTAGCTTTTCTTGTCTTTGTTCCCTGTACTTTTTAGTTTCAGAGGCTTCTATTGAAATATCCTTAAGCTCAGAAAGTCATTCTTCAGCCTTGTCCAGTCTACTTAATGAGCCCATCAAAGGCATTCTTTATTTCCATTACTATGTTTTGATCTCTAGGTTTTCTTTTGATTCTTCTTAGGATTGCCATTTTTCTGCTAACATTACCCATTTGTTTTTGCATGCTGTCTACTTTGTCCATTTGGGCCCTTAGCATATTAATTATTGTTGTTTTTAATTAGTGGTCTGTTAATTCCAATATCCCTGCCATGTCTTCTTCTGATGCTTGCTCTGTTTTTTAAAATTTTGTTTTTAGCCTTTTAGTATGCCTTTTAATTTTTTCTTGGTAGCTAGACATAATGTACCAGATACAAAGAACTGTTGAAAATAGGCTATTAGCAATGTAGTGGTAAGGTGTGGTAGAGGGGAATTCTTCTGTCATCCTATGATTAGGTCACAGTCTTTTAGTGAGCCTGTGACTCTGAACTGTGAGATTCACATGTGCTTGTCAGTCTCACACTGTTATTAGATAGGTCAGGATGGCTAGAGAAGGCTGGAGTTGGATTTCTCCCTCCCCCCATGTCACTTGGGCTTTACTAGAACTCCATCAGGTTAGGTTCTGGTTAAATAGTTTCTCCTGAGGGCAGGCCCTATTAAGAAGAGCAGATTGCTATTGTATCTTAAAATGGTTCTTTCCTCTTCCCCTGACAGAAATGGAGGTCATTTTTTCTCAGATATTTACTGTGAGAATCTGGTTGAGCTCATGTAGGTAAAACTCATGTAGTGTGGGGCTCCTATGACTCAGATCCTCCTGGAGTTTTTATCTCTCAGACTTCTTTAGCAATTCATCAACTACCTTTGAACTCTGGCAGAGGTTACTGTCCAGTTTCTGCTTTTTAGTCCCTGCTCTGGTAAGTCATGACTCCATCTATTCATTTGCCTGTCCCTCCAATCTTGGGCGTAGCATTTTTCCTTATTTTCTTATCTCCGTATGTATCAAAGAAGAGTTTTTTGTTTGCTTGTTTGTTGTTTTTAATCTGTTCAGTTTTTTATTTGTTGTTAGGATGGAGTAGTGACTTCCAAGCTACCTTACATGTGAAAATGGAAAACAGAGGTTCACCATGCTTGTTTATTTCTTATCAGGTCTACCACCCTTTCTCAACCCAAGGGCATGCCCATTACTCTGACTGAAAGACAAACAAACAACATAAAGAGAATTAGAAAGAAAAATGTGTTTTTTTTATTCTTCTTAAAAATTTCCAAATATTTGCTGCCAGGATCTCCACTATTATTGTCACTTGAAATTTCTCAAGGACTATTTACTGTTTATTCACCATTTTAATAGAACACCCAGGTGCTCCTTACACACACTACAGAAGTTCTGTTTCTCTAAATGGAATCGGTCTGTATTGGACACATCGGTATGGAGTGACATGTGACCATTCACCAGCTTCCAGAATAGTTCCTACCTTTAGCAGAGGCCCCTGAGGCACTGAGATCAATGCTCTGTACTTAGAAATTGACACAATGCCAATTCAACCTCAAGATTAAGAGAAAGCTGGGAGGGTTATTTACTCCACACTGATGTTTCCAATCCATTTACAGATTCCAAACTAGTTTTTAATTATAGAGTCCCTCTGAAGTGTAAAAGCATTACTAACTGTGAATAATTCCTTCTGATTACTCACATGTGATATAAGAAGTTTATAATTGATGTTTAATGCTGACAGGACTAAAACACAGATGTTAAAAGTATCCAGTATGATACAATGTGTTTTTTAGATTTAAAAAAATTTAGAAAAGACCAGAATGCTATTATATTTTTTAATTGAATTTGCAATTTAACAAATAGTTTCTGCTTAAAAAACATCCACCCAAGGAATGTTTTAGCTTATTTAATCACTTATCAATGTAAAAATGTTTTTTTAAAAATTTCCAAACCATAAACAAGATAAGATAATTGCCTATGCCTATGGTGTTTCTTCAAAATTTAAATTCTCTGATCCCAGACTCATGGATAGGTAGATTTGGGAAGGAATTTGCATGGTTAACGTGGTCATCTTCAGAGGTGCTGCATTTGGGACAACACTGATTTAAAGGAAATAGATTCAATGTACTTAAAACATGCAAAGATTGCATATTGGTCCTTTTATATTTAATAGGAGGAAACACATTCAAATCATTTCATTTTGGCAAAAATCAGTTTAATATATATATGCACATGTATTCGTGAAAAAAAATATGTTAGAACATATAGTTTTGTGACTGGTTTCAACTGATACACTTTTAATTATTTTTGAACCATATATTAGGACTATGTTATGATGTGTTAGCAGTTGTCTATACATATGGAACTTGTGAAGGTAGACCTGGACAAAAGGAAGAAGATTTGAGAAGGTAATTCCAATTAATCAACAGCATAGTGTTCCTTAATAAGAAGACGTTCATAATGTTTACAAAGTAAAGTAAGGAAGTACAGATTGACCGTATGACCATTCAAGAGTCTGAAGACTGCAGAGGGAGAGAGGGTGTGAGCAGGAGATTTAGTAACTGGGATATGTCAGGGCTATTCTACGAAGGGACAAAGAACAGATTACTAACAAATATGAATGAGATACATCTACTATATTCAATGTCTGACTGAATGTTTGAGTAATGATAGATCAAAGACACCACAAAAGTTTGGGGAAAAGTATAACAGGATAAAGATGACCCAATGGATGATGGAAAAGTTCTGTAAAGAGAACGTATTTTAACTAAAATACTTCCACAATGATGTTACTATTTTAATTGTGATTATATCATGAATAAGGATAAAAAAATGAAAGTAACTTCTGAAGAGATTAGAAAATGAGTAATATTGTTTTCCTAAAAATTAACATATAATAATACAGAAGAAGACTATTTTGGATTATTCATTTATTCAGAATATATGAGGGTACTTCAAATATATGGGGAAAAATATAATTAAACAGTTCTTCCCATGATCTTTTTGATGGCCTCTAGTATTTGAGTGCATACTGTATGCCAGCCACAATTCCAGGAGTTGATTATGGAGTTATAGACAATACAGAACCTTCTATTATAAGGAAAGACAATCAATTTAAAAGTCAGTAAATAAAATGATAGGAAAAGAAAAAAAAATAAGCTAGTGAGATGTAGAGTTGTACTGTTTGAGGGGGGCAGAGCACAAGGGACATGCTGCTTTGAAAGTGGTGGTTAAGGAAAGCCTCCTTGATGTGGGATTTGAGCTGAGACCTGCAAGATGGGAAGAGGTTCCAATGAAAAATCCTGAAGTAAGAGAGTTCTGCACAAACGGAATATGCTCTAAGATGAAACAAGCTTGGTATGGTCAAGAGAGAAGGAAGTAAGTCAATGTGAGCAGAGCACAGTGGATATGAGGGACCCTGGAGTGAGTTTTGCTCAGAAAGGCTGGCAGGGACCAGATGATGTCAGGACTGGTAGGCCATGGAGAGGAGTTTGGAATTTATTCTAATTTTATTTTATTTTATTTTGTTAATACTAATGTGAATACATTTTTTTATTCAGTTATTGTCATTTCTTTTTTATATATATCGAAACATAATTAATTACGTATTTGTGGGGTATGGAGTTGAATATCAGTACTTCTATACAATATGTGATGATCAAATCAGGATAATAATATACTCATTATTACAAAATGTATTCATTCTTTATTCTAATTTTATTTGGGGGCCATTGAAGGGTCCTTGCCAAGGAAGTGATAGGCCTATTGCACTGGCTGCAATATGGATACTGGACTGCAGGAAATAATGGAAGATTAGAGCCCAGTTAGGCAGCCATCGTAGTAGACCAGGTAAGTACTGAGGATGCAGGTAAGTGAGGATGGTGAGAAGTGCCAGGTTTGAGGTACATTGTGGGGATATAACTGAGAGGACATGCTGAAGAATTTTATGCAGGGAGATAGGAAAATAATGCTTTGGCTTGACTGCAGTGGGGAGAGCTGCCCTTGCACTGGGAAGATGAGAGAAGAGGAGGTGGGGCAGTGTAGGTCATGTTTAAAGCCTTGCTCTCTAGACCAGGTTAAATCTGCGTCCTTTCCTCACCACTAACTGGCTTTGGGGAAGCCACTTAGCCTCTCTAATCATGTGTAAAATGAGAACTGCAATAGCAAACATTTCATAGTTTTGAGTTAATGGAGGTAACATACTGGTAACAGTGCTGGACTCATAATAAGCATTAGTTATGACTAAGGGAGAAGAATCACATTTGGAGATATTAAGTAGAATAAAGGGGAGAAGAATTAAGTCTGGGCATGTTAAGTTTTTGATGCCATTTAGACATTCAGGTTGACATATGCGGGCAGTTGGATCTACATGTATGGAGGTGAAGAAGTCAGGGACTCATTAGTGTATTGATGGTACTTTAATTCATGGAACTGGATGAAATCACCTGAGGAAGGAAGGTAAACATGAGAATAAAAGTGAATCAAGCCCTGGGTCCCTTCAAGGTCATAGCCTAAACAGCCTAACAACACAGAAATGACAGACTGAAGAAATTCCTCACTTATTGTTTTTAGTGAAAGCCGCATATTCTAAAATTAGCTTCTAAAGCAGTGGCATTTGAAGTTCTAGATCACACACTGCCCTCCGTTTTAACATTTCACATACATGCCTTCAAATTAGATTGTAGACTTCTTGTATATAAGATAATATAATGCTTGTTTTAGAGTGGGGGACATCGATTAATGTCCCTATCAGAGCACAGTACATGTGTGAAGCTCTCAATATTAATAACTTTTCAATTAATAATTTAGAGAAATCATGATGAATAAATATCTTCTCCATGGTATCAAATGAAAGACTAATGATGGAGGGACTCAATCATTTTGCTCTAAGATAGATATCTAAATAAACAGATTAACTCATAGTACCTCCCACCTCTCCCCTACCAGAGTGACTTCCTTTTGAAAACGGATGAGTTAAGGTTTAGAAATGCACCTTTCTCTATGCACATAGAATCCTTTCTGTCTCTTACTGTGCAAGGGGCAAATGTAAGTGAACAGAAAATGGGGCTTTGGACTTGGGAAGACTTGTGCTCATATTTTAATATACACTAAAATGAGACCTTGTTAGTTTGTTAACCTTCCTGAGTCTCAGTCCTCGCACTGAAAATTTTGAGATGATAAAACATACCTCATACTATTTGGACAGTCCTGTAGGAGGGCATGTCCCCAAATGTTTGTTTTATTATGTATCTTACAAAATATGTTTTTGGCATTGACAAATTGCTATTTTACTCTGTAAGCAGACTACAGACATTCTGTCAATTATATGCTTAGAAAATTCCGTTTTGAAAAGGACATATGCAGTTCAAGTTTATATGGGTATGTGCATGTTATCTATAGATATGAACATTACCTAAATTAGGGGAGTGTTCTGTTTACTTTCTTTATCCTCTCTACATGAAAGTATATGTGTGATCACCAGATTTTTGGACATAAGAAGGAGGAATTCGTTATACCTGTAGTAATTTGTTACTTACATTGTCATTAGAGTCAAAGGCTGTCATGGTCTTATGGTTTCTACTCCCAGAGCCTAGACTGTGCTAATTAAATACATTTAAATTGGAAAAAACATGAAGGCACTTTGCCTCTGTGCTTGTTCAGCCTGTGTTTCTTATTTACGGATGCTTGTTACAATTTATTAACCATGAATTATACCTCTGAGTAAATTAAACCTTCTTTTCTCCGTGCTATCCTGCACTCACACAATTTACCAGGTATAAAAAGTTGCATAAATTTACAAACCAGCCAATTGGCTTTCTAAGCATGCAATTAAGTTATGGAGCAATTTTGTGTAGTACTGAACCCCAGAAGAATTTAACAGCTTCTGTGAATCCAGTGCTTAGGCTCATTTTCACGCCAGTAGCAAAATACATAAATCATGTTCAGCACAGTGTACCTGTCTTCAAATGCTGTTTACAGTTATGTATATTTACTAGATCTTACGAGTTTTAGAGCAATATGTTTTCATCTCTCATTCCTCTTTTTTGCATTTCTCTCTCTTTCTCTCTTTCTTCCTCTTTCTTTGTTTCACACAGACAAACACAGACACAACTTGCTATCACAAAATAAATGTGTTACAACATCAAAAAGTGTCAGTTGTCCAACCTATATTTTCATATAATTGCTTTAGATGGTATCCTAAAATCTACCTTTTGCTCTCTGTGGCTGTTTACACATTTCCTTTCTGCCACCGAAATTTGTTTTCTAAGGAATTTGTCTAACAGTTTCACATTGTTTTCTATACACATGCTTTAAAAAATTGTCATACATATTGCTATGTACACACAACATCCCAGATTCCTTTTACATTGAAGATTCTGTTATGTAGAACTTGCTAAACATATTTTCTTTGTGTGCCTCTATTTTCCTATCTGTATAATGGAAATTGTGAGCTGATTAAGTTAGAAGATATATGTGGAATGCCTAACACAAAGCTTGGCACATAGTAAACATTGGACCTCACCCCAAGGTAACAGACCTGATGACTGGAAGATCCAGGAATCAAACTTGGGTCTGACTCCAGCCTGACTCCAGATGATGATGATGATGATGATGATGATGGGGATGGTAATTTAACAACTCAATGCTGCTATTCTGGAAACATCTCAGGAGACCGACTAAGCATTCCATATTTTAAAAATTCTCTTTACTCTGCAGCCATCATTGACTTTGGAGACACTTGTTTTCCAATGTGATTTCAAGTATTTATTTTACCTGGGAACAGAACATTAGGAACTTTGCTAATGCTTCCTATCAATGATGTGCACTATGGCCTAGCTTTGACTAAGGCCAAATTCTTATTGCCAGATGCACAGGCTACATCAACACTTTTTATTCCTTCACTGTTTATATTATTAAGACTTGTGGTGATTTTCAGATCTCTCTGACAATATCTATGGTAATATATGAGAGAAATGCAAGTATGAGTTCTGGTATACATTGTGTGGTGATTTTTCAGGAAGCATTAAATTACACCGAAATTTCCTAATTAAGTTATAAGAAGGCTGAAACTCATAACAAATCACATGTTCAATTAAATCACAGTAATTATATTTAACTTAGAGATGTAGACTCTTAAAATATGTTGGAAATAACTCATCAAAACAAGAAGTAGGAAAACACCTCTTGTTACACAGGCCCAGAGCATTCTTTTTTTTTTTATTTTATTTAAAAAACAAACAAATAAACAAACAAAACCTACCAGTTTTGCACAGAAAATACATAAGAGATTCTATATGTTGACATAAAAATCAGTCAGAAAAGAATGAAATTTAAATCAAGTATATTGGCAGAAGCAGTGTTTTCTGGCAGTGACAGCAAGAGTCTCAGGAGATTGATTACCTTGTCGTGGTCTTGGGTCCTGGACGTGTTTTATACTTTCCACTAGTTATCTTGACTTGTAGGAGAGGAGAATTATAAGAACTGCTAATTTTTTAATGGGTTCTTCCCCTACTAGGCTTTCAACTATTAGTTTTAGTCATTCTTCTGTTTTGAGTTTTAGAGAGTGTTTTGGAAGACTGTATGAATCCACTTGATACTTGATGTTTAAGTCCCCCAAATTTTCCAAAATTAGTGAGTTTTTGTCCTAGAAGACATTTGGCACCTTGTAGAAATCTTCATTTTAGGCTTGATTTACACACAGGGATGCCAGTTACTCAATGTACAAGTTAGTTCCTAGAAAAACTTTCTTAGAAAATTTTTCTAAATACCTCTGAAAATGTTTGTCTATCATACCTAGGCTTTGGAAAGTCTTAGACAATGACTCTTAGAACATAATTAACTATAAAAAATGTCCTGTCCTCTTTAGGTTTAACATAAAGAAACAACTGAACTTTGGCTGACTAAAAGAGTGATAAGGCTGTTCAGAAAGAGGATAGTGGCAGAGGGTAATCAAGGAACAGAAGGCCGGGAAATAATAGGACAAAAGCCATTTGGCTCAAGTTGCAACTTAGAAGAAGCTAAAATAGTATAGTTTTAGATGTTTTATGTCTTTGTAGTACTGGAAAACAAGCGCAATTTTGGAACCTTCTCATATCTATCAAAATATATAGAAATGTTTTTTATCTTGTTATTTTCTTGTTCTAAGTTGTCTTCTAAATGAACATTTTTCACATCAAAAGTTCTCCCCAAATAGTCACTGTTATTATAAATTATACTTGTTGAAATTTCACCATGTAGAGTAAATATAAAATGTCATTAGAGTAAGACCATATGTGAGAGACAGGGGTCTGGACTAGAGGAGGCAGTGTTAAGTGTTGACTGAGATAAAACCACAAGTCTGGATAAACTTGTTCAAACGCACTGCATGTGTACCTCTTGTATTGATTCCAACCAAATGCCCACCCATCTCCAATTACACATATTAAAATTCTGCAATCTCTAATTGACAAAAGTTTTGAAGTGGAGATCTCTATCTGACTCTAATGGACAAAACAAGAAAAGGACAAGGAAAGTTCTCATTAGGTTTTGAAAGATTCTCCAAGGCAAAATTGGTCAGACAAAGAGCCTATGTGATGAGACCTTCAGAATGTACCAGATATCAGGCTGATTATAGGGATGGATTCATGGGATCTATTCTCATCTATTCTTACGATTTTCTTATAAACCCACAGCCAAAAGTGATGAGGATCAGTAGCATGATAAACAAACTTACTTCACTGTAATAATTGAACAGACTCCTGAGCACAAGGCTAAAGCATGCTGGGGGAAATCACCTGTTTCTAAGTCAAGGGTCTTGAGTCAGAGTGGGGAGAGTGTCATGATTGGATTTCAATGGGCTCTTCAATCTGGATGCCCTTTATTTCTTTCTCTTCCCTGATTGCTCTGGCTAGTACTTCTATACTGAGTTGAATAGGGGTGATGATAGTGGGCATCCTTGTTCTTGTTCTTAAGGGAAAAGCTTTCAGTTTTTCCCCACTCAGGATGATACTGGCAGTGGTGTTGTCATACGTGGCTTTAATTATGTCGAGATACATTCCTTCTATACCTAATCTGTTGAGAGTCTTTATCATGAAGGGATGTTGAGTTTTGTCAAATCCTTTCTTGGCATCTATTGAGATAATCATATGGCTTTTTTCTTTGATTTTGTCGATGTGGTATATCACATTTATTGACCTGAGTATGGTGAACCATCCCTGCATCCCTGGGATGAATCCCACTTGATAGTGGTGTATAATTTTATGGATGTGTTGCTATATATTATTTGCTAATATTTTATTGAGGATTTTTGTTTCTATCTTTATCAAAGATATTGACCTGTGGTTTTCTTTTTTATTGCATCTGTGTCTGGTTTTGTTATCAGGCTGATATTTACATCATAGAATGAGTTTGGGAGAATGGCCTCTGTTTCAATTTTTTGGAATACATTGTAGAGAATTGGGATTAATTCTTTAAACATTTGGTAGAATTTGGCAGTGAAACCATCCAGTCCTGGGCTTTTCTTTGTTGGGAGACTGCTGATTACAACTTCAATCTCTTTGATTGTTATTGGTCTGTTCCCATTTTCTATGTCTTCCTGCTTCAGTTTTGACAGTTCATGTGTGCCCAGAAATTTGTTCATTTCCCCAGGTTTTCAAGTTTGTTGGCATATAGTTGCTTCCAATAGTCTTTAATGATTCTTTCTATTCCCATGATATCAGTTGCAATGTCTCATTTTCCATTTCTAATTTTTGTTATTTTTATCTTCTTTTTTTAGTCTGTTTAATAGCTTGTCTATTTTGTTTATCTTCTCAAAAAAAATTTTTTTGCGTCATTGATCTTTTGTATTGTTTTTTGGGGCTTCTATTTCATTTAGTTCTGCTCTGATCTTAATTATTTCTTTCTGTCTATTTACTTTGGGGTTTGATTGTTCTTGTTTCTCTAGTTCTTTGAGGTATAGTGTTAGGTTGTTTATATGCCATCTTTTCATTCTTCTGAAGTAAGAATTTATTGTGATAAACTTCCCTGTTAGTACTGATTTTGCAATATCCCACAGGTTTTTGTATGATCTGCCATTATATTCATTAATTTCAATAAATTTTTGATTTCCTATTTAATTTCTTCCTGGACCTATATGTCATTCAGCAGAATATTGCTTAATTTCCATGTATTTGTATAGTTTCCAGAGTTTTGTTTGTTATAGATTTCTAGTTTTAATCCATTGTGGTCTGAAAAAGTACGTGAAATAATTTCAGTTTTTTAAAAATTGGTTGAGACTTGATTCATGACCTAACATATTCTATCCTGGAGAATATTCCATGTGCTGATGAGAAGAATGTATATTCTTCTCATGAAGAATATTCTGTACATGAAATATTCTGTACATGTCTGCCAAGTCCAGTTGGTTTAAACTATTGTTTAGATTTTTGGTTTCTCTTTTGATTTTTTGCCTAGATGATCTGTCAAATGTGGAGAGTGGGGTGTTCAGGTCCCTTGCTATTATGGTATTTGCTTATATCTCTTTCTTTAGTTCTAATAGTATTTATATATCTGGCTGCTCCGATGTTGGGTGCATATATAATTTTTTTTATTATTATGTAGTGGCCTTCTTTATCTGTATTTATGGTTTTTAGTTTAAAATCTATTTTATCCAGTATAAGAATAGCTACTTCAGCTAATTTTTTATTTCTGTTTGCATGGTATATCTTTTTCCATCCTTTCACTCTTAGGCTTTGTGTGTCTTTACAAATGAGGTGAGTCTCTTGAAGACAGCATATTGTTGGGTTCATCTTTTTAATACAATCAGTCAGTCTGTGTCTTTTGAGTGGGGAATTTAATCCTTTTACATTAAAAGTTATTGTCGAAAGGTGTTGATTTACTCCTGGCATTTTATTGATTTTTGTTTGGATGTTTTAAATATCTTCTTTTCTTTCTTTCCATTTTACTGTTTGTCTTCTGTGTTTGTTGGCTTCCTGAGGTGGTAGATAAAGTTCTTTTCTCTTTATTGTTTGCATTTTTGTTTTACTAGTATGTTTTGTTCTTTCTTGAGTATTCATTGTAATGATGGTTGTTTTTCAGGTACCAGGCACAGTACTCCCTTGAGAATTTCTTGTAGGTCTGGTCATGTGGCAGTGAACTACTGCAGTTTTTGTTTGTCTGAGAAATATACTATTTGTCCTTCACTTTGGAAGGATAGCCTTGCTAGGTATAGTATCCTTGGCTGGCAATTTTTGTCTTTTAGGATTTTGAATATATCCCATTCTCTTCTGGTTTTTAGAATGTCTGATGTAAAGTCAGCTGTTAGTCTGATAGGGGCTCCCTTACAGGTGACTTGATGCTTTTCTCTTGCAACTTTAATATTCTCTCTTTGTCTTTGAGTTTTGCCAGTTTGACTATAACATGTCTTAGAGAGGACCTTTTGGGTTGAATTTGTTTGGGGATTTTTCAGCCTCCTGGATCTGAAGATCTGTCTCTCACCCTATACCTGGGAAGTTTTCCACTATTATTTCATTGAGTATGTTTTCAATGCCTTTTCATTTTTCTTCCCCTTCTAGAACACCCATAATTTGGATATTTGAGCACTTAAGGTTGTCTGCCATCTCTCTTAATTTTTATTTTATTCTTTTTTTTTTTTTTTTTTTTTTTTTTTTTTTTGTCCACCTGGGTTACTTTGAAAAAAGCCATCGTTGAGATCAGAAATTCTCTCTTCTGCTTGTTCTAGTCTGCTGTTTAAGTTCTCTGTTGTGCATCCCTTAACTCCACAAGCTTTGCTACATTCTTATTTAGGGCATTAGTTTCTTTGTACATTTCCTCCTTCAGGTCCTGGATACATTTTCTTATTTTGTCATGTTGTCTGAGCCTTCTTGTATCTCATCGATTTTCCTTAGAATTGCTGTTTGAAATTCCTTTTCAGTCATTTTAAGGACTTCCTTTTCTATAGGATGTGGTATTTGAGAATTATTATATTCCTTTCATGGTGTCATATTTTCCTGGTTTTTTGTTGTTGTTGTTGTTGTTGTTTGTTTGTTTGTTTGTTTTGTATTTCTAGCATCTCTACATTGGTGTTTAGTCATCTGGTAACAAAGTTGCTTTTTCTAACATTCTGCAATGGGGTTTGTGTAGAGGGAGTTCCTCTTGTGGATGTGTTTTATAATGATGTTTGAATGAGATGTTTTAGTATTGGTTCCAGGTAGATGCAGTAGTGTAGTGTAGTCTCTATATAGGTACTTTGACCAAATTCAGTGTTGGAGTTACATAAGAGTGCCTCTGTGACCTAGTCTCTGGGACACTTAGAATTTCCTTGCTGAGGTTTGTGACACTATGTTGGTTCATGAGGAGATGGGTGAACTCTCAATTTCAGGGGTAGTGCCTTGGGGTTTTGTCACTTTTAGGTTATGATGGGAGTTCTTGGCTAGGACTGTTGGCACCCTGGTTAGCCCACCCTGACACTGATGGGTACACTGGCATACACTAGTGCTCCTCAATTTGAATGGGTGACTCTGGGTGGGTTTTCTCTTTTTTCTTTCCTCTTTCCCTAGGCTCCACCTGGTGATTTTCCTTCTGTCTATACCAATCGATGTACGCCAGGTAACCTATGAGGTAGCAGTAGCTGCTGTTATGGCAGTGAGCTGTACTTGTGGCAGCAGTTGCTGTGGTGGTCGCTCTCCTGGCCCACACATTCTGCACTGGTTTCTGCTGCAGTGGTAGGGAGTGTGTTGACAGTGCAGCTGCCTGTCACTCCAGCAGGGCCTTGGTGGTAGCTGGGAGAGTCTCTCGGGGGTGGCGATCACTTGCCTCTATTGCTTGAATATTTTTAAAGTTTCATTTGTAAGTACCAATAAGTGTGGAAAATAATACTTTTAGTTATTTAAGTATTTCTCTGCTTTGGTTTTTTAATTGGTGGAAAATATAAGGCATGTTTATCAAACCTATGACAACTAATTTAACATGCAGCATGCTATTCTGTGTATTTTAAAGTAACTTGGATAATTTAGTTTATTTAAAGCAATGCAATTGCACTTTGCAAATGAACTCCAAAGTCCATGGGAAAAGATTGACAGGGTAAGTTGAAAAGGAAGTGATCATATGCCAGATGTTCTATTGTCTGATGCCAGGATCCCAGCACTTTATAATGAGCTTATAAGGTCACAGCAGATTGTAAAAGATTAGGAAATATCAGAAAAAGTAATGATATTAGAAAGATTACAAGAGTAAACTTTATTTCAGCCTTATCATTATTTTCTAAAGTAAGCTATTTTGAAGTAAATTATAGTGTGATATTTGTTTTCCATATAAATTCAAAAATTTAAAGTAAAATAAAGATATCAGAGGACTGCAACTGAATTTATATAATCAGGAACATAAAGTTTTACTACCTTATTTTTTGGTCTACATGAACTTTTATTAGTATTAGTAGTGTACAGGCTCTTAATTTAAAAGGAATTCTTCTGTAGAGTGTAGCAATGTTTTGGGTTCTGAAATGATATCCACCCCAGCTCTACAGAATCAAAATCCAAATTTTATCAACGTGCCTGGCTGATGTGTGTGCATGCAAAGTTTGGGAAGTGTCATCCTGTTGTGGGTAGAACCAGTGGAGCAATTGCAGAGTAGCAGGAAATAACCTTTTTTTTACAGTTACACATGAGTCTTGTTTCCATGGTACAGGAAAAGTAGAAAGAGAAGACTACACCGGAGGCAGCAGCAGAGGGACCTGAGTAATCTCAAAGTTCCCATAGCCTAACCTGTCCTGGAGAAGCATCCTGATTTTTCTGTGCCACCAAGTTAGACTGGACATTAGCTAAATAAGCTAATGATCCTCACTAAATGGAATCTCATAATTTTCACAGAGGAGCACCTTTGTTAAAAACCAGTGTAGACTGCATAGCCAATATCAGATAAGACAATGGACACTTCTGCAGATATCAGTGTTGCCAGAATCACTCCAAGATTAAATAAATTTTTTTCCCCAATCAAATGTCATGACATTACCAAAGCCCATCCCCCACCACAGGAACTAAAATACAACCCTGAAAAAATAAAACAAAGTAACAACAATAAGAAATGTGGATGGGGGAAATCTTAGTTTGACTGAATTTTCAACTAATGGCAGAGTTTAAATTAAACTACTTAGGTAGAGTTATGTCTTCATGCTAGCCTGATTTTTGGGCACTGGTATATTTTGTACACAATGCACAGCAATCATGGAATCAAGAATAGTTAAATAATTGTAATTGTTTGCCAAAGTATTATTCATAAAGTCAATTATATTCCTGACTCCAGAGCATCAGTTTGCCCTACATTATCTTTTGATGTCATCAGAGGCCCATATAATTCCAGGTCAGCTGCAACCATGCTGCATTTCATTTGCAGATAGGGTCTGTTACTGTCTTTTCTCAAATGTCTGATGTCTATGGTCAAGTTTGAGATTAGAGTCTATGGGAAAATATCCTCTATTTCCATTTGTTTCCTGCTTTTTTGAGATAAAGAGGTGGTTCCCTCTAAGCATATGTGAACTCTTACCAGGGAATCTGCCAGATGCTCTTCTATGCTAATGGGAAGAATTCATCATGACTCTCTCTATGTTTTCTCTATATTAGAAATCTTTTTACTTTATTTTTCTATTAAATGAATATCAGATTAAATTGGTAATAAACAGTCCAAACACTTAAATATTTCTAAAATTTATTCATAATCCCCCACATAAATATTAAATATTGAATTCTGTAAAATAGTTGTTTTCCCCAACTGCCTCAGAAATCCTAAGAATTTTGTTCATTTCAACAAATATTTACTGGATGTCTATAATCTATTAGGGCTTTCTTCTAGGCACTATATGTTACTTTTATTTAGTATCTTCTTGTTATGGATGGAATAGACAGCAACCATATTTAGCTTTACAATATAGGAATACTTGAGCAACAAAATGTAGCCTGACTTCAGGAAAAAAAACTGAACAAAGGCCACAAAATTCTGTTTCACATTTGCTTTTCTCTGCATTCCTGCCTCAAGCTTCTCTATAAAAAGTTTCTTCCATTTGTTTGGTCTAGTTGCTCCACAAACAACCCAAGGTTTATATGTCATAGCTTCAAACCTCAAATACATATACTAATTTATTTTAGTCCCAGCTTTCCCAGAGGATCCTGTCTTTGCTTGTGTCAGGGACCTATTGTTGGACCAATCAGGTCTTCCCAGGAGTCAGGTCTCGTAAAGGAGCTGTGATTGCCTCACTTGAGATAGTTACCCTAAGGAGGATAGTAATACTTGGTTGAGAGGGCAAGGCCATCTTTTATAACAAGGATGGATGGAGTAAGAAGACAGGTCTCAGAAAAGAGGGAGTGAGGCTGATCAGGCCAACCATCCTTCAAGTACACAGTGACTTAGGTTTCAGCAAGCTGCTCATCTGTTATGAGCTCTGCAATGGAGATTCTCTGTCACTAGATCTATCACTGCTCACTTTTCAGTATTTATTCCAGGATCCCAGGATCAGCAATAGCTAAGATGGAAAATATCATTGTCATTATCTCCCACCCTCGGTTCTATCCTATTCTGCCATTGAATAGGCTTTGCTGTCACTGAATGTATTAACAGTTGAACTTAACTTTACCATTGTCTTGCTTTTCATCCAAAAGCCTTTAATACATATTCGGCCCTCACTTGAAAGGTATGATTTTCCAAAGAAAATAAGTCACGTAGATTGCTTCTGAGCAACACCGAAAGTTAAAAAAGTGCTAAAATACAGCAACTACCTTGTGTTGCAGAGAAAAAAAATGGCGTTCCAATTGAAAAGGCCCTGATCCTCTATCATCCCAGAGTTTTAGATGAAGAACCACAGGAGTATAACATCCTTGAGAGCAATGCCTTATTTAACACTGTATCACCAATCCTGGCAATTCGCCTGGCATAAATATAAGTTCAATAACTATTTGTCGAATGCATACATTGTTTTTCTAAATGAATTCTATAAAAGTACAACTTCAAAATTAAGTGTTGGCATGGTAGTCTTTTGATTAAACTGTTAAATTTCTCAGCAGAACTGTATTTATATTCCATTGCTGATTTTCAAACATTTTATTGATTTCTGAATCAGGCACTCAAGTTTCTACAGTTTATACACTTTTAAGTGAAGGATTTCTAAATTTAAAAAATTGCTTTGCATATTAAAGGAGTAGTTACTAAAATAATACAAAGAAAAATAGTTCTTTCTTCAGAATTTGTCAGTTCAGTGATTGCCATGTATTCAACTGTTCTTTTCCCAAATTATAGTTATATTTTCCACAGATTAAAAAAAGTATTTTATTAGATCTAAATAAAGAAAGGTTTTCATAGTGAACAGACAAAATCTTTAAAATTCTAACATGATTTAAGTGGTTAAGATATTAAGAGTACACTGAAATTGTTTTTACAAACTTTTTAATTCTTTCAGGCTAGAGAGTTAAACTTCTTTGTTCATTATTTGTTCATTTATCAATTCCTGCTTGAAATAATAGCCTTGATAATTCCAGAGCTTTAGTAGACATTTGTGAGAAATATCTACCATAAACTTTTCACATCTGGGCTGTGGAGTGTTGGTTACAACATAGAACATATGTTAATGGGCAGAGAAGGATAATGCCAGCACAGCGTGACAAATGTTAATTATTCATCCACACAAAACAATTCAAAGAAATTTTTCTGCTTATGTATTGCAAAAAGGAATCCAGCTTTGACATTTTAAACGAAAATAAAACCTTAGAAATATTGTAAAAAATTCAGAAATATTCACACCTTAATGATTCATAGTTTGGCTTTGAATCTGTTGAATTTTATTTTCCACAACAAAAAGTAATTACCCAAGATGCATACTAATAAATATTTACATTGAAAGAAATTATAATTAACCAAAGGGTCACACAGAGATTAATTATCCTGGAAAGTTTATTATTATAAATCTAATCATTAAATCTTGTTTTGCTTCCTATAATTAATGATAAGGTTAGTTGAGAAACCAAAATTTTAAGAAAGATTTGACAGTGCACATCCAAATTAAATTTAAATAGTGCATGTTAGCAAATACAGAAACACTCAGCCCCAAACCCTGGACTGTCAGTTACTGAGTTGCACCTTTTCAGTGATCTTCCCTCTAAGCCACCTCTACTACTGTTGTCATGCCCAAGACTTTTTCAGTAGCAATAACCATATCACATTCATAATAGTAATTTCAAGCCTCGTGTTCTCTTAATATGACTTCTATCTTTGCAGCCTAATTATTCTAGCATTCTTAATTCCCAAGGTCTATAAAACCATTAAGTTTTTCTCCGTTTCCTATTTTACCTAACTTAGATTCCACAGTCACTGTAATCAACTTGCTTGCCACTCTTTCCACCCTCTACTTTACTGTGGAGAAAACTAAAAACAAAAAAGTCTTTAAACCTAGCCCATACCCCCTCTACATCTTCTTTTTGGCTTCAGTCAAACAACAAAGATGGCTGGAAGAAAGCATAGGACCTTGCTATGTCAAAGTCACATTAGGACATTAAATCTCAAGTGGGACTTTAGTATTGCCTCCTGCATTTCCCTGGTCTACTCACTTTCCTCTGAAATAGAACTATAACAGAATTTCATAACTCCTCTCAAATCTCCAAAACCCTCACCCCACTTCTCGTTCTAAGCAAATGACTTTGCTCATTTTTTCATAAGAAAATCAAAATAATCAGGAGAAAACAGTCAAATATCTCATTACAAAAACCATGAACTTTATCTGCATCTATGCATATATATCCTTTGCCTTCTCTTCTCTTATGATGGATTAAATGTGTCTGTTCCATATAACCCTTTGCTAGCATTTTGGATTCCAATGACCAAAGTCACCAATGATCTGTACATCAAATACACCTCTCGATAATCTCAGCAGCATAAATCCAGTGGAGCACTTTTTAAAATATTTTCTTCTCTGAGTGAGAGAATACCATGCTCTTCTGCTTTTACTCATGTGTTCCCATTTGATCACTTTCTGTCCCCTTTTCTAGACTCAATCCTTGTTTCTCATTCATAATTTTTAAAATAATCAGGAATTCAGTCTTCCATTCTCATCTACTATTTATCTAAATTCAATCCTTACTTAGTAAATTCCTTACTAAATTCAAGCCTACTCCATTGACTTCCAGTGCCAGAGTAATTTGATGACTTATAAATTTATATTTTCCACCAATATACCAGATTCATATCCAGTAGCCTAAATTATATTTCCACTTGGATGTGTAATGAAGTACTTCAAACTCGTTTAAGGGCATTATAATTTACACAAATCTGAAAATTAAAAATCTGAATTGCTTTAAAAAATTCTTGCTCATGTAAAAACGAATCTGATATGGAAATGGAGCTTACTAAATAAAAAGGAAAGTTTATGTTGGATTTTGGAAAAGCAATTGAATTTAGCTTACTCATTTTCAACAGAATTGAGTTTTTATTGGACACAGCACAGGGAAGCTAATCACTGCTTATGTACATTTCCCAAACAGATCTGTTAGAAAGGACCCTAATGGACATGATCCATCTAGACAGAATAAAAAGTGTTTAGCTTCTAACATTTCACAGCCATGGCCTTTGAAGAAGAGTGGGATTGCAGTTTCTCCAATTTTACCCTTTCAAAGGCAAATTTCTGACACCTACATAACTCATAGCATGCTTCTTCAACAGTTGTTAACTTCTCAGTTATAACATCACCTGTCACCCCGTTATTCCATCTGACATCATTAGTACCATTCTTTATTGAGCCTTTTTTAAAGTTCATTAAAGTTCATTGTATATGAAGTATAATTATTAATAATTAATATTGTAATAATATATTTATATGTTGCTGATTCTTTAAAATTGAACTCATGGCCAACAGCATTATAACTTTTCCTTCAACAAAGCTTATCTGACACACATATTTTCTCCATAAGACCTTGCACTTAAGAACCCTGGAGAGCTCTTCAGACCAATAAGCAGCACAAAAATGTGGAAAAACATGACAGTAAATAGACTGCAGGACACTTGTTTACAGTAAGAGAGCTGAAATGTGAAGTCAGAGTGTCACTTTGTTGGACCTCAGCTGGGAAATTGTGCATTGGGAGACTCAATTTTTTGCCACTCTGTACATGGGCTTGTCTGTGAATGACCACCAACACCTATGAATATCGATTCTAGTGTTAGAAATAAATTTTAGGGAGTAGGAGAATTGTTAAATATAAAATCCATGAATAATGAACACCAACTATATATTGGAATTTATGAGAAAACACACATTTGTGGTTTTCATTCAGTCATTTACTCATACTTTCAGTACTTTTGATAGCAGGTATTATGACTTGAATTGTGTTCCCCCAAAATTAATATGTTGATGTACTAAGCTCCAGTACCTCAAAATGGGACTTTAGGCAGAAACATGGTCATTGCAGATACAATTACTTAAGATAAGGTAACACTGGCGTAGGGCAAGCCCCTACTTATAAAATTTGAACATAAATGCACACACAGTTAAAATACCATGTGAGGGTGAAGGAAGAGATTGGGGTAATGCAGCAGAGGCCAAGAACAATAAGACTTCCAGCAAACTCCCAGAAACTAGGGGAGATACATGGAATAGCCTCTGTCACAGCCTCATAAGGACCCAACACTGTGGACACCTTGATCTCAGACTTCTGGTCCCTAGAACTAGGAAACAATTCACTTTTGTTGTTTAAGCCGCACAGTTTATGATACTTTGTTACAGCAGCCCTAGAAAACGAATACACCAGGGTTTAGAGAGAATAGGGTTACCAAGCATATTAGGTCTCCAGGGGAGAAATGTGAAAATTCCTGCTATAAATAATCAATAGCAATAGCATCTACCTGCCCCAAAAGACTCAAGCCTCAGTGCATAGAAAGATCTTTAAGATTGGGCTTCTTTGTTCTTTTGTAGACCCTACAGTTATTCTTTAAATCATGTCACTCTTTTCTCCAATATTAAATAATGTGTTGATAGAGGCATTCTTTATGATTTTGAAAAGAGGGATAGGGATTTGCTATTGCATGATTTCGATTTAATCCTAATTATATTCCTTTAAAGTCCACACAGTTTTAAGGTAAATATTATGAGAAGTTCACTGTCAACTTCTGTGTAAACTAAGACAGTTGAAAATGGGCCCTGAGCTATGAAACATGGATAGTTTCTAAAAGAAATCAAAGGATCATTAAAAAAGTCTTAGTCAAAAGGCCTAAGGGTGAAACCTAGAGTCTGAGAGAACATATGGATTAGGTTTTTAATACCAAATGTCAGAATATAGCCCTAATGAAGGAACATCCCTTGTGCCCAGACTTGGGGAGACTGGACACATGGGCCAGGCTGGATTTCAGCATTGCTATCAACTATGAGCTTCCCTTTCTTTCTCCTTTAAAATGGGATAGGCTATTGCCGTTTTCTAGTCCGTGGTTCACCACTGTCCATAGGGTGGGTGGGAAGTGGGCAGATCACTGTCTCTTTTAATTCACAAGTCTACTAATCAAAAGAGTTTCTGAGGAGTTTTAACCACATTCAGATCTGATTTAGATTATGAGATCCTGATACTGTGATTAGATAATACTTTGAGGAACTTGGAAGAAAGTGGGTATATTTCAAGGTGGTATATATGTGAATTATGGTGGACAGAGAAGTGAGGTAGATTTTCTACAAAAGTGGCCACCGGCAATTTATTGTAGTGACATCCATGCATGCCACCTATGCCATTGACAGGTGGAACCTACTTTTTCCACTTCCCTTGAGTCTGGATCACCCTTTTGACTTACTTTGTATATATGGATCAGGAAAAAACAAAACACTAAGATGAGATCAGCCAGCAAACAAAGAATTTTTAGAAATAACCAAGCTCTGTTTTTTCAAACCACTAAGTATTGTGGTAATATATTATGCAGTAATATAAAACTGAAACATTGGCATCTTTCTAAAATTCAGTTTGATTCAGATTTTTTTTCTGTTTTTTTTTTTTTTTTAAGCCCTTCTGGTGGGTATGCAGTGATCTCTCACTGGGAATTTAATTTGCTTTTTCCTAATCAATAATTCTGTTGGGTCTGTTTTTACATACTTATTAGACATTTGGTTCTTCTCTTTTGGCAGATCCTGGTAATTCCTTTTACCTAGTTGGAATTCAGTTCTTTTTTTCCTTTGGGGATATCAGATATCACAGTAATGAAATTTCTATTTCAGTTTTTTGAGATTTCTTATCATGAACAGGTGTGAAATTTCATCAAACACTTCTTTCTGAATCTGTTGGAGTTATATATTTTTCCATTTCTTTTCCAAATGTGTTGAATTATATTGATTAATTTCTGACTGTAAATTAGTCTTGCATTCATGTAATAAATCTTATTAGGTCACAATGCATTATATATGTATTTATGCATAAAATACATTCTTTGTATTAATGGATTTAAATATAAAATTTTAAATTTTAAAATTTGCTAATATTTTGTGTAGGATTTTTGCATTTAACTCAATGAGTGATAATGTCAGCGGTTTTTCTTTCTGGCAATGTTAACTCATAATATGTTTCCCTAGATGGTGATCACTTTCTTAATGTTGATATTATCCAGTAGCATAACTTGAAATACCTCTTTCAGGCTAAAAACTGCCAAATTGAAATTCCAAAGTTGAAATGTAATTTCACTTAGACTTTTCACCTGAACCCCAGATTTTATCCCTGTCTATGCAACATGTAAGATGTTTAATAAATATTGCAAACTTAATAGAACTTCAGCTTCTCTCCATCTCTACAAAATTACTTTTGTCATAATCTTCCCTCTTTTGGTTAATGGCAGTTTCATCATTCAATTTACTCCAACTAGAAGCCTGGATTCACCCTTAGTACCACCTGTACAGCGCACAAAAAATTGATTTGGAAATCTTTGTTTGTTCTACCTTGAAAATACATCTCAAATGTTTCCATTTTTATTGTCACTACTACTACTTTGGTTCAAGTCATTCACCATTATTCCTTCAGTTTCAGGAAATGACAGGTTCAGAGCCAATGACATACTCTATTTGGAAGCAATTTTAAATTGCTGATGATTTTTAATGTAACACAGATTTTGATTACCTCCAAGTTTTTACTTTGAAAGCAATTGTCTTAAGTGAAATAATAGAACAATTATATGGAGATGAAACTTTCAAGGAAACATGAAGCCCTGGTGTTGGGTTATTTTACATGGTTAATAAAATAACTCAGGATAATGATGGGAATTGGGGTAGAGAGGAAACCTGTGAGGAGCAAGGTATCAAATTAACACATAAATAACAGGAAAAATGCAGGAAATTTGCTGATATGAGCAAAAGGAATAATAAGAAATAGGAAGAGTAAATGAAATGTATCCTCCAAAGGTTTTGTGTTGAATGTTTATTTTTTTCCCCAAGAGAAAGGTGATGATATATCTGGAATTGCCTACAAGGAGTAAAGTACCACTTAAATTTTTATGCCTTAGGTTGACCATATTAATTTCCTTTACCTTAGATAAAAATCTAGAATTCTCAATGGACTACTTTATACCATTTGTTAAACCCTCAGTACACTTATAATAAAAACATAGAAGACCATTAGACTAAGGAAAAGTAAATAGAGTGGCAAAGGATGGGACACTTAAATTTACTATAGCAAGAAATTAGTACATGTTACAAAGAGTATGAGGGCATCATTTTAAAAAGATAAATAGCTAGAAGTTGGAACCAACCTAAATTTCCATTATCAGACAACTGGATAAGGAAAATGTGATATATTTACACAATGAAATGCTACTCTCCCATAAAGAAGAATGAAATACTGTCATTCGCAGCAACATAGATGAGCCTGGAGAAAATTAAGTGAAAGAAGCCAGACACAGAAAGAGAAATACCACACATCCTTACTCGTAAGTGGGAGCTAAAAAAAAAAAAAAAAGAATAAAAAAAGAAAGAAAGATACAACAATCGCAATAATTCTTCAAACTTTGAAAAGGGGAAAATGGAACTGAGGTTACCAGATGTAGGAAAGAGGGAGGGGGAGGGGAGGGAGAAGTTGGTAAAAGGCCACAACAATTGATTACATTGTATAATATGGAATATGGGAATTATCCTGATTTTTTTATTTTTATTTTTTTAATGAATCATAATTGATTATACATATTTTGGGGGCTCAACATTGTTATATGTTGATCAAATCAATATTATTAGCATATATATTTTTACAAATCATATTTATTCTTTATGCCCTTTCTCCAATCTCTCCCCATCCCCCTATCCCTCCCTCTTCCCACCTCTGATAACCCTAGATTTCTCTGTCCTTCTCAAGGAGTTAAGGTTACTCTGCTGGTTTGTTGTCCAGTGCTGAAAGAGATGTGTTCAGGCGCCCCATTATTATAGAGCAGATGCTTCTTCTGTCACTCTGGAATGGGCTTTGTGGAGAGAGATGTCCTTTTCTTCAGTCTCTGCTGGTGACTCTCCTTGTGTCAAAGCACTCAAGTGTCTGGCGGGCCATCTGCTTGGTGGTTGTGGCGTCTAGTCACTTTTGCAGCAGCCAGGGCTACAGTGGTGGCTGTGGTGGGCCACCCACATGGAAGTGGTGTTTATAGCATGCTCCTTGCCTGATTGCAGGAGTAGAGGTCAGTCCTGCCTCCAAGCCTCAGGACCCTGGGTGGACCCCCATGGCAGCGGCAGCAAGCCTGGTTGTGGGAGGAGGGGTCAGTCCTTGACTCCAGACCTGAGGACCCCAGGTGGGCCTAATTATCCTGGTTTGTGCATTATGTAGTGCACACAGGAATTGATATTCAATTCTGTACCCCACAGATATATATGATCAACTATGTTTCAAAGAAAAATAAATAAATAAAAAATTAAATAAGTCATTAAAACCATATTGAGAAAAACATTTCCAATTCCCAGGAAATGAGAATATAAAGTTACTGACATTGGTCCTATGCAGTAAATTAAAGTATCTTTATTTCTCCTTCAAATTGAACCTTTAAGGAAAACTTTGGACTTAATAAAAATGTTTATCTGGATGTGCACAAAACAAAAGCTGTCTGCAGGATATATTATCTAGTTTATTGAACTGGACATAAAATTGTGAATGAATTATTAAAATCTTATTAATATAATAGTTAACAAGTTAAAGATGAAATATTAGGGACTTTTTTAATCAAAAATTATTTATGGGCATAGAAAATTTAAGCCTAACTTAAAACCTACCTTTCTTCCACTGAAAGGTACAATAGGATAGATTGTATCTTATTTCTAAAGGCATCTCATCGAGGCTGTACAGTGTAGTGTTCAGAAGCATGGCCCTGCAGCAAATCTACCTGGGATTAAACCCCACCCTGCTTGCTTGATTGTTTTGCAAAGTGGGCAATTACTTAACCACTCTGTGCTTTATTGTCTTAGTTTGTAAAATGCGGGTAACATTAAACCCATCACACAAAGTTTCTGTTGTTAGCATTGAATTATTTAATACATGTAAAACAGTTATAATGGTTTCTGGTACATAGGAAGTAGTAAGTAAATCTTCCCAATTAGTATTATTAAGGATTAAAGAGATTATCATTTTCCCAGTGTAGTGTTCCGTATAGAATCAGTGGCAATCATAACAATTCCAAACCTAAATAAAAGATTTTTACATGCTTCATCATATAAATTGGGATTTATCTGATGTGGAATTTATTTACTGTGATAATTAGAACATCCCTTGATATTAGGCTACATTATTTCTGAAGTACATGTATTGGGAAGATATGCAGATCATTCTATTGAAAAGATTTTGGAAAACAGTGTACATTCTTTTGTGGTATACATCATGCTATGTATACCAAAATACTATGATTCACAACAGGAGTTTGAAAAAATCTTAGTGTGTAGAGGAGAGTTCCTCAAAAACATAATACACACACACACACACATATGTATAAAATTATACTTGATTTAACATCTAACTTGTTTTTCTCTTAATATGATCAGAAATATTGGCAAAATCAAAACATTTATTTACCTGGTGTACATAAAGTTAAGCTCACACAAATGCATTCACTTGTATGAAAGCTTTTCTAGACATAAGGCTACAATTATACAATTTGATAATTTAGGAACTGGAATTTATAATATTCTATATTATCATGAAAGTATTTAGTCAATTATATGAAAATAACTTAATATGTGTACTTTATTCAGTAGCATAATGTTAATGATTGTGTTTATTTATTTTAAAATAGTCAGTTTATTGTTGTAGTTAATATTTGCTATTGACTGTCTAACACCTGTACTTCTTCTTGTAATGTTGTTTGTATTTTCTTCCCAAGCAATATCTTTACCATTGGATATACACTTGATTGAACTATTAATCAAGGTGCCCCACAGTCTCCTGGACAGAGATGGGTAGGTAAGCAAGCTAGACAAATAGAACGTTCACTTTGAATTGAATATTGTGCCCTGATATGAATCCTGAATAAAATATTTGGAATTCACTGATGATTTCCTTCTATTTTTTTCAAGGTACATAGTATACATTGAATACAGATTTTCTTCTCTCCCTCTAGCTTGGAATTCGTTACATAAAGAGGGAGTGGAAGGCATTGCAATTCTCCTTAATATTCTGGAGTTGTAATTTAACAGCCCAGCAGATAATCAGTGAAATAAATAGTGATCATTGTACCTGTGATTCTTTGTAACCTTGTGCTTCCTGAGGGAGATTTTCAGTGCCCTTTGGATTGTACCACAAAATGATTTAAATGATATATGATTCTTTGACTTTACAGGATGGCTCCATTTGACCACAATGTTTAATATATAGATAGATAGATAGATAGATAGATAGATAGATAGATAGATAGATAGATAGACAGATAGATATAGATATAGATATAGATATAGATATAGATATAGATATAGATATAGATATAGATATAATAAAAATGAAACACATTTATGTACTTAAATTTTCTCATCAAGACATTGTATGAAACCAGCGATTCTTAATAACTATATTAAATCTGAAATCCAAAGTGCTTAGAAAACAGAAAAATTAGTTTTTAAGTAATGATATCATATAAAACAAAACCTTAAATTGACTGGTGACTCTAGATAGTTTTTATTTTTTTCACTTAGTATGTATATCTGTATCAGTCTGTTTCCTGTTGCTTATAACAGAATACCCGAAACTGGTTATTTTATAAAGAAATTATTGTTTTTTTCTAACTTTTTTTTTTCTTTCAGAGGCTAGGAAGTACAAGATCCAGGGAACACTTCTGGTGATGGCTTTCTCGGTGGGCACTCTCTGCAGGGTACAGTGCCAACCCAGGCAATCACATAGTGAGAATGTCTGAGCAAGATAGTTAATGTGCTCGCTTATTCTCCTTATAAAGCCATCATATTCACTCCCTGATACCATAATTGTGTTTCCCACCCTCTTAACACTTACAGTGGAAATCGAGTTTCCAACACATGAGCTTTTAGGGGACACATTCAACCCATAGCAGTGTCATTTTCATTTACTTTCTTAACCTGTAATAATTTTAAGTCAATACATTTTGGTTGAATATTATCTTCTTTCTCTTCAAAATATTCAGGCCAGTACTAAGGGTTTATCTTGGATGTAGCAATAGTTTGGGCAAGAAAACTAAAACAATAGCATTATGATTGGCAATATAAAGATAATTTTGATAAATACACAAGAACTAAAATTTATAGGACTTAGCAATTGGTTAAATGTTTCAAGGATAACTTTGATTTGTCTGGCTGTGTACTATGTGGATGCTGTTGCTACCAACAGACACCCAAGGAAAAATAAATTAATGGGAGAACAGAAGATTTAGGAATTAAGTAGAGATTTCAGTGGTGATACACTCATGACTTGAATCTGAGAACTGGCCCAGAAATAATTCTTACCTTGTACAACATAAGCTATTCTAACTATTTTTAAGGACACACAAACTTGCTTCTCCTTGAATATAGTCGAGCAAAGAAAAAAAATACAGTAGGACATGATGGCATACTTATAATGCATTGGCATTTAGCAGTACTAAGAGAAATATCAAATAATATATTTTCTACTGAAATAGTGTTATAATCCAAATGAATACCCACGTATGATTTGGAATTATGTTTAAATTTCTATTGGAAGTTATGTGGAGTATTTTAACGGTATGTAATAGTTTTTATGCTTTACATAATTCTAGAGATAAACTTCTATTTTTACTGGACAAATGGCAAGTAAAATTAAGCTTTGTGGAAAAATGTCTCATTTATTTTCTTGCTCAGTTTGTCTAGCTCATGATAAAGGAAAGTGACCATTGTCTTCAAATAAATATCTAATATCACTGATGAGATGGGTCTTTATGAGTAATGTTTGTTTTCTATTTTTTAATCTCATTTCTTTTCTTTTTTTTTTTTTTTTTTGACCGGTAAGGGGATCGCAACCCTTGGCACGGTGTGGTCTGCACCACGCTCAGCCACTGAGTGCACCGGCCATCCCTATATGGGATCCGAACCCGTGGCCTTGGAGCTATCAGCGCCGCACTCTCCTGAGTGAGCCACGGGGCTGGCCCCTTTTTAATCTCATTTCTCTCTCGTTGTTTTCTTTCCTTATTATTTCTACACCAAATGCTCTATTTGAACCAAGCCTCTTTTTTACTTACTTTCAGTATTGCCCAGGTTTATCAGCTAGTTAAATAGTAAATTAAATATTCATTATATTTTATGTAAATTTTCAAAAGCAAATCAGCTCTCTTATCAATGCTGGCTACCTGACAAATCTCCTAATTACCCCCAGCTTCAAAAAACAAAGCAAAACAAAACAAACCAAAAATAAATTTAAAAAAAACAAGTAAAATTCCCTTGGAGAATAAGATAAAACTTTCCTTTCAGGCATTTTTGATGAAATATGTTTTAATACTTTTAAAATAGTGATCTAACTCCTCTAGAAACATTAAATCTTATCAATCATCAGTCATCCAGAGTTCCACAGAAACAGTTTTTAGGAATTCTCTGGATATAATATTATTTATCCAATAAAATCTGTGCAAAGGAAAAGATAGAAAAAAAGTTAGGAGTTTAAAGAAAACTGTTTAAGCAATATAGTATAAACACATTATGGATTAAATCCCAAAGCTTAATCAGACTTCAACATCTCACAATTTTCAATTTACTTGAAGTCTCCAAAAATTCTTAATGTGTGCAGATCATAATTTTATTACAAAGATGTTTGATTTGAATGAGGTTTTTATTGCCAATTGCTTTTCTTCAAGACATGGTCTTTTGCATTTCAGATCTTCAAAAGACAGAGTTTTACTTGCTTTCTGTAAATCAAAACAGGCACTAACTTTAAAAACTAATTAGCCTGCTATACATATCACTCAAATAAAAAAAGGCATTTTAATTTTTGTTTTATTTTAACTTACACATTGTAATTGTACATACTTATGGAGTAAAATCTGATGTTTTGATACAGATATAGGTTGTATAATAATCGGGTCAGGGTAGTTAATGTGTCAGTCATCTCACACATTTATCATTTATTTTTTGATGAAAACATTCAAAAGCCCTTCCTCTAACTTTTATGCAATATACAAAACTTAACAGCTTACCGTTATCACTCTAGTGGGCAATAGAACATCAATATGATTTTATTTTGCAGAAAATTGAAACTGGTGAGAGATTTTAATGTGTCTTGCTAACAAAAATTTTTTAAAAGGCACATGGTAAGCATATGTCTTTTATGAATACCTGCTAAAAACTCAGAATTGAGCAGATTTATTTTCTTGGAGGGCATGCAAATGTGCAAGTAAATCTTAACAATAATATTTGCTATGTACCTGGGTTCATGCAGCCCATTTTCAGAACTTGACAGTCTTGCAAGGAAAAAGATTCTGGGCTGGGGTGGGGGGAGTGGGGGCAGCGGCAGAATGACAGGGGAGGAATGGAGGAAAAAAACCTGTGGAATAAAAGGCAGTGAGAAGTCAGAAAAATCACTCACCCCTAAATGTAGTTATTCTTTTCAAGTCACTACTTTTGCCCCAAACTATATATCACAGCATAGGATACATACATTTACTTTTTCAGGGATTTTCAGATGAGGAAGAATCAATGTAGAGAGAAGAATGAAAATAAAATGAGCATATGTAAATGTATATAGTAATCAACCTAGAGAAACACAGTATTACAGGATAAAAGATTTTCAAAATACTGTAAACACATGTAGTTTACTAAATGTGAAAGATGTAGAAATCATCATTTATGAAATGAAATTTGTTATAAAGCATGATGTATTGCATATCTCTTCAGAGTAATTAAGTACCACATAAAATATTTTGCTAAGATGTTTGTGGTATAGTCATTAATTTCTGAAGCGTGTTTCTTGCCATAAGACATATTGCTTAGATGAACATCAAAACTGATAAGTGTATTTTTACCATATGGTATTGTTTCAAAGAGTAATTGCCCAATGTTAATTACTGAAACATATGTTAAGAAAATCAAAATAAGCACTGAATAAAATTTTACATTGCATGCAAAATGAAGGATACATTTAGGGAATAAACCCTGAATGAAGATTTTAAAATGCCATGTTATACTGATATTTTGTCTCTTGGAAAGACATAAGTGATGCAGATTCTTCTTAGGAAACATATATTGGCATCGAGCATCTTGGTTTAGGCAGGTGTTTCTTTAGACGTAGAGAAAGATTTAGGATGTGTTCTAGTCCAGCAGCTCAGAAATTACTCTCTCACAGATGAATGAGTACTAACACAAACATCACAGTGATCAGTCTCATATTTTCATTGTAGTGATTTACCAAGGAGACGGTCCAGCATACAATTTTACTTCTCTGTGTCTAGAGAAGAATAAGTATCAGTTTTTCCTAATAGGATTCATTCTTTTTGCAATGACTGAAATAGAGAAATCAGTGGATATCTTGACAAAAGTCAGTTATTGCAATTATAAATATATTGCTGCACAATGGAAAATAAGAACTTTGTTTCATCCCAAGTAAATATAAGGTATATTTTGACTCTACCTGTTATTTCTAGCTTTGACTAATTTCAAGTGGGTGTGGCTTTGTGTGTGAGTCTGTGATACAACACATATATATTCATTAATTCATGTGCTATGTTTAATTCACTGTTCTCAGTGTTAGAAAGGATATATAAGAGAGTCAGTTATGATCTCCTTAAAGAATATTTTCATTTTATAAGAGAGATAACAATAAGCTGATTTATAAACACATAGACATATGTTCTCTACTATCTATTTCCTGTCTTGGTTACAAGTACAGAATTTCTGTGATATAGGTTGCACTTAATTAAAACACTATTTTAGTGTCTCATTTTCTTATTATTTTAAAATAACTTTATCCAGTTTTCCTTTAGAGTTATATTTAGGATTTCTAATGCTGTTATTAAAGATGCTTTTCCAGTTTACCTTAATGTAATAATTTGCTTTTGTATCTGATTTTGTAAAGTATGTTGAAACATTTCCATATACATTAGAAATAAATTTTCTTCCATGCTTTTCTTCAGAATTCTGCTTATGTACTGGGTCAACATTTGTAGAGCACAAATAATATGTCAGCATTTTTTGTCGGTTGAATGTGTCATATTATTTCACCCTCATGGCTATCTTATGAGATAGGTATTACCATTTTCTCCATTAACAGATGAAGAAAATCAGACACAGGAGACAGAGTAACTGCCGAATATCATGTATCTAGCAAGAGCTGAAAATGTTATTTGACCTCAGATGGTGGGCAGACTTCAAAACTCTTGCAGTTTTGAACCACATATATGCAAAATTCAGTCAAAAAAGAGTCCTTGGTTCATAATCAATTGCTGTGTCTAGATTTTTAAATTATAATTGATAATTTTATAATTCTAGATTTTTATAAATTAAATAAAATTATAAAAAATAAATTAATTAATTACTACATTACATTAAATTAAATTCATATTATTCAAACCCCTTTCTCTAACATGTCACAGTGTTAAGTTTATCCACGACATCCACACAGTTCTGACGTGTACATGATTTCCTAATGATTCAATTTTTCAATTTTCTTCTAAGTGTTGTATCATGTGGTTACAACCAACACTTAATTCAAAACAGTAATATATTGAGGAAGTTGGGTAAAATATTTTTAAATATACCTTTCTAGGCTCTTCCAAAATGGAAAAGCATAGATCTCCTTTTCCACTCATTTGAGAGAATTTATGTGCTTAATTTTCTTTAATGTATGATTATTAATGTGGAGCAAAAATTTAGTAACTACAATAATTTAATTTTTTTTTAATTAAACTCTGCTAAACACATTTTAAGGTATATGCTTCACTATTTATTTTAAGTTATCTTCAATGTGGCATCATTTAATTTAAGCATTACATTTTTGCCTACTAATTATTATTATTATTGTTATCTATGATTTTTTAAAAGCAAAATTAATTCTTCTAATATTTATTTAAGAATTCGGGGTCCCATATACATGATAAACTTAGGGCAGGTTTTTTATCTCAATCAAATCAATAAATCAACTCCAGAACTGACTGTTAAAAATGTGTTTATGTTGAGTTTCAAGAGGTCCATAATGCTCATTTTCCAAATATATACATTCTATGAAGCATTTTTTCTTTTAAATATTTTAAGACCTAATATTCTCACAAAACAATTTAATTTTTCCATTGAATTTCCAGTTCCTAAAGACTTTCGTCACTTTTTTTACCTATTTAAATTAATTAATTAATTTTTATTTTTTTAATTTAATTTAATTTTATTTTATTTGTCAAAATACATTGTACTTGATTTTCATGCCCCTTTACCGGTTCCTCTCCACCCCTCTCCCCCCTTCCACATCTTATCTGTGCACTTGGCGTAAATAGTTCAAGGAATTTTTGTGGTTATTATGTCTTCTTCCCCCCAGCCTTTATTTGTTTGTGTGTTTATTTATTTATTAATTTTTAGCTCCCACAAATAAGTGAGGACATGTGGTATTTCTCTTTCTGTGCCTGGCTTGTTTCACTTAATGTAATTTTCTCTAAGTCCATCTATGTTGTTGTGAATGGTAGTATTTCCTTCTATTTTATAGCAGAGTAGTATTCCAGATCTACCATATGAATACACCCAGAGGAATGGAAATCATCATGCCGAAGGGATACCTGTACTCCGATGTTTATTGCAGCTCTATATACAATAGCCAAAAGCTGGAACAAGCCCAAATGTCCATCATCTGATGAGTGGATAAGAAAACTGTGGTACATCGACTTTTGTCACTTTGATGGCTTTAATTATAAAAATTACCACACATAATTCTTGTTACAGAATGTCTCAGATGTGACAGACTGATTCCCCATTCCTGAGCACACATGAAACCCTCAGTTCCTAGCTTTCTTGCTCTTGGGTTGGTGCTATGTGACTGTTTGTGAACTCCCTGACATACCCTGCAGGATCCTACACAGAAGGTATTTTTGACGATCTCAAGGCAGAGTATCCGGTGGAGGAGTCTGTTGAGACTGTAAGGGGTGATGAGTCACAAGCAGGAAGGATCCTGAATGCTTACATCACTTAAAAAAATCCGATAGACATCAGACTGCGATATAAGCAAGAAATAAACTTTCATTTTGCTGAGCTGCTGAGATATGAGACTGTTGGTTATAGTCAGCAGCAGTAAATATTCTAACATGCTAGATAAACAAATTTTACAAAAACTATTTTGCATATATGTGTAATAGTACTTTTTAAAAAGCAGATTTTTGAAATAAATCTTAATGCTCACAGAAATTCAATGACTTTGAAGGAAACAGTGCAATCAGAAATTATCAATGTTTATAATAATCATGTTATCTTTGAGATCACAAGTGATTATGACATATATATATAGACAGAGAGACAGAGACAGATAGATACTTGTGTATGTATATACAAATATGTAAATACATATATATATTTATATTTAATAAATTTTTTTCCTGAATTGGTGGATAGAAAACCTAGATGTGGGATGCAGTTTACTGTATGAGATCGGGTGCCCAGATCATATTATTCACTGTAATAGTTAGTGCATTGCTGGCACAAAATAGGTGCTTTAAAATATCTGAAAAAAATGAGTAAATGAAAGGAATTATAGTAATCTTTTGCTGGTATGTAAGACAACCAAAATTCAGCTAGGTTTACTCCAAAATTATTGAAGTGTATTGTAATTCTACAAACCCATTTGCCCCCTTGAGGAAAACATGCTCTTCAAATTGGTAGCAGAAGACCAAGTCACTGGAGCAGTCAAGTCTATGCTTGTGTTTGCCTAAAACATATTATTAAAGAAAACCAGAGCCTGACAGTAGGTAAAGCAGTAAGAACAGATTTTATTCAGAAAATATTGCAATACAGGAAAAGAAACAATATAAAGCTGGACTCAATTTTGAATACAAATAGAACAAGCGGGGATTTACAGAGCAGGAGCTGGTCTGTGGTGGTGGTGGTGAGTGGATGGAAAATTACCAAACGGAGACAGGAAATAGAGGATTCTTGCTAAACTGACCTGACAGGATTGTTGTTAAAGTGAGACCAGGTTGATCAGATCGTCAAGGGTGAAAGATCCTTTTTAAACTGACTTAGCTGTATTCTTGCTAAAATTGGGCAATGCAGGCCCAGCGAAGATGGGAGCTAAGATCAACACCTAGAAGAGGGCTTACAGGAGCCTGTCTGAAGTTTGGTGAAGGAGAGAGTCTTTGTCAAAATATAATGACAAACCACAACTTACTCTGGCATATGAATGTAAACAGATGGCGATAATGGAAGACAATTAAAGAAATGGCATCTAGCCATTTAAGCTTTTTTCAAGTAAAAATAATACACATATATATTGATAAGAATGTTCAAACCTATCCATGTTGAAGATATATAAATGGAAATATTATTTCTATATCTTCAAAGATTTTTAGGGAAAAAACAAACAAAATATAGTTTTCTTTCTCTCATTTTCATTATGTAAAAAATTGTATTTCCGGGTAAACAATATATACCTAAACAAACCTCTACTAAGCTATGAAATTATTAAAGAAAATAATGCTCTATTAAAATTTTTTCATACTTATTGGACATGTTCATTCAGTTCATTACATCTAATCAACAACTTAACATCTGTTTTCTTTTCAGTTTAGCCTCTATATTTGAAACCTGAGCTATCTTTACAAAACAATTATTCCTCTGATATTTTATGCCATTTATGCAGAGGAAATCCTCTTATTTTGCACTATTAGATTCTTGCTATTTCAGTTTTTTTTCTTTTTTAATGTACAAAAATAAAATGGTCTGCAGAAACTCCATTTCTTCATCTGAACTCCTGGCTTAGCCTAGGACAACTCCTGGCTTAGTCCATCTCAGCAGCAAAAACTATTTATGTTCTCATCTTTGCTTATAAATTTTAAAAATAATATTGACATTCTTCAGAACTTTCTATTTACTATATAATCTAACTCTTCGATACTTTATCAACCTTTATTACACAGTTCAAACATTGTAGGGCAAAAGAAGTTTAAGGTACATAAAAACAAATCTGAGGCTACAGTTTTCTTTATTTGTTTTTTATGTTTCAAGTATATGGGTCTGTTTATAGCATTTAAGGCTGAGAAGCATTAGGCTTCTAAGTACTTAGAGTAGCATAAATAAAGGGACTTATTCAGGAGATTATTGGAAAAGGATTAGTGGTAAAATAAGTGAAACTGTGTGCCTGTGTACTTTCTTGATTACTCTGCACCCCCACCTGCCTGCATGACAGAGATAACTCCGGTTTTGTGCTGTGCTAACATTAAAGAGAGCTTACTAAAACAGCAACTATTAGTAGCAGTTTACATGTATCATTTGCTAAGGATTCGCTTATTTACTCAAAATAGAAAAATGGAAAGACAAGCAGTCTGGTAGAAAATATTTTCAATACATATATCTGATAAAGGACCTTTTCCCAAAATATAAAGAGAAATCTGAAAACTCAGCTCTAAGAAAAAGAACAATCTGATTAAAAATTAATCAAAAGACCTTTGAGAGACACCTCACCAAAGAGTATATGCAGATGGTAAGTGAGCATATGAAAAGATGTTTCACATCATTTGTCACCATTGAGAAGAATTACAATTACACATCAAAATTACAATTACTCACCTATTAAAACGGCCTAAATCCAGAACACTGACAACAAATGCTGGCAAGTATGTGGAGTAACAGGTATTCTCAGTCACTGCTGGTGAGAATGCAAAGTGATGTAGCCACTTTGGAAGTCATTTTGGCAGTTTATTCTACAACTAAACATACTCTTACCATACGATCCAGCAATTGCACTGCTTAGTATTTATCCAAAAGAGTTTAAAACTTATGTCTACAAAAAAACCATCATGTGGATTTTTATAGCAGCTTTATTCATACATGTCAAAATTTGGAAGCAAGCGAGATATCCTTGAGTAGCTGAATGGATAAATAAATTGTAATATATCCAGACAATGGAATATTATTCATTGAATGGATAAAAAACCTTAGTATATCTAGACAATGGAATATTATTCAGCACAGAAAAGAAATACATTATCAAGCAGTGAAAACACTTGAAAGAAACTTATATGCATGTTACTAAGTGAAAGAATCCAATCTGAAAAGGCTACATACTGTATTGTTCCAACTTTAGGACATTCTGGTAAAGACAAAACTATGAAGACAGTAAGAGGATCAGTGGTTGCTAGGGGATGGAGAGAAGAGATGAATACTTGTAGTACAGAGGATTTTTAACGCAGTGATACCACTCTGTGTTGTACATATTCCGTATGTATTTTATAGTGGTGAATATACATTTATCTACTACAGTGGGTAATGAACACTATGGTGGCCACTATGTCCAAACCCATGAAATGTACAACACCAACGGTGAACCCTCTAGTAAACTATGGACTTTAGGCAGTAATGATGTGCCAATGACTGTAACAAATGTACCATTCTGGTGGGGGATTTTAATAGCAGGCAATGCTGTGAGTATGTGGGAGCAGGAGGTAGGTTGGAAATGTCCGTACCTTCCACTCATTTTTGCTATGGACCTAAAACTTCTCTAAAAAATAAAATCTATTTTAAAATAGACAGAAAACAAAAAAACAGATCACAGACTAGATTTGGCCAGTGGACTGTAGTTTGTTGACTCCTGACTTATGTCTTTTGTTTAAGGAACAAATGTAAGAATACCAAAGTGTGTTACAGTTACATTTGCTGCATAATAAATCACCCTAAAACAAAAATATATTAAAATAAGATAACGTAAAATAAAAATTCTAAAATAATTATGTTTTCAGATGAACAAAACTGAAATAATTTGCTGCCAGCAAAAGCTGCACTAAATAAAATAAAAAGGGAAATGTTTAAGATAAAATGAATAATTTCAGAAAGAAACAGAAAATGCTAAAAGGATAAAAAGCAATGAAAAAATGTGAATAAATATAAATGAGTATTGATTATAACCAAACAAAAACAAACATACTGGTAATGTCCAGGGAAGAGTTAAATTAATGTTGGTAATATAAAGGACTGGAAATGGTAAATACATTTAAATTGTTCCAAGTTTCTAGCATTACTGAAAAATATAAAAATAACCGTAGGTTTTATACTGTATTGTGGTAATGATATATAGAAACATCTGTAGGTTAACCACAGGTAGAAAAAATAATACTCCCTACCCCCAGATGTTCACATTCTGATATCTGGATTCTGTGACTATGTTTGTTATCTATGGAAGAAAAAGAAACTTTGATGATGTCATTAAGGTTAAGGACCTTGCAATGGGTAGATTATCCTGAATTACCTGTGTAGGTCCAACCTAATCACAAAGTCCTTAAAAGTGGAGAACTTTCCCTGAGTGAGCAAGGTGAGGTCAGATCAAGGAAGGAGGTGACCACATCTATGTGGGTCAGACAATTGTGACATGCAAAGGACTCTACCAGCTAATTTTGACTTCGAAGATAAGAAAAAGGGCCTATGAATCAAGAAATGCAGGAAGTGTCCAGAGGCTAAAAAAGGCCAAGAAACAGATTTTTCCAGTGGATGCTAAAATTCGATAAAATTTTATCAATTTATGGGAAGGAAAATCACAGCAAAGAAAAGGGATAATTCTTGATTGACTAAAAATATCTTCAAGAGTACCTATAGCCACTGTTTTTATCACTGATAACAAATGATGAATTATTGATATCCTTTTTTTATAATGGAAAAAAAAAATAAAGAAGAAAAACCATTATTACCAGTTCTATTCAACCTGCTGTGGATATCCTAGCCATTGAAATAAAGTATGATAAATAAAGAAAGTCACAAGTATTTGAATTAGTGTAAAGTCATTATTTACAGAAGACATAATTGCTTACATAGAAAATCCAAAAGAATTTTAAACAAATAATTTATCAAGATTGTTGTATGGAAGATCAATAACAAATCAATTGTTTCCATATATCAAAAGTACACAACTAAGAAATGAAACTAACAGCACCAAAATTCAAATAAATGGCAATAAATTTAACAAAATATTTGGGAGGTTTGTACACTGAAAACTACAAAACATCTAGAAGAGAGGAGATCAACTGTCCTCATCACAAAGAAATGAGCACTTCTTGAAATGATGAATATGCTAATTACCCTTATTTGCTCATCACATTGTATACAGTCATGAAATATAACTCTGTACCCAATAAATACGTATAATCGGTATGTCAGTTAAAAGTAAATTTTAAAAAAATTATGAAACTCTATGAGACAAATTAAACAAGAATATTTGGATGGATATTCTGTGTCATGGGTTAGAATACTTACGAGTGTAAAAATGTCACTTTTTTTCAAATTGATCCATTGATTTAATACGGTTTGAATAAGAACCCTGGGATTTTTTGTAAAAAAGTAATTCTAAGATTTGTTAGAAAATGTAAAACACAACGAGTATCCTTGTTGCTTGTTTAAGTAAGGCAGTCTTTAAAAAGAACAAAGCTGGGGTCTTATATTCCCAGAAATCAAAGAAACCAAATATCACGTTACTTACTAACTAGTGGAACAGTGAGATATGGGTTCAGGGATTAAGAAATAATTAAATCAATGGAACAACAGATGGAACAGAAAGATACTCAGACAAATGTCTTGATTTTTATGATTTCCTAATGCACTGAATAAATAATGGTCTTTCCAAAAAACAGTGATAAGTCAATTCAATATCTTAAAAAAAAAAATGACTCTTTACCTTACCTCATAATCTACACAGTGACATACATATACATAATAAATCAATTCCAGATGGATTGTAGATGATCTAAATAAAAGGTAAAATAATAATAGTTTTCAATGGAAATTAGAAGAATCTCCATGAGTTTATAAAGGAAGCAAAGATTTCGTAAATAGAACACAAAAAGACACAAAATAATGAGAGAAAGGTATAATATATTGGATTACATTAACATTAAGAAAGTCTGTTTTTCTAAACACAGAATTAAGGAACCGAAAATGTTAAGTATAGACTAGGATGTAATATATGGTAATTTATATATATATAATGATTTCTACCATTACTTATTGACTGTCATAGATCTGCACAAAAATCATTTGATATATCTGACAAGTTAGTATCTAATGGCAGAAATAATGATTTGTAGAGGCTTGAATAGGCTGTGGCAAATGAAGGTACTAAAAAGATCATAAAATATGAAAATATACTATATTCATTAGGGAGTTAGGGTGAAATTGGGTAAGGGACACAAAGAATAATTAGGATTTGTGAAGTCTTTTAACTTAAAGAATTGCGATTTGTGAACTTTGCCACGTGTTACTTTATTTATTGCGTTAAGTATGCAAGGGTTACTTAAAAATGCAAGGTTAAGTGATTAATGATTAACTTTTTTTTCCAAATAATTATTTGTTAAATGGAAATACAACTAAAATGTAGCAAATAAAAATGAAATTAACATAATTTCACTATATTATATTAAATAAATATTTATTTTATGAGGAAAATATTGGCTTGAGTAAATGGATATTCAATAAATTCTAGAAAGTATACCATAGCTTATAAATACTATTACCAAATCTGCATTTGAAAAAATGGTAATTTCTCTAATAGTTGGTGAGGTTAGCATGAATAAAGTTTATTATATAAGTCAAATGAAAATGCCTTTGAGGGACATAGAGTTTTAATTGTCAGCATCTACATAAGATTCCAACTCAAACATTTTATTCCTTAAAAATTAGAAGGAATATAATCTTTTTTATTTAAAAACAAATAGCTTTTTGCTATTCTAGTAGGAATAAACAGATATAATCTTTTCTATATTACTACCTATATCCTAACACAAAAGAAAATTGAATTACTCTCTACTGGTACTTTCCATAATATTTAAAATGTCAAAATCATTTCTGAATCAAGGAAATACTGTAGCCACATAGAAGATACCATGATACAAAGTATAAGTTAATACGTTTTTATATCTAATAATTTTATTATTTCAAAATTATGGTAAAATTAATACTTTCAGTTTGTTAATAGAAATATATTGATGGTCATATATGGATATGTACAAACACACACATATATATATATAATCCAGTTTTAACAGAAATGGATATTTCATCCATCCAGATGAGCTTTGAAAACATCTAGACCTAATACACAATATGCCTTAAGCTCTTTCTTAATGTCAGTTTTAATTAAGCCAAATTTTTATCACAGAGATTTAAAAACTCTTTTTCATTCTATTATTATCAGATTATAGCCAGAATAAAACAACAAATGTTTTTGGTCTCTAAGATTTTAAGGTAGCTGTCAAGAAATTCAAACAAAACCAGAGTTGCAGGAAGCCCTCTTAGGATTCAACCTTGCTCTCAAAAGCAAAGCCCGGAGAACTGGCAATGACCTGTACGCGAGCTGCAATGGTCCTCTTTAAATAAAGCTAAATGAAATACTGCCATTTGCAACAACATGGATGGACCTTGAGAGAATTATATTAAGTGAAACAAGTCAGGCACAGAAAGAGAAATACCACATGTTCTCACTTATTGGTGGGAGCTAAAAATTAATATATAAATTCACACACACACACACACACACACACACACACACACACACACACACACACACAAACGGGGGGGGGGAAGAAGATATAACAACCACAATTATTTGAAGTTGATACGACAAGCAGACAGAAAGGACATTGTTGGGGGGGAGGGGGGGAGGGAGAAGGGAGGGAGGTTTTGGTGATGGGGAGCAATAATCAGCCACAATGTATATCGACAAAATAAAATTAAAAAAAAAATAAAATAAATAAATAAATAAATAAATAAAGCTAAATAGCTTAGGAGAGAATTTAAACAACAAAAGTTTTCACATATTATAAACCACACTTTAGGTTAAAGATATATCTGAACAAATGACTCAAAAATCCAAAACAAATAAGAATTTTATACCTTTATACCTTTGCTTTGTTTCGCCGTAGTTTCTAGCTGACCATCTGTACATAAAGTTCCTGTGTGTCCTTACGGATGGAACATGAAAAACGATTGGTAAGGTAAATCAGAAATCAAAAGGTGTCTATGGGGGTCAACAGATCAGAAATGTGAACCCCAAAAGGTTAAGGGTTATAATTTAAAAACAAATAATTTTATTTGTTATTTATTTATTTATTTATTTATTTTAGGATTGAGTGTGAGTAATTTTTATTTTTTTATTTATTTTTATTTTGTCATTACACAATGAAAACATTTTTTTGTATCCCTAACGTCCCTCCCCCGCCCCCTTTGCCATCTCCGGTGCCCTCAGTTCCTTTCTCTCCTTTTCAAAGTATCTTTCTGGTTTTGAAGAATTAGGAAGTAAATTACATTATAAAATGTATGTAATAGATGGGGTTTTTGCGTTCTTCTATAAATGTTTATGATGTCAGTGGCACTACTCTTGTACAATATGGAAATGTATGCTGTTGACATGCATTCAGAAAAATATTGGATTCTCTGAACATGAATGATCAAAATATTTAAAATATATAAACCCTAAGTGGTGGAAAATGCAGAAGCTAAATTAAGGACAATTTACTTCTTAAAGATAAATATCATTTTGTTAAACAGCTTGTGTACATCATTATTCTTTGATGTTTTACTGATTACAAGCTTTGATAATTGGAATGCATCTTCTCTATCAAGTTTGTTAAAATTTGTATAAAACTCGAAGTAAATAGAATAGTTAGCCCCGTAATCATTTATTGATTCCTGGACATTCTTGTTTCATCTACACTCTCACTCAATTCTCCTGCTCCAGTACATGCAGTGGGTTCAATTACATACTTCCCAAACTCACTGAAGCTTGAGTTATGTTCCCCAAGTTTTATGTATTATAAAGTTGGTCCCCACTGTGACGTTAAGAGGGTGGGGAATCCTATTATGGTAACTGAAAGGCGGGGCCTTGAAAGGTGATTAGATTGTAGGACCATGCGGTAGAGAATGGATTAAAAATGGTGGTCAGGAGCGTGGTTCTGAGGGCTTTAAAAGAAGAGGAGAGTCTGTCTCTCTCTCTCTTGATCTCTCTGCTCCATCATTTTCACAATGTGATACACTACTGTCATCGTCGCCACCAACAAAGAAAGTCCTCACCAGATGTGTTCCCTGAACTTTGGACTGCACAGCCTCAGAAAGTGTAAGCAATAATTTTCATTTTCTTATAAATTACCCATTTCCAGGTATTTTGTTATAAGGAACAGAAACAGACTGCTACAGTACATTTGCTTTCTTAATGAAAAGATGTTCCACATTTTTCTTGTATTTTCCTGATCCTTCCTGGTTTTAAACATTTCTCCAACAATCCCTAATACATTTTAATGATAAAATATACTTAGAGAACACATTCTATGTGGGTGGTGTTCATTGTTACTGGGTCATTGTTCCTAGGCCCTTTAAATAGATAGAGTTTTTAGAGGAAAAATGTGAGTTCCAAGTGATATTTTAAAATTAAATTTAGAAAAATAGAATTTTACTTTTATATTTTGATTTTAAAATTTTTACTTCTTTGTTCTAAAGTTGGAAATATTGATTCTAATAAGATTAGCAAAATTATTTGTTTTTATACTTTAATTTACATCTAATTTTTGAATACCTATATAAATATTATTAAGAACAGAATTATCAAAAGTATTTTATCATTTGTATTATGTATTAAAATATTCTAATATAGTATATAAATTAGGATATATATGTGTGTGTAGAATATATATATATATATACATATATATATTTGTTTGGTCTTTATATACATCCCATTAGGAGAGTAGAGTCAAATTAATGTGATTTAAAATCACTTGAAATAATGCCTCTCCATTTCTTGATGCTAATTCAAAGAAAGTTAGTTTTGTTTGTATTTTTAATTAATGATTACTTGTTTCGTTTAATTTTATTTTATAATCATGTTTAACCATTTGTAAGTTTTACGGTACAACTTGTAAGAGTTGCCTCACTGAGGTTCTGCTTCTATTCCTGTCATGTCCTCTGTATTTTGTTTCCTCCCTCCTTGCATGGAGTAGCATTCTATTACTGTTGTTTTTACTTTTTCCTTCCTATGTTATAAATTATAAGTCAATATTCATCATGCATTCTCTCTAAGACACATAATATTGTATTGTACACACTGATTTACACCTTATTTTTTCCACTTAACAGCAGTCTTGCTATAAGTCCATAAACATATGGAGAAATATTATTCATTGCTCTAATTAGCTATAGTATAATATAATATTAATACAACCTTTGCAGAAGTATTTTTAACTAGAAAACTAAACAGCTCTCTATATACATTTGTTTTGAACATTCGAGAGGAAAATCTTCACATAATTCCTGCAAAAACCATGTAGTATTATGTGCTCATGAAAATTCACAAAATCATGCATAATATTGGAAGGAAAGAATTAGCATAATTCTCTTAAATGAGTTTTAAAAGAAGAAAAAACATAAAGAAATGAATAAAGGGAATATTTAAATAAATAAATAAAATAAAGTAAAATGCTCATGACTACAAGGTTGCTACACATCAAGCAAGCCGATCAAGTTTAAGCTGACATTTTTTTGTGTGTTTGGTGTTTTAGGGAAGTGGAATTTTAGAGTGTTTGGGAAGCTAACATGTACACTGATTAGAATATAAATCAATGATTCTGAGATAATATTCTTCTTATTAATTTTTATTAATTATTGTGGAACAGCTTATTGTCTTCTCGATATGATGATGTGGTTCTTATATTCCCTTTTGGCTATTAATAGAGTATATTCATGCTGCTTAGAGATAACTCTTTGTCATTAGTTCGAGGTATGGTAGATTGATCAGATTGCATTGAATATCTATACATGTCCAATTTAAGTCTGTCTTTCTGATATAAATAGAGAACAACTCTGTTGTCTTTATTTTGGGCCTGTGGGTGGAAATGGCTTTTTTAAAATCAGCAGTAAAGTTCATCACTGCTTTTCAAGTTTAATAGTATAAAAGGTGAAAGCATTCTCATTTACATAAGCATAATTATTTATTTCCCAGTGATTGGTCTGGAGTAAAAACGCACCAATTGGTTGATTGTTAAGAGTACAAACAAGGTCTTGGGATAATAATGAAGAATAGATAGATAGTAACAGTAACGAAGAATAGAACAACAGTAAGAAGCAAGGGAAAAATTATATGGTAAAACTGGTATTAATTATTTTGTCAATTATGTTAAAGTACACTTTGATCAAATATAAGGAGAAATTTTATTCATGCTGAAGGTTTGCTTTTTTAATAACAAATTGTTTTTATTAAAACTCTTGATTATCCCACTATTGCTTCATTTGGTTTGCAATATTTCAATTAAAAAGTAAATCTGTTAATGTATTTTAAGATCTTAGCTTTGCTAAGGCTTTAAGTTCCCCCAAATAGCTTGTTACTTAGCAAGTGCATCAAATCATTAAATTATACCTTCATGTTGTAGAAATTTAAGTCAGGATTCAAAATAGTCTAACTGATTCTGACTGCAACATTCACATTAATTAGAGTTTGTTTAGTAGTTGCAAGATGTTGGACAGTTAACCAAATTAAAAAAAGACAAGGGTACTTATAGCTGAGCAGAAATATAACTTATCCTGACCGATTCTATTACCTGTTAAGAACATGTTATTCATATATTTCTATTTATCATATAAAGTAATCAAATGTAAAGTTATAAGCTAATACACTACATACTCTGGTTTGAAAAAGGGAAAAAAATTATATGTTCAGAAAGTATGCATGACAAGGGATAGATATACATGCAAGGTTCTAGGGGAGAGAGACAGAGCATGTGTGCTAGCGCAAGGAAGACTGACTTCTACAGTAGGAGAGAAGACCCAGGGTCGTTCTTATTATGGCAAAAATGTATGTCATTGGCTAGTGTATGACTGACTGGTCATCTAATAAAATAGACAACTGTGAGTATACTCCATGTTCCCTCGATGATATCAAATAATTTTATCATTTTGTATGATATAGTAACATGGAACATGAGTATATTGTTTTAATTTTTGCAATGTTTATTTCACATAACATTCAAATACACAATGAAAAATAAGTTGGTTAATCATAAAAATATTTTGTCTCATGTTTGTCAGTTTCCAAAAGTCCTGTATATCAAAGCAAGATAATTACTTTTAAAAAACAAAAGTAAATACAATGTCAAAAAATCCAAAATCTAAGCTCACTGTCTTTGAAATGCTTAAAGGTTCATGTTTGTTTGTTTGTTTGTTTGTTTGTTTTGCTTTAATTACCCCAGTCTTCAAAAGAATGTATTCAACATTTTTGATACGCTTAATATAATATTTGTACTTTTCAATAGCTCATTCATTCATTCATCTAGGAACATTTTTTTATGAAACAAAGTTTTTTGATAGGGTCAATAGATTTAAAATTATCTACACAAAAAAAGATGTACAAGAATAGGAAATAGTACGGAAATTATTTCATAAAAGAAGAAATCTTACAAAAAGTCTCTACAGTTCTCTGACTAGCTGCATCTCTCCGAGTAATTTGTCTGTTTTATGTAAGATCTATATATAGTGCTTATATGTAAATGAAGACAGTATTAGCTCCTGTCTTATAGGTTTATTTTAAGGAATAAAAGAAATAATTAATGTAACCCCCTTAGCATTGTCTCTGACAGATAGTGAATACTGAAAAAAGTAATAGCTGTTACTGTGTTACATAAGAGTGAGCTACTTCTTGTGATGGATGACTACACTCAATAGAGTTTGGTTATTGCTGGATGTGCCACACAAAGGAATGGTAGTATATTCAATTTTTTCTCTTTGATAATCACAGAAAATTGACCCATTTTCTCCACTTTCACACTTACACTCTTTCTGAAGGCTTCAGGTAGTTGACAGTGGTCATAAATTTGCTAATAAAGAACACAGAAAACATAGTTCCATTCCCTCCTATTCCCTGCTTCAATTCCCCCCCCCCCCTTACCTCTCTCTGCTTCCATATTTTGTCATTCAGGTCACTGCAGTGGTTTTTTGTTCATTTCACTATGCCTCATTAGTATCTCTGTTTCATCCCTCAGGAGATGTGGGTTCAAACTAAGTAAACTCTCCTTTCAAGATTCTTGGGAAATTCACTACCTTGTCACACAGTGTTGGACCTTATTTTTCATGAACAACATTTTTTTTGTGTGTGTATATAATTTCATTTTGGATCTTTGATTGACCTTATTTTGAAAACTTTGTGTGTGACCACTAGGAATGATTTCTGGTTTTGGTACTGTTCTTACCTTTGTTTTAATTGGCTGGGTTACTCAAGGTATGCATCCTTCTCTACAGTCTAGAAAACAGAAAATTTTGTTTCTGTAATTTATAGATATATGCCAGCTTAATGGAAAACAAACAAAATCCCCCCATGTGTTTTCAGAAAAATAACTGGCTCTCCTCTCAGGCAGACATGCTCAGAAGAAGAAAGTGAATATCCACACATGTCAACAGAGAACTGAAAATTAGAAATATAAAAAAAAGTAGTAGGTAGCACAGGGAAGCTACCATCTTATTTGGTGTTCAGAATACATTTCACACTGAGAAAAAAAAGAATGTGGATTTGGGGCAAACACTTACTAAGTTATTTTTGCTTATTGAGAGATTGTGTGTTATATATAGCAATTTATCCAAGTTTCATAAACCCCTAAATAGAAATTTGAAGAAGAGCAATTAATACTTTCCATTACATTTAATTATGCTTAGAAATCTGGAAAATCTGGAGCAACTGCAAAAAGTAAAATTGCTTATAAGTGGTTTTCTCAAACTTCTCATAGTTATACTGAAAGCATTAGTGCAGATAATGTTTAGGAGGAAAATAAGGAAACCATATCTATATGTAAAGTACTATAATTTAATGTTTAGTTTAATGTTTTAATAAACTAATTAATGTAGTAAGAGAAAGATGAAACTAATTTAATCTTCCCTATTATCCTTAATATAGAACTATATGCAATGATATATAGTCCACAGAAGGATTTCCACAAGAAAAATCAATACTTTGAAAGAAATGTTAAAATTACAACAGAGTTGTTCAATAATTATTATAACAAATCATTTCATTACTTTAAAAAATAATGAATTTCTTATGAGAAACATATTTTGTTCTCTGTGACAAGTAGATTTTGATTGTTTATTTCACTTAAATATTGTGGACACATTTATATAAATTTTTATTCATAAAAAAATCATCATGTGGGTGAAGAAATAGTCTTTTCAACAAGTGGTCTCAGAAAAACCAGATTTTCACATGCTAAATAATGGAGTTAGACTCCTCCCTCATACAGTGTACCAAAATTAATTCAAGTGGATCATAGATCTAAATTTAAGTTCTAAAATAATAAAATTCCTATAAGAAAACATAGAGTAAATTTTCATGACCTTGGGTTAAGGTATGGTTTCTTAGCTGTGACTCCAAAAACACAGGAACATTCACAAAATCAAAAAACTGAAAACTCCCCAAATTTGTATCAACTGATGGATGAATAAATAAAATGTGCCAGTATCCATACAATGCAATGTCATTTATGCATAAACAGAAATGAAGTACTGATATGCTCTACAACATGGAATGGACTTTGAAAACTTTATGTTAACTGAGATGCCAGACACAAAAGGCCACATAAAGTAGCATTTCATTTATATAAAATACCCAGACTAGGCAACTCTATAGAGACAAAAAAATGAATTAGTGGGTCAGGAATTGGATAGGGAAAAGAGCAATTGCTGTTGGATATGGATTATCTTCTTGGTGTGATGAAAATATTATGGAACTAGATAACTAGGATGTTTGCAGAACTTGGTGAATATGTATAAGGAGAACGTGACTTAAATCTTAATAAAAAATATATGAGCATAAAATGAAGGTTGTGATGTTTAATTTCATGTGTTAACTTGATTGGGCTAAGGAATGACATATAACTAGTTAGACATTATTTCTGGATATGTCTATGAAGATGTTTCCTGAAGAGATTAGCATTTGAATCAGTAGCCTGAGTAAAGAAGATCCAGTCTCACCAGTGTTGGCCAGCATCACCCAATCTATTGAGTGTCTGAATGGAACAAAAAGACAGTGGAAGGGTAATTCTCTCTCTCTCTCTCTCTTCTTGAGCTTGGACATTCATCTTCTCCCATCTGTGGACATCAGGGTTCCAGGTTCTCAGGACTTTGGAGTTTAGGATGTTTCAGACTTAATGATTTTACAAATACCACAACCCTCTTTTCCCCACTTCCCCCCACATCATGCACTTGGAATTGGACTGGATTACACCACCAGATCTCCTATTTCTTCAGCTAGCAGATGCATATCATGGAACTTCTTGGCTTCCATAATTACATGAGCCAAATCCTATAATAAACCGCCCCATATCTATCTATCTATCTGTCTGTCTATCTATCTATCTATCTATCTATCTATCTATCTATCTGTCTGTCTGTCTGTCTGTCTGTTCATCCATCCATCCATCTATCTATCTATAGCTTGTTGGTTCTGTTACTGTGAAGAAAGTTAACTAACACAAAGGGAAATTAAAGATGTTTTTACAAAAACCAAAAACAAAACATCATAATCAGAAAATATTACTGAAGAAATTAAATGAATAAGTAATGTCTAAGCTATTTGCTTTTAGCCTTATATATCATTATTAAATAAATTTAAAGTTTTTTTTCATATGTGATCCATTTCTGTATACACGATTATTAATTAAATATGAAAGTATAATGCTTACAACTATTTCAAATAAATGTCAGAATCGTAATTCACTGTGTATATTATATCCTAAAATAGGCTCTATTGGCAGGTAAAATTAAATGCAAGAACACAATTCTTACTTACAATGTATTAATTGTTACACATTTTTTCAAACAAACTGAGCACTTTATAATTTATGTGATTGGATAATGAGAATTAATTCACATTTTTAGCACAGCTATATTTAACTCCATGTTCCAATTCTCAATTTGTCTCATTTTTTAAAATTTTGTAAAATTTATTAGGAGTCAAATGTGAGGACTGACCCAGGAAACAATATTGGACAGAGTCAGAGAAGTGCTCCAAAGACTATAACAAAAATCAAAAGCTTTACAAACAGAAAATACTGAAAAAATAAACACGAAAAAGTGGATTTTGGTTATTTCAAAGTTACTTTCCTTGTGTGATGGGGACAGAGAGACAGAACAATAGGAAAATAACTGACTGGTTAACATCAGATAAATTCTGGCAAACAGGTATCACATATAGTTACAGTAATTTACAAAACATAGGCTAGTTTTAAAAAAGAGAGAGAGAAAACCCAAATAACAAAAATCAGAAATATAAAAGGAAACATTACAATGAATGACACTGAAATACAAAGAATCATTAGAGATTATTATTAACAACTGTATGCCAACAGATACGAAAGTCTGGAGGAAATGGAAGAATTTTTGGACACATGCAAACAACCAAGACTGAGTAAAGGAGAAATAGAAAATCTGAACAGACCAATAGCAAGCAATGAGATTCAAGAAGTAATGAGCAATCTTCCAAGAAAGAAAAGCTCAGGACCAGATGGCTTTACAGCTGAACTCTATCAAACCTTTAAAGAGGAATTCATAGCAAAGCTCTTCAAACTATTCCAAAAAATTGAAACAGAAGACTTTCTCCCAAACTCATTCTATGAGGCCATAATGACACTGATTAAAACCAGACAAAGATACAACACAAAAAGGAAATTACTGGCTAATATTCTTGATGAACATAGATGCAAAAATCCTCAACAAAATACTAGCAATCAGAACACAGAAACACATCAAAAAATTATACACCATGATCAATTCAGATTCATCCCAGAGATGCAAGGATTATTCAACATACTCAAGTCAATAAATGTGATACACCACATCAACAAAATCAAGGACAAAAACCATATGACTACCACAATAGATGCAGAAAAAGCATTCAACAAAATTCAACATCTCTGCATGATAAAGACTTTTAGCAAATTAGGTATAGAATGAAATAATTTTAACATTATAAAACCATAAATGACAAAACAATTGCCAATGTAATCCTGAATGATATTGAGAGCAAGAGAACAAGACAAGGATGCCCACTCTCACCACTCCTGTTTAACACAGTATTGGAAGTACTTGCCAGAGTAATCAGGTAAGAGAAGGAAATAAAAGGAATCAAGATTGAAAATGATGAAGTCGAATTGTCCCTGTTCGCAGATGACATGATTTTATGTAAATATATATATATTTACATAAATATATATGTAAATATTTATATATATGTATAAAATTCTAGACTATACCAAAAAACTGCTACAGCTGATTAACAGTCTCAATAATGTTGTAGGATACAAAATCAACACCCCAAAATGTGTAGCACTTTAATACTCCAATAACAAAGAAGCAGAAAAAGAAATCAAGCCCATTACAATAGTCACACACACAAAATAAAACACCTAGGAATCAATTCAACAAAGGAGGTGAAAGATCTCTGTAATGAAAACTACAAATCACTGCTGAAAGATGTTAAGGACATAAAAAGATAGAAAGACATTTCATGCTCTTGGATTGGAAGAATTAACATCCTGAAAATGTCCATTCTTCCAAAAGCAATCTATAGATTCAATGCAATCTGCATCAAAATACCAATGACATTCTTCAAAGAATTAGAAAAAATAATCCTAATATTCATATGGAACAAGAAAAGACTCGAATAGCCAAAGCAATCCTGAACAAAAAAATAAGAACAAATAAAGCCAGAGGCATAACACTACCCAACTTCAAATTATATTATGATGCTATTGTAACTAAAACAGCATGGTACTGGCATAAAAACCAACATTTGGAACACTGGAACAGAATAGAAATCCAAGAATCAACCTGCATGCTTACAACTAACATCTTTGACAAAGGCAACAAGAACATACATTGGGGAAAAGACTGAGTCTTCAATAAATGGTGCTGGGAAAATTGGACATCCATATGCAGAAAATGAAAGTGGACTTGTACCTCCCACCATATGCCAAAATAAACTCAAAATGGATTAAAGACTTAAATATAAGACTCAAAGTGATAAAATTACTAAAGGGAAACATTCCTGGTAGTAAAATAGAGCAAATATTTTATCAATAAGACTCCAAAAGCAAAAGCAGCAAAAGAAAAAAATTAACAAATGGGATTATATCAAACTAAAAAGCTTCTGCACAGCAAAGGAAATAATCAACAGAGCAGAAAGACAACCTACCGAATGAGAGAAAATATTTGCAAAGTATATATCTGACAAGGGATTAATATCCAGAGTATATAAAGAACACAGAACATATATTGTAAAAAACTAAATAATCCAAATGAAAAATGGGCAAAGGAGATGAACAGGTAATTTTCAAAGGAAGAAAGATTACAGTGGTCAACAGGTACATGAAAAAATGCTTAATATCACCAGTCGTCATGGAAAGGCAAGTCAAAACCACACTGAGATATCATATCACCCCAATTAGACTGGCCATTATTAAAATTACCAAGAATGACAACTGCTGGTGAGGATGCAGGGAAAGGGGAACTCTTCTATACTGTGTGGGACTGTAAATTAGTACAGCCATTATGGAAAACAGTGTGGAGGTTTCTCAAACAATTACAAATAGAACTACCATATGATCTAGCAATCCCACTGCTGGGTATATATCCAAAGGAATGGAAATCATCATGTCAAAGGGCCACCTGAATTCCCATGTTCATCACAGCTCTATTTAAAATAACCTAAATATGAAACCAACCTAAATGTCCATCGAGCCATGACTGGATAAGGAAAATATGGCATATATACACAATGGAATAACACTCAGCCATAAAAAAAGAATGAAATTCTGCCACTTGTAGCTACATGGATGAGCTTGGAGAATATTATGTTAAGTGAAATAAGCTAGACACAAAAAGAGAAATACTGCATGTCCTCACTCATAACTGGGTACTAAGAAAGAAGGAAGGAAGGAAAAAACCACAATAATATGTTTAACTTTCAGAAGGAGAAAATAAACCTAAAGATACTAGAAATTGGGGGGAGGGAGGGAGGAAGAGGTGGTGTGGCATGATAGGTCAGGTATGAGGCATAAAGAAAAATACAATTTGTAATAATGAATATGCTAATAAAAAAATCAGAGTATAATAATCATTAGTGATATTGTCAAGATCCTATATCCATACAGCATTTTGCCTGCTAATCCATTTGCATATCTTTGTTGAACACTGATATAATAGAAGTAAATAGTAAAGACATTCACTCTGAACATTAATGGAATTGTGGTGTAACAGAATGTATTTGGACTTTCAAACTAAAAGAGTAGATTTTTATTTTTATTTATAATTCTGGATCTATCGCATTTAGTTTGTCAAATAAATGTTAGTGTAGACTTGCTGCTTCTTAGGATGTAAAAATATTCAATAATTTAGCTTCACATCATAACAGTGAGAAAACACTGGGTAAACTAATAGATATTTGTATGCATATTAGTATATACATAGTACATACATACATGTATATAAATACATATGCATACTAATAACATGTAGATACATGCATATGTATGTATATATTTTGGATATGTATGTATATGCATACATAATATTGTTATTCTATATGCTAATTTAAGAGAAACAAACACAAAGTCTAAATGAGTTAAATTACTTAAGGATAAGCCATTCCTTTAAGAGAAAATCAATAACCACTTTCACTTCTAGGTACATTTGATGAGTCAAAGTGTATGGGAAAGTGAAAGACATAGTCTACTGTAATCAAAGGAAATTTTCTTGAGTAATTTATAAACTACCGAATTTTTTATGGTTTCTGTAAAAAAAAAAGAAAAGAAAATTTCACAACTTTGTAGCTTAATACAACACAAATTTATTGTCTCACATTTTGGGCTCAGAAGTTTGAAATGGGTCTCATGGTGCTGAAAATCAAGCAGGGCTGTGTGTATGTGTGGAGTCTCTCGGGGTGAATCCATTCATTGCCCTTTTCAAGCTTGCCTCGTGGCTCACTTCCTCCATCTTCAAAGCCAGCAACGTGTGGAGTTTTCACATCATATCACTCTGACTTTCTCTTCTGCCACCTTCTTTTACATTTAAGAATCTTTGTGATTCCGTTGTGCCCAGATAATCCAGGATAATCTATTTTAAGGGTAGTTGACTAACAACTTTAATTTCATCAACTACGTTAATCTCCCTTTGGCACGTAACAACAATATTCACAGGTTCTGGATATTAGGACATGGACATGTTTGTGGGGTAGGAGAAAGTGTTCTGCCTATAACAATGCCTAATAAAATAAGGCAATTTGGAATCTGGAGAATTACCAAGCGTAAAGCTGATCTACCCTGCACATTAGTTTTCCTCTCTGGGAACATTACTGAGTAAACAGCGACATAGAAAGCTCAGAACTGGAATCTCATTTGTATAGTTTCATGGATCTTAGCTCCTAAAGCCATGCTGGAGAAGAGGCTTGTTATTATTCTCAAGACTTTTGAAACTAGAAGGAACCCACAATTAACTGAAATGGAATCTCCAAAATAAGTTAATTCATTATTAGAACACAGAAATCAACACCTCAGCTTAAATGCCTTAAATAGGTAAAACAAGGTGTTCCTGGGGGAAAATATTTTCTACTCTATGTTTTACTTTTCTTTCAAATGTAGTTTCAAATATACAATTTTAAAAAAAGGACAGAGAGAGAAGCACTTTCATGTTCATTGCAGAATTATAACAGCCAATAAATGAAAAGAATCAAAGAAATTGTGGAATATATAAGAAATGTAATATTGATGAGCCTTATAAAAAGGAGATTCTGCCATTTGCTACAATATGGATGAACCTGGAAGGCATTGTACTAAGTGAAATAAGCCAGACAGAAATAAAAATACTGCATGATCTCATTTATATGTGGAATTTGAAAAAGTGAAAGATGTAGAAGCAGAAAGTAGAAGGGTGGTTACCAGCGATCAGGACATGAAAAGGGGAGATGTTGGTCAGAGGGTACAAAGTTATAGTTATGTAGGGTGAGTAAATCTAGAAATTTAATGTATGGTATGATGACTATAGTTAATAATACTGTAATGTATACTGGAAATTTGCTAAGAGAGTAGATTTCAAGTGGTTTTAATAAAAAGTAATTACGTGAGGAGAGGGATATGTTAATTTGCATCACTGTAGTAATCATTTCTCTCTGTATATGTGTGTCATCAAAACATCATGTTACACATCTTAAATATACAAGATTTTTACTAAAAACGTGTTAAAATATGAGACATCCAAAAATAGGTAAATGTAAGCCATAAATAAGATAAAATAATATAAGAAAAGCTGCAATGACCCAGATGTTGAAATTAGTATATAATAAATTTGGATTTAGAGTTAAAACTACAATTAAATATTATAAGCATCCTGATTTTATTATAATTTCATTGACTGATCAAAGTAAGTGCTGGGAAGATGAAAATATTTATTCTATTAATTGCTTCTTATTACAGTCATGTATAAGGTATAGTCTATGGATAGAATGTTGTAAAATTTAAGATCAGTACTTAAGAGTCCGAATTATGACTTCAACATTTTCTGGTTATGCAACTGTATTTGGCATCCTCAAGACCACTCTTAGGCTTGCTTCTTCACTAGAACTCACAGTAGTCATAAAACGTGTTATAGTCGTGGATATGATTTTATAGTGAAAATATATGAAAGGGAAAGGTGCATGAGAAGTCCAGGAAAAAACAAGCACAAGCTTCCATGTGTACCCTCCCAGTGGACTTGCTTGGAGATGTTCTCAATAACCCCTGCAACAATAAATTTAAATATATGCTAAATATTCTAAACCAGGGAAACTCACCCATGCCTTGTGTCCACTTTATTGACCTTAGCTACTCAGATATAAATTACATTCTTAGCCTAAACATATCTGATCAAACTGGTACAGCATGGTCCAAGGTTTCACACATGCAAAAATATTCATATCAAGGAGAATATCCCAGGAACTCAGAGGTTATCTCCCACAAGCCGGCCAAGAAGTGCTTTTTATTGAAATGTGCTGAGTTTGAAAAACTGATTACTCCTGAGTTAACACCTTTTCTGCCAGCAACACTGCAAATTACATTATTTCCCTTTGCCACTATTTCTCTTTATAAAAATGGAATTATTTAATGTAGTACACACCAAAACTGTGATTAAATAATAAACTGGATCAAGTAAAACAGTTTGCACCATACCCTGGCACACTGGAAAAATAGCTATTAGCTTTATTAGCATTATTACTGCTATAGTTATTATTGTTATTATTGCTAATTTTCATACAATGTGCAGTAGAATCAGGCCTTAGTAATTCTTAGATCCTCCTAGAATTACAATTCTTCATGGGAAAATAGAACAATAAGTAATCATGAGTATTAAAAGAAAATTGTGCTTGTATATCTGAAACAATTCTTCCCTAAAACTCTGATATACACATTGCTGTGAATATTCTGAACTCAAACGAGTAAAATTAAACCCAAAACATTTAAACATACTACTGCATATTTGTAGCCATTATAATATCTACACCTTAGCATGTTTAATGAAAACAATCTTAAAATGTGTTTGCTTCTAAAAACATGTCAATTTTATAGAGTAAATTTCAGATTGTAGCAATAACAGGGCATCTTTAACACAAAAGTATTCTTCTTTTTTTTTTTTTTTTTTGTCTTTTTCGTGACTGGCACTCAGCCAGTGAGTGCACCAGCCATTCCTATATAGGATCCGAAACCACGGCACGCGCTCCCAGCGCTGCACTCTCCCGAGTGCGCCACGGGCTCGGCCCCAAAAGTATTATTCTTTAAAAATTATTGAATTGACTTAAACAAAGAAGCCTGATTCTATGAACAAAATAGGGGAAAAGATTAGCTGTAGCATTATTGTGATATTTGGATCATTAATACATTAAAGTTTATAGGCATTTGGCAATACGGAATCATGTAAGAAAATATGAAGTAACAGCTCACACTAATATAACTCCTTAAAGACTTAAGATTAACTTTTTATTTTAACAAGGTCCCCTTCCTTTTCTATAATAATCAAAAAATAATAGGAATCTATGATTGCAACTGTGTTCTGAGAGCTCAGGTGGCCGTTGAAATATGATTTTTCATTTAGCCAATAGAAATTTTACATCTATTTAAATGTATTGTCTGAATCTGATTTTAGGATGTTAGTAAGTATACAAAGTATATTTTAACTAATATACTAGTTCCAGTTGAATATTAGGTATTACCAGGATATGTATGCTGAGAAAGATATTGTAACTATTTACTATTAGGTAATTCAAATGGTTTAACCCTTAAGAATACATTTAATCAGACACAAAGATTCTAGCACAATATGGTGACCTAAAAAATCTCTTAGTATCTTTGAATAAAGAAAATGATAGTAAATTTTCTTTGATGCTATCTAAACTAACCTTATAGCATTCACCTATAATAGGAGTGTTAAAAAGGAATCAAACCAAAATATTTTCTTGGCTGTACTTTTATGATAAAGGTAGCACATAATTGTATTGAAAAACAAAGCAATTATACAATTGATACAGATTCATTCACGTTGTACAGCAGTATATTCTTCAATGCTCCTTTCTCACAGAGTTTTATTTCATCATGATTATAACTAATAGATAGTATTAAACAAGACAGTACTAGCCTTTAGAAACACATTAGGCATTACTAATCCATTATTTATAATCCCAGAGAAAGGCAAAATGATGGCCGTAAAAGCATACAGTTTATTAAACCTTTAGTTATTGAGGTTGCTAAAAGAAGTCAAGCAGAATATAAGTTTCATGTTATTATAAAACTAAGTTATAACTTGCCTTTCTATTTGGAAGGATCATGAGTTAATAAAAACACGTTTTTAGAAATAAACTTAATGTTACACTTTAAAATTTAATTAATTAATTTAGGGTGCAATGGTCTGTAATAAAGAAAATTAAGAATTTATATTTATGTATAGCTCTGAAGTGTTGTAATTTTAAGACATTTTATATATTTTATCTGATCCACAATCTCAGAACATAATTAAAAATTTTATATATAATATTTAATATTATGTATAACATATTTTACAATAATATAACATAAAACATATAATATAGACGTTTATAATAGCACTTTCTAAATCTAACATACATGTTAATGACAGCTTTTTAATGTAGTATTTATAAAGCAAAATGATATTATTTAACTAAATAAGTTCACATAAACAGTATTTTTTAAAATCTTGTGATCTTGTACTTTATAAGGAAAACTTTGGAAATAACACTACTTCTAGTACTGTTTCTGCATATAATGTTGCCAATTATGAGAGCAAGTTCTACAGTCTAGACATAGTCTTAAAAATCTAATCTTGCCATTATCTGTTTAACTGAACAAAAAAATAGTTGCACCTTCACCAAACAAAAATTTATACATAAATATTCTGTTTTCACAGAATTGTAAATTTCTCAGATAATAAATCAAAGTACTGCACTGAAGAAACACTCAATAGTCTATTTTTCTTATTTTCAAGTTTTGTATACTTCTACTGACAGTTTCCCCTTTATCACATACGCAAGTGATTTTTGACAATTACTCTTGATCACCAAAATGCTAGTCTCACATGTATGATCCAATTATTTACATTGCTGCAGCATGGGTGCTAATACCGTATGGATTTTTTTTTATTTCATTCTGCAAATTTGAGTCTTGAAATATTAAGCAACTACTATGACACTAATTAACTTCTGTCTGGACATTTTCATAAAGAATCACATATTAGAATTCTAAAAGCTTCTACTATGTGCTCTTCTATTCCAATTCTTGGAAAGTAAGCCCAAGACACACTCTTAAGCAGATTGTACCATCAGAAATTATAGAATTGAGTGAATTCCTTTCTTCTTGAGTTTCTACAAGTTTTACATTGATTCTAAGTCTCCCCAAAGTGACATTTATTATAACTTCTGAAACTGAAACATATAAGCCAGTTTCTTTGGAGGTAATTTTCAGGTTTTGACTCCCAATAAAATACAATTCTTTTTCTTAGTACTTGTCATACTTAATTAAATAAGAATTATTCTCAAATATGACACTACAAGTATTGTGTTAGTTGCACAATATATTTATCCAAATATATCTTCAGAAAAAGGAATAACAGACTTTTCTGAAACTACAAATAACTATATTGACATGACAAGTGAGGAAACTGAGTTAAAGTATTTCTTTCTGAATTCTAATGGCTCAATCAGAAGACAATATATTTGAAGAGTTTCATTTCATAGAAAGACATGTTTATGGATTGGAAGATTTAATATCATTGTCAGTAGTACCCAAATTGATCTACACATTCAATGTAATCCCTCTTAAAATCCCAATGCTATCTTTTGCAGAAATAGAAGATTCCATTCAGAAATTTATATGGAATCTCAAGTGACCCCAAATAACCACCAATCTTGAAAAAGAATAAGAAGTTGAAAGGCTCACACTTCCTGATTTCAAAACTTACTTCAAATCTACAGTAATCAACACAGTACAGGACTGGCACAAAGACAGACATAGATTAATGGATTAAAATAGAAAACCCAGAAATCCTCACATATATGGTCAAATTATCTCCCCATGGGTGCCAAGGCCATTCAATGGAAAAAGAAAGGTCAGTCTTTTCAACAAATGATGCTTGAAAAACTGAATACCCACACACTGAAGAATGACATTGGATCTTCACCTTACACCATATACAAAAATTAACACACACAAAAAAAAAAAGAAAAAGAAATTTTAGACCTAAACATTAGAGCTAAAAGTATAAAACACTTAGAAGAAAACAAGATAAAGCTTTGTGATTTTGGATTTGGAAAGGATTTCTTAGATATGGAATCAAAAGCACAGGCAATACAAGACAACAATAGAGAAATTAATGTCAATTTTATAAAAGTAGATAAACTAATATCAAATACATCAAATTAATATCTTTTGTGCATCAAAGGATACAATAAACAGAGTGAAAATTTAACCCACGGAATGAAAAAAAAAATTTGCAGCTCATTTTTATGATAACGGGTTCATTTCCAGAGTACATAAAAAACTCCTACAATTCAACAACACTAACAACAAAAACACCCCAGTTAAAAAATGAGTAAAGGACTTAATAGACATTTCTCCAAGAGAGATATACAAATGGCCAATAAACACTTGAGAAAAGATGCTCAACGTGTCTAATCGTTAAGGAAATAAAAATCAAAACCACAGTGAGAAATCACCTCATAACCATTATTAGGATGGCTACTATTAAGGAAAAAAGAAAAGAAAAAAAGAAAGGAAGATAGCAAGTGTTGGTGAAGATGTGGAGCAATCAGAACCTCTGCTCACAGTTGTTGGCAATATAAATCATGCAGCTATTATGGAAAACAGTATAGCAGTTCCTAAAAATGTTAAAGGTAGAATTGTCATTTGATCCAGCAATTCCACTTCTGGTTACATACCCAGATTAATTGAAAGCAGAGACTCCAGGAGATGGTTATATAGCCATGTTCATAACAGCACTATTCACAATAGATAAAAGTTGGAAGCAAACCAGTATCCACCAATGAAGAAATGTATAAATAAAATGTGGTACATAAATACAATAAAATATCATTCAGCCTTAAAAAGGAAGAAAATTCTGACACACACTACAACATGGATGAAACTTGAGGACATTATAAAACAAGCCAGTCACAAAATGACAAACATTGCATTATTACACTAATATGAGGGGAACTTCAAAAAGTTTGTGGAAAAATAGAATTAGAAGATAAAATTTAAAATATAGACTTTATTTCTCAACATCAAGTTTAAGACACTTTTGAAAGTGATGATATCAGCCATTTAGTCCATCTCTTTTAAAGAACTGAGGGACTTGGAAATTTAGCTATGTCAATGCAGTTTTATTTACATTATTAATTGAAGAAAAATGCGTGCCCTTCAAATTTTTTTTAGGATTAAGTAACCAAAAATGTCAGAAGGAGCCAAATCAGGACCCTAAGGTAAATGCCGAGTAATTTCCCATTGAACGCTCACAATATTGCCCTTGTTTGATGACAGAAATGAGCAGGCACATTGTCCTGGTGAAGAAGGACTCTCTGGTGAAGCTTTTCTCGGCACTTTTCTGCTAAAGCTTTGGCTAACTTTCTCCAAACACTCTCAGAATAAGCAGATGCCATAGTTCTTTGGACATCCAGAAAGTCAACAAGCAAAATGCCTTGAGCATCCCAAAAACTTTTGCCATAACCTTTGCTGTTGACCAATTCACTTTTGCTTTAACTGGACCACTTCCACCTCTTGGTAGTCATTGCTTTGGTTGTGCTTTCTCTTCTGGATTGTTACTGGTAAAGCCATATTTCATCTCCTATTACAATTCTTCAAGGAAATGCTTCAGAATCTTGATCCCACTTGTTTAAAATTTCTGCGGAAAACTCTGCTCTTGTCTGCAGGTGATCTGGGCACAACAGCGTGACACTCACCAAACAGAAAGTTTTCCTCAACTTTAATGGCATCTAGTAGAAAAATACTAAATAATGGAAAAGGAAGGTTTCTTACTTTTAATACTTTTAATTGGTTAGGAAACTAGCAAGTTTGTTTCAGTTGTCCATAGTGTGCAATCTATGCACATACAACTAATTAGGAGAAAGCTTTCATTATCATTGTTTCCTTGTCACTCTTTTCTCACTAAGCACTTACTGAGAACTAAAATTTTTAGCCTTGTTCAGTATTTTCCACGTGTTAAATTTAAAATTTAATTTTAAACAGGTTTCAATGTGCTAATTAAGAACTTATAACATTCATTACTAAATAAGATATTTTGTTAGTGCGTATTGCAAAGTTAATTTAAATTGCAATGCTATTACATCATATTTAAATATATTTTTGCATGTATGAATTCTATCATATTACAGAAGTAGGACTGACTAAATTTATTACTTTGAATTTATATGTAGAAGAGAAGCAAGAGTTGTTACATGCATAGTGCTATCCATTCTTTATATTTTGGAAATTCTATGTTTTAGGATTACAAATGAATAGAAAGATAAAGAGAAATTATAGTCAATAGCATTGTCATAACAATTAAAATATTAACACTAATTATGTCTTTTCTACCATGTGAGATAATTCAAGCTATCCTATTTAATAAATCTTCAAGAAGATCAATGTAGTCTATATCTTGTTACTAAATATTGGTGAACTGACAGGCAGCAAGCAAAGACACAGATTATCTGACTTACTCAGGGTTAGGTTTTTTTCAGCCTTTTCATCTTTGAAAAAGAAGACATGTGTCCAGGTTCAATATTTTCAATAAGACAGATGTAGTGACATTGTATCCTCCCCTGGGTAGTTATTAAGTGACATTTCTTAAAGATACTAAGATCTATGCGTAACATCTCTCCCAAGCTGAGCAAAATGAACAATTTCATTGATGTTCAATTTTGTTATGTTTGAGGCAGTAGGAGTGTGTGCAATTTTGAAAAAACCTTCTACAGTGTTTGGAATGGCTTTTTAAAAATATGCATAATTAGCTAGGTGAATATTTCAAGTTATTAGTTAGTACTCTGTAACTAAAACAGTGAAATAGGTTTCATAGTGACAATAGGACAATTTTCACATTCTGCCTTAATGTATTTTAAGTACATTTTATCTCAGAGGGTTTGCTTTCAGAAACTATCAGTAGACGTGTAAAAAGAATGTCAACTGTAAGCTAAAGATTTTATTTGATCTTATTAGCATGTTCAAACTATGTTGAAACTGCATGATGTCTGAGGATTTTTCACATTTTCTGAAGAATGTCCTAATATTTTAGAGGGCAAATCTTGTTTTTGCACCCACAGATGATTATTCTATGTTTTCTAAGCATGGGAATTGTTCAGAGGCAGAGCTTAGTCTACCATGACGAATGAAAAAACAAAAAGTGTGCATTGGCTTTAGTAACATGTGGATCATCCAGGATGAATTTAAGAGCCATTTCAGTGGAACATATCTCAGCCTTTAGCTTATGCTCTATATACAGAAGGTTGTCAGCTTTTGCTGCTGGACATTTGAAACTTTAATAGGTATGTTTAAAAGCAATCCCTAGATATCAGCTAGGGTGAACTGTGAACATTATTATTTTTTATATATTGCAGCAATGCCAATGCATTTTTTTTTTTTTTTGGTTTGAAAATATCTATTTGGGGGGAAAGTGTTAATAAATTCTTGTTACTATCGATTTATCTTATAATTTGTCTCTCAAACTAATGTATCTATATGAGGAGTACACAGAAAGTTCATGGAAGGATTTGTATGATCTTTTAATTCAGTTTTTCCACAAACATTTTGATGTACCCTAGTATATTGCTTCCTATTAGTACAATCAAGTAGAATTAGTCATTTGAAGGGATTAATAGTCACCTGATTAAAAAAATTATTCAAAATGGGTTAGACTTAATCAGTTTGTTTTTTTTTTTAATTTAAATTTTCTTTTACATTCTATGATATTGTTGTGAAGCAGTTGGGAGGGAGGGGAGAGGGAAAAGGGGAAAGAAATAGGATGGAAAGAGGAAGGAGTAGGTGTGGGGTTGAGGCCTGTGGCACCCCTTTCATTCCCACAGGGAAGACCAAGGGGCTTCCAGTAGTGGCTCGGTCATTGCTGGGCTGGCAGCAGATGTCAGGGGTGTGTGGCTTAAGCCCTAGTCCCCCACATTCTTGGGAGCCCAGAACACTTTCTGTGGCAGCTTGTTAGTCTTCTATGGTATGGTTTCATGTGTCATGTTGGGGGATCATGGCTGAGGCCCTTAGACCCCCACTGCCCTGGCTCAGGATGGGCTAGGGCATTTCCTGGCAGCTCGGAGGTCTTTGCTGGGCTTGTTGCACATATCACGGGGGTGTGGCTAAGGCCTAAAGTCCCCATCCTTGAGACCGTTGCAGGAGCTGGGTTCATGGCTGAGGCCTCAAGCCCTTTCCCCTCTCTGGCTTTGTAGTCTAGGAGACTTCTGGTCCTTCTAGGTGTTATAGGCGATCTTTGGTGATGTGAAACCTTTATTAGTTAATACCAAACTTTGTCTCTGGTTGCAGGTATTTTTTTTTTTTTCTTTCAGTTCTCTGTTGGGTTATTTGCTGTTCCTACCACTTAAAATCTGCACTGGAACTAATTTGTTGTCCTTTTCTTACTTCTAAAACGGGGGAACCTCCTGGGGGGACCAGTACTTGAGCTGTGTGGTTAAGCTAAATTGCTGCTTTGCTGCTGATTCCCTGGGGAAGGCTTTTTGTGTAGCTCAGGATTTAATGGTTGACTTTATTGGAATTCCAGCTCTCCAGAGATCCCATGCACCTGGGTTGTGTAGAAACTATGATCTGGGCCTGAGTATTTCAGCAAACCGCACCCCATGCAATTCTATATTCCCAGCCAGTCTCCTCTGAGTGGTACTTTGCTGGTTGCGGTGCAGATCAGCTATCCTTGCTGTGCCCCAGTGTTCACCTGGTGGGCCCATCTTCCCCACTGCCAGCACTACAAACACTTCCCATGGGACGGGCCATGCTGCGGTCCCTTGTGATGACCCACTGGCTTCTGAGCAGCTCCTTTTTTTCAGTTGCTCTGGCTCCTCACTCCTGTGTGTGTCCACAGGAGCCCTATTAGTGGTCTTGCTGGCCTGGGGGTCACCAAGGCCCTCTTCTCCCCTGCTGCCTCCAAGCAACTCCATACAAAGGCACAGCTGTGGCTTTTGCCAGCTCCTGCTCTGTGCGCTCAGCGGCTCCAGCCTGGATACAGCTGGGGCTCGAAATGGTGGGAGTGGTTCTTTCCTTCTCTCATCTTGGCTTCTCCCACCCTCATACACTCTGTAGGTCTCTCCTCCTCTTCTCCTGAGCTCTAGCAGCCCCAGCTTGGCTGTCCTTGATTTTTTATAAGTAAATTGGTTGACTTGTGGGAGAGAGTGACATTAGAGACCATCTATTCCGCCATCTTGACCAGAAGACTCAATTCAGTTGAGTTTTGTTGTGAATACCGTTGGTCTTCCCTAGGGTGGGTTCTACATTCCATCAATGCTGCACTTATATTTATGGTCTGTGGTTGACACCGAATCCTCATATAAGTAGACATGTGGAGTTTGGACCCGTGCTGTTCAAATGTCTACTGTAATTTATAATCACATGAAATGTTTTTAAAATGTCTCTAGTACATATTGAAATGTCATGTAGCTAAGGAAAAAATTATTTCTGTTATCCTCAGTGATGGCCAAAGTGCAAACCATCCATCTCATTGGATAAACGTAATTTTTCACAATGTATAGCATTTGCTTTTTTTTCTAATGCTAGTTATTTTCTATACCGAATTTAGACAAAAGCTTTCTCTGAAGAATTATAAATATTGAAGGAAACAGATCAAAGATGAAAGTTTAGAATTTTGGTTATGAAAAAGTAAAAAAAAAAGGTAAAAAGAGTCAATTTTGTTAAATGAAAAAAAAAAAAAAAACCTAATGATTGTACACACAAATGAAGCTGGACAGTCACTAAGAGTCCCTCAAAATTTCGTGTACTCACAAAAGTATCCCAACCATCTTTACAGCCATCAGTGAAAAATTGGTTCACTACTTCTTAAAGAGGTGAAAAGTCTGTTATATTTAAATACGTGGTCTTAATTTCACCAGCATCTTAATGTCTGAAAACAGTTTATAGATAACAGAATCTCAATTGTGTTTCAAAAAGATCAAAAACGAAACAAACTTTAATACATTCTATGAAACTGATATATTTACAGGAAAGGCTTTCATGTTTCATTAAATACCTCCCCTTCCTTCCCTCTCACCCATTCTACCTCTCAGCAATTAAAAAATATTTTTTACATTAAAAAATAAGTGCCAAATTAACCATCATCAAGTTTTTAAAAAATAAGAGGTACAGTATAGCTGGAGACTTATGAATGCAACACCTTTGAAATTATTTACTGAGCACTAATGCCAGACCTAGTGTTACTAAAAACTCCACTTGGCAGGGAAAACATTGCATTTATGTAGGTTTTCTTTTCATTCATTCTTTTTTTTTTTTTTTAATTTAGAAAGACATCTCATAAGTACCATCTCACTGGCATTATCACTGGTGATTACCACTAAAGATTTTTAAAATTAAGCATAAAGAAAGATCTATTCTAATGTCATCCTGTGTCACTGTTCAGAGTTAAGATCAGAACTCAGGTCTATTGCTAATCCTGTGTACCAACTGCTTTCCCCCATGTACTTATATATTCTATTTCACAGAATACTGCTGGGCATACCACAAGTCATTGTACTCATGTGCTCAAGCACATTTTGGAAATGCTGTATTAAGCAAACATCCAGATTCCCAGAGCTTTTCACATGAATCATAACTCTCCAAGATGGATATGGAGAATAAAGCAGACATCATTAACTCAACGCCCTACAGGAGCCAGGCTGGTAACAAAAGTGAGCATGCAGAGAAGATGAGGACTGTGGGACTGGAGGGTTTGACCTCATCTAACAGGCCATGGCCACATAGCAATGCCATCCAATGTTGCCAGGTCTTTCCAGAGAAGATACAAATCTGACCTTTAATTTCAAATCTCCAGGTTTATTCATGCAGGCTTGAATTTAAAAGAAGAAAAAGAAATCACTGTAATTTGAACAAAACATATTTTTAGATCAAATCAGGCTGGAATTATTTGAGAAATCTCCTATACTGTTTTCACAGTCTTATTTGTCCACAGAACCTTTATTTAGAGGACCTATTAATGTCCTAGAACTCTGCAGAACAACATAGGAAAGGTGCCTTGGGAAGCAAGCATCCTGCCCTCCTAAATCACTAGGGTATAAGTATCTCTGAACCCCAAACATGAATTATTTAAAAGTGTACTCAAATTGAAATTAAAATTAATACCCAGGCTTATTAATTGGTCATGTGTAAATGTTTCTGGTCTGACAACTCTAGCTACTGGTACTCTATGTGAAAAGGACCTGACCATTACTATATTTGCAAAATAACTTTCCTGAAGCAGAAAGCCTTTTTATTTTTTCAACTCTCTTCCTTTCCTTTTTCTTTTTATATTTTCCCTGCCTCATTCTAAAAATTAGTTCAGAGAGCCTTACAGGTGCCTACATAATAACCTAACACAGATATATCAGGCATAGTATAAATGCGTTGAATCACATGACAATTGATTTCATTTTTTCCTCCTTGTGTCTACTTGGTCCATACTCATAACCCTGCAAACTAGAGATAATGCCAGAAATTACACATGACAAATGTAGTTTTCTAGTTTCTTCTAACTGCTAAAATAGGTCCCAGAAAAATCAATTAATTCCTCATATTTCCGAAGCCCCGAAGCCCTGAGAATCCAGATCTACTTATAAAGAAAAGTGAGACTCACTTCCATTACCTCATGGGAGATCTGAAAACCTGTTTACCCCATGATTGCAAACACTTGGGGGAACCTAAGAAATATAACTTGAAGTTACAGGATATATGGTTAATTTTATGTGTTAACTTGACTGAGCCAAGAAGTGCCCAAATTAAACATTATTTCTGGATGTGTATGTGACGGTGTTCCCAGGTGAGATTATTATTTGAATTGGTGGACTGCATAAAGCAGATGGCTCTCCTTAATGTGGGTGGGCATCATCCAATTCATTGAGGACCTAAATAGAACAAAAGGCAGAGAAAAGAGGAATTTGACCTTTTTTTCTTACCTCACTTCTTGAAATAGAACAACCCATTTCACCTTATCCTGCCCTTTGACTGGGATTTACATCAGCAGAAGCTCCAGTTTTTAGGACTTTGGAGTCAGACTGAATTATACCACGGGTGTTCCTGGGTTTCCAACTTAAGATAACATATTATGAAACTTCTCAGCTTCCATAACTGCATGAACATATTCCTCATATTAAATCTCTCTCTGTCTCTATCTATCTGTTTCTCTAGAGAATGCTGATTAATGCGTAAGATTAAAAAAAAAAAATTAAAAACATGGTATGCTTCCAAGTCAAGTCCATTAAGTCCCAAATGATATTTGTTGATTTTAAGTCCTATTAACTTCTCCTTGGCAGCTTTGGAGACAAGGACAGAAATTTATTTCTTGTCTTCCCAGTGAGCATTCTTTTCGATTGATACAGGATTCATGGGGTCCAAAAGGAATATATAATTTTAAAGTGTTCCTGTTTGGGAGAGAGCTCTGAAGTGACCAAAGGAGATAGTTTAAGAATAAATTATTAAGACTATATCACAAACAAGGTTGACTGTACACAGATTTGAGCTAGAGAGCTTTACCCAATGTAGTGACTGACATGTTGGAATGCCAAGTGAAAGTAACAGAGAAAATTATCCTGGAGCTTGAAAAATACCTGACATAGTGACATGTGGTCATTGTCTACACATAATGTCCTAGAGTGCTACTGGATCATAATCCATGATGTAAAACTTCTCTATAATGTATATACTATATTGTCTTCTCCTCTGAGCTGTACTTCAGCTGCACTTTGTAAAGCTCCAATTTGAGACCTGTGTTAGTCTGTTTTTATGTTGCTATAACAGAATACCTGGGAATGAGTAACTGATAAAGAACAGAGGTTTATTTGCTTACGATTCGTGGACAGCTGCATATGGCTTGGGCCTCAGACTGTTTCTACTTATGGCGGAAAGCAGCAGACAGCCAGTGGGTACAAGCAGATCACATGCCGAGAGGAAGTGAGAGAAAGAGAGGAGGTGCCAGGGTCTTTTAAACAACCAGCTCTCATGGGAACTAGTAGAGAGAGAACTCACTCACACCCTCCCCCCACCCTCCTAGAGCATTAATCCATTCATGAGGGATCTTCCCAGTGACTCAAACAATACTGCCACATTGGGGATCAGATGTCCACATGAGTTCTGGGAAGACAATACATCCAAACTCCATCAAGGCCCTTTTAACAAAACCATATTTAGCTGCTGAAGTTTGTTTCTGATGTATAAATACTTTTTGGTAATCATAACAGAAAAAGTGAGCAGGACTGCAGTAGATATGCTGATTTCAACAGAGTCCTTTAGCTATGATCATCCGTGAATTTTGTGCTAGAGACAAGAGTTTGATTGTTATGCCAAAGACCATCTGAAGGCTGTAACAGTGCCATTCCCAATTGTTGGGCAAGATTGCAATGGTGAGCTAGCATGTCATTTCTTTCTTGTTTCCTGCATCATCTTAGGCTGAGTTTTGGAAAGGTGAAGTAGCTACTTTTGTGTGGTTCTGGTGTGTGGTTCTGGTGTGTGATTCTGGTAATGGCGTTGGAGCACAGATAAAGGACCCTAGGTGATGTTGAAACACTGGAGTCCCCAGCTGGTTTAATATCCAATGGTAGGGTGTATTTCATATTGTTAAATCACCCTTTGTGCTCAATGTGGCAATAATACAGGCTACTGTCTGCCTTAGCTGCATTCTCTATGGTCAAAGACCCATTCCCTTTCAAAAGGTACCCCTTTACATTAAAGCACCTGTGCTTCTGAAAGATGACATGGTATGCATTAGTACACACAATTTCATCTGAGCATTGAGACAGAGGACATGTTGCTTGTTCTCAGTACATGGACGTGACTGCTCCTTTACCCATCGAGGTGAAAGGTAGCAGGACAGGCTCACCCTCTGCTTTACTTTCTGTGGATAAGAAACTAAAGCATCAGTCAGGAGCAGTGTGAGGCTTGGAATGGCTACTTGAGGCTGCATCATGGGGGTGGCCAGCTAGTTAGGAGGTAGTTTTCTAGCTTCTCATTTACAGCCTTGACTTCCTCTCCTGGTCTGTTTGTAAAAGGATCAATTTTTTAAAAAAATTACTATACATGATTCTTTGTATTTAACAATTGAAATGATAATCTCTGATGACTGTCAAGTTATGTTCAAGTATTGGTTATATATCAATTACATAATTTTATGTTATTTTCTCTTTGAAATTTAATGTGTAAACAAGGATAATAATGGCATTTTCCTGATAGTTATTGTGTGATCTAATAAATTGCTATATGTAAAGCAGTGAAAAATATTTTTGGCACATAATATGATTAAAGTGTCAATTATAATATTACGTTTACAGCAATAGTAACATTATGATGATGATGAAGATAATGATGTCATTGTTTGTTTAACTTGTAAGTTCAATCTAGATCCTCTTTTCCCTACATACCATGCTATTTTTTACATGACAAAATGTGCCATTACTTTATTATTTCTATCATTACTTTATTACAGTTAAAGATTCTTGCAACACTGCTACTTGTATTTAATTTAATTTTTTTATTGAAACATAATTTATTGTACATATCTGTGGGGTACTCAAATGTAATGCTCGAATTAGGATAATTACTATATTTATCATTACACAATGTATTCAGTTTTTGTGTTTATTTTTTAATATATCCTCAGCTGTTTATACTCAGGAGCAATTTGAAATAGAATAAACTTATTTATGCATGTGCTTAAATGAGTTGTTAAATATTACTGTTATTGCTACAATTTCATAAACAAAATAAGAGTGCTTTGCCCTACAAAATGTTACCAACCTCAAAAAAGAATTCTTTAGGTAACACTAAATTTGACTAGAAAGTAATGAGTTGTATATTAGAGGTTGAGGTTATTTTATTTCATATTTTCAAAAAATAAATATAAACATATTTATAGGAACTTACCATAACTACCTTTGGATATGTGATTGAAAGTAGTATATTAAATAACCTATTCAAAAAAAGTTAAATTTCACACATGGTAATATATTTTCTATATTTTTTTTCTGTAAGAGAAATTGCTGTTTTTATAAATCTCTCATTTATAAATAATTTATTTTTATAAATTTTAATTATAAAAAGTTCTAGTGGTATAGAGTAGTACTAGGTAACTGTAATTAATAATAATTTATTGTGTTCTCAAATGGCTAGAAGAGAGATGATCAAATGTTCACATCACAAAGAAATCATAAAATTTCGTGATGGTGAATATGCTAATTGCCTTGATCTGAGCATTACATATTGTGTACATGTATTGAAATATAACTCTGTACCCCATAAATGTGTATAATTGATGTTTCAGTTTTAAAAACTCCTTTAAAGAATTAAAAAATAGAAAATAAAATAAAATAAATAAAAATAAAATATTTTAATAGATTAAAATTTAAATTTTCTCTTATAAAAATCTTTTCAACCTCAAAAAATATGGGAAAATAAGTTAGACAATTCCAGAACTCTGAGAGAACACTTATAATTTTTCTAATCATATTAAAATTTCACTTACAATAAGACTTCCTAAATTATACTAAAAGTAAACAAGTAGTATTCAAAAATTAATTTAAAAACAGGAAGAAAAGATTAAGACAAAACTGCTGATGGACAAACTGTCTATGCCTCAACAGAATGTTAGTAATTCTATCTTATGTTCTACATTGAAATTTGCTGAATAGAAGTGATTACATTTAAAATTATTGGTACATTTGAATGCAACTACAAAACCATGAAAAATGAGGTTTCTGTTTGCTGTAAAAGTAAATTGGAAAGCAATGTTTTGCTAGCAAAATCGTTTTGAGCACCACAGTTCATAACTATTCATGGTACCATTAAACAGATGTCTTTGCTCATACTGTGAGCTGCCTTATGATGTTGTGGTACTCAGCATTACTTTATATCTAAAGTGAATATAGGCAATTTGTTCTAGGATATGAGAAAATGAATCCTGATATAGAGATCCTGTGGGAAATTATGTAATAATCTTACTGACATAATTAATTTTCTTCTTATGAAATCATGATTCCCACTACACTTTTACAGATACAGAAGTATTATTTAACATCACCATTTCCATGTTAATATCTCAGTAAATTACAAAAATATAAAACTTTACTTGGAAAATGAGACGTTCATTGGGAAATAAGTTTTTACTTCTAAATTAAACGTAATATAAAGTAAATATACATGATGTAGGTTGCTGTTGATAAAAATGCCTTTCATAGTGGAATCAATTTCTCTAAAATAATGAAATGATTCTAGTGACAGACTCTATAAGTATGATAAATGATTCAAGGAAAAAATCAAAAGTAAATTGGCCTTTGCTAATCACCTATTCTTATAAAATTCCTAAGAATATTTAAGAGTTAATATGTAATACCTTTGGTGTAGCAGTACTACATTTGAATTCATACCCACACTTGTGAATCATGATCATCAGAAACAGTGTGTACAGTAGAAAACAGTTCAACAACTGTTTTAGCAATTAATTTAAAACTGAAGCATTGAGTCTTCATTGTAGAATGGTAATAACAATAGCTACCTTGCATTGTAGTGAGGATTTAATCAGATAAGAACTGCTATGGTCTGAATGTCCCCCCAAATTCATGTTGTAAATCTCAATCACCAGTAGGATAGTATCAAGAGATGGGTCCTTTAGGTGGTGATTAGTCCATGAGGAGAGAATTAGGTATGCCCCTTTTTGCCTTCCAGTTTGTTCTACCATGTGAGGACACAGTGTACAAGGTGCCATCTTGGAAACAGAGACCCAGCCTTCATAGGACATCAAACCTGCTGATGCCTTGATCTCAGACTTCCTAGCCTTCAGAATGTGAGAAATAAATTTTTATAATTTATAAATTATCTAGTCTCAGGTATTTTATTATAGTGGTACAAATGGATGACTAGGACTAAAACATGTCCAATTTAATTCCCCATATATGGCATGTTCTAATTGTTGATGTGTATATTCTACCCATTGTTTTGACATTGACATTATTCCTTGGTAGGGGGGGAAGATCTCCAAAACAATGACACTAGGAACATCTAAAAATAGGCAGGCTTATGAAAACAAAATACACAAAATGACCAATTAAGTATTTATTCCTTCCTGTGCTTACCTCAATATCACATTAAAAGCAGCAGCTGATAATAATTATTCATTATTGAGAGCTCCTAGACTATGTCTCAAAGGATAGATTATGAGGAAAACAAAACAAAACAAAAAACCAAATGATTCAGGCATAAAGAATGCAATTCCTGTCTCTTTCCCATTATTTTGCCCAATATATAAATATATAAGAGTACGTTGTGTAAATTCAGACCACTTTTATTAAACACTTTTAGTAGTCTGTCATAATTTATTTACTAAATAATACTATACAGCAGGAATCTTTCTCTGTCATAGATATTCCACATGATGCTATTCTTCAACTTGGAACTTGACATTCCTGTGTTTTCCCTGACAAAGTTCTAAAAAATGCATCATGAATATTTAGTCTCCATGTAAGTTCTAAGTCCCTTCTTAAGTGCTTATGCAGTAGTACCAAAATTGGTCAGTGTTTTCAAGAACAGTTAATAATATAGTATGTGAGATAAGGGAAATTCACATGAAGTAATTACTTAATACTACAATATAGAATTTACCACTGTGGGAGAGAAGTCCTGAGTAATGAGGAAGTATAAATATGCCACACAACAATGGATGAACTTCAAAAAGAAGTATAAATAAAATATAACTTCAAAAAGATGCAGGAAAATATAATTTTAGGGGAAATAATATCCCCCAAATACTGCTGGAATTTAAGAAAGTTGAATCTAAAATTTGGCAATTATAAAAGTTAAATTAAGATATTATTCTTTTTTATTTTCTTTCTTATATAACACCCTTTGATAAAAAATTTTGACAAAAAATTCAGTACAACAGTTCATAGAAGAAAAGAAGCTTCTTAATTTCTGTTATAAGTCGGTTGTAATTTTTATTATAAAATGTTTGCTTTTCTCTGGTTCTCAACACATTTGACTATTATCTTTCTAAAAGGTTAAGCAGAAACATATGGGAAACTATTGCATGCCTGGTGTAGTAGATTAAATTATGTACCCCCAAAACTCACTGAAGCTTGAATTGTGTCTCCCAAGTTTTATGTGTTAGAAACTTGGCCCCCACTGTAACTGTTAAGAGGGTGGAAAATCCTATTATGGTAATTGAAAGGTGAAGGCTTGAAGAAGTGATTGGGTTGTATTAAAAATGGTGGTTAGGGGAGCGGTTCTGAGAACTTTAAAAGAAGAGAGAAGAGGGTCTCTGCTCTCTCTGCTTCCACCGTCTTGCATTGTGTGACCTCTGAGTCACTGTCGCCACCACCAGATGGACTTTGGACTTCTCAGCCTCAGAAACTGTAAGCAATAAATGTCGTTTTTCTTTATAAATTACCCAGTTTCAAGTATTTTGTTATAAACAACAAAAGCAAACTAATACACAAGGGTACATCAAAAAGTTAATGAAAAATTTGAATTAGAAGACAATATGAAACCTTCCATGAATTTTTTTGAAGACTCCTTATAAAGTATATATTACTTGGACATATGATAGAATAAAGATTGCAGCTTTAAATTCATCTCAAAATACTTAAAATTATTTTTTATGTTCAAACAGAATAAAAAAAGAAGATCATTGATTCTCAGAGCTGGAAAGAAATTTAAATGTTTCATAACTGAACTCTCAAATTTCACATATGAAGAATCTCAAGTGGATAAAACAAATATTTTGCCCACTCTATCTTTCTGGTGTAGTTAGCGGTAAAATTATACCATGTACCTCAAACTGTAGAATGTGTATACTGCATTTTATTGTTTCATCATAAAAGACTTTAAACTTCAATAATATAAGCTTCAATAGCAAATACTCACAATAAAATTGAAATATAATTAACTGTATCATTTCTTGCACTATTGTTGCTTTGCCTCACATGGATTTGTCACTTTCTTCCCTTGGGTGACAGAGCCACAAAAAGGATTACTCAAAGCCCATCTCTTCTGAACAGTGAGAGACCCCAAAGGGTTTAATTTCCTGGAACTCTCAAGAGACAGGCATTCCTTTCTTTGGAAATTAACCACAAACTGGGGTTCTCTCCCTGCATTTATTCTCCAGACCAGGAAGTTACAGAAAAGGAACATAGGTGGGGTTTAACAATAGAGGCTGGTAACAACAGTGAAACAAGCAAAGTGACATTCCTTAGTGCAATTTGCAAAAGGTTAAGTAGATCCACCAACAAAAGCTTGATCTTAGTTTTTCCCTATGGCAATTTCCCCAGTATTTTTACATATCAATCAAGTGATTTGTCTGTCCTTGAGCCAGCAACTTTGCTGTGTTATAAGGACTTTAGCCTGAGGAAAATTTCCTATTTTTTGCAAGGTTAACATTTCTACATGTAATTCCAAAAGGTTAGGCTTAACCTGAGACTACAGGGCTCTGGAAAATAGGCCCTGTGAAATACACTTGCTTTATAACTGCTAGTGCTCTCTACACATTACATTAAATATCTAATGCACTATAATATAATATCTAATAGTTCTGTTTACTTATATCAAAATATTCATACATTTCTTAACATTTCTTAATGGTGTACTGATTTTATCATTCAAATACCAAAAACTGTCTAAATTTCAAGTGTACCAAAACCAATTTAAATTGACATACTAATATTTAATTATTTGAAATTGACAAGTAGAAATTTTAATTCTTTTTCCTTCTTTAATCATACTTCCTCACAAAAAAATCTGCAGGTATTCAAAATAACTAAATGTATTGTAGAAAGAAATTCAAATATCTAATCAATGGAGGCACATATTTTTATTCTCATTCTTTTCTATATATGCTTGCATATGCTTTATAATGCAGCAGATGAATACATTTGCATACTGTATATATTCAGTTACTTATTCATTTGTTCAATACATATTTATGAATGTGCAGGCACTTTTCTGTGCACTTAGACTGTATTAATGAATGAACTTAAAGTGACCTCTGTACTCAACATTCTAGTGGGAAAGAAGATGAAAATAGCAGTAATAAATAATGCAGTGTATTATAAATACAAAATCATTTTATGTAACGTAGAAGAAGGTTATAAATACCATGAGAAAATTAGCATAAATTGTATCAGGTGAGTCATGGTATGGAGGATAAAATGTAATTTTAGATAAGATATTAAGAAGTGGGTACAGCTGAGATAGTGGGTTTAGGAAAAATGTCAAGGAGGTGAAGAAGTCAGAGAAAGGGATATATGGGGGAAGTACCTTTCAGACAGAAGCAAGAGACAGAAGACAGGTTGTAAGATAGGATAATGCCTGAGTGCTCCAGAATCAGCAAAAAATTCAGCACTCCTATAGCAGAGGGAGAGAGGGAAGAGATGAGGTCAGAGAGAGATGAGCAGTGGTCAGCACTCAGCCATGTAGATTTGGCCTTTGCTCCCAGTAAGTCGCCAGGGAATTTAGGGCAGAGAAATGGAATGATTTACATTTTAAAGAAATCATTGTATGTGTAGTGTAAAAAACAGAGTGAAATCAGGGTAACAATTAAAAGGCCGTTGCACTAAATCCATATTGCTTAGACTGAAATATTAACAGTCAAGGTGATTTAAATGTAAATCATGAGAATTATTGAGATATATGTGTTGGGAGAAAGAGACGTATCTAGAATGATTCCAGGTTTTCTAACTGAACAACCACAAGGGTGAAGTGACCACTAGTTATGAAGGAAAAAATTGCAGATGGAGCGTGCTTAAGGTCAGGGTGGTGTAACATAAGAAGTTCAGCTGTAGTCAAGTTAATTCCAAGATTTTTAATTGTACTTCCATGTACCTATTTTGGGCCTTTGTTGTCATATAAAGTGAGATCAGGAAATAGGCCATGGCTTAGACATGTAAGTTTGGGGAAATAAACACATAGATGATATTTAAATTTAAGAGACAGGTGAAATCTTTGAGGGAGAGAGCAAAGAAAAAGAGAGGTGGAAGAGAAGCTAAATTCTGGATTATTCCAATCCAAACAGGTTGGGAGAGAGGAAAAACTAAAAGTCAAGACAAGAGGAGAACAGAATATGGAGTGCTGGATGTAGAGTGAGAAAGAGTGTAAAAAGAGCGGGTGATCCATGTGTCATACAGTGGTCTTTGATGAGCTTGACAGGAGCAATTTTGGTGAAACCACATGGATGTACCTGTATTAGACAAAGGTTCAGGGATCATGGAAAAAGACACATTGAAGACATGTATACAATTATGAGAATTAATGAGAATTTTGTAACAAAATCTGAATTGTTAATTCAGTGGCAGGAAATTGAGGTTCTTATTCTTACTAAGTGAAATTAACTTTTAATTTGCCCTGAAATTTTAATTTTTAAATGCTTAATTCATCAACTGTAGATAGTCTAACAACATATTTCTTAGTAGTAGTTAGAGCTTAAGTAAGTGCAACAGATTTTAATATGAATTTTGCTAGAGATAAGGGCAAAAGAGCTATACACTGAAAGCTATGCAATGTTGCCAAAATAAATTAAAGATGTCACTAATAAGTGGAAAGGCATCACTGTTTTTATGGATTAGAAGACATAATAATGTAAAAATGTCAATACTACCCAAAGTGATTCACATATTGAATGCAATCACCATCAAAATTCCAATGATTTTTTTTGCAGAAATAGAAAGATATGTTCTCAAATTCATATGAAATTTCAATGGACTCCAGAGCCAAAACAATCTTGACAAAGAAGAACAAAGTTGGAAGACTCACAATTTCTAATTTCAAAACTCACCAGAACACTATGGTAATCAAAACCATGTGGTACTGGCATCTAAAGACAAATATATCAATCAATGGAATATAATAGATAAACCCTCACATATATAGTCAAATAATCTTTGAGAAGTGTGCCAAGACAACTAAATGAGGGAAAGTCAATCTTTTCAACAAATGGTGCCAGGTAAACTGCATATCCACCTGCAAAGGAATGAAGTTGTGCCCCTACCTTATACAATATACAAATTTTAACTCAAAATCCATCAGAGATATAAGACCTAAAACTATAAAACTCCTAGTAAAAAACATACAGGAAAAGCTAAATGGCATTGCATTTGGCAATAATTTCTTGAATGTGATGCTAAAAGCACAACCAACAAAATAAAAAGCAGATAGATTGGAATACTTCAAAATTAAAAACTTTTGTGCATCAAAGGACACTAAAACAGAGTGTCCCATAAAAGCAACCCATAAAATGGGAGAAATATTTTCAAATTATATACCTGATAAAAAATTAATATTCAAAATATAAAGAATTTCTACCACTAACAGCAAAACAACAAAAACAACCCAATTAAAAATTGCAAAGAACTCGAATAAACATTTCTTCAAAGAAAATATGCAAATGTCCAATAAGCTTATGAAAAGATGCTCAACGTCACTAAAACTTAGAGAAATGCAAATCAAAACCGTAATCAGATACCTCACACCAATTAGGATGGCTACTATTAAAAAAAAAATAACAACGAAAAAAGCAAATATTGGTGAAGACGAGAAGGAATTGGAACCATTGTGCACTGTTGGTGGGAATATAAAGTTGTGTAGTTGTTATGGAAAACAGTATGGTGATTTATTAAAAAATTAAACATATAATTATTATATGATTAAGTAATTCAAATTTGGGGTATATATCTAACAGAATTGAAAGCAGTTATTAAAGCAGATATTTGTACAGCAATAGTCATAGCAGCACTATAGCATTATTCACAATGGCTAAAAGGTGGACACAACACAAATATCCATTGATAGATGAATGAACTAACAAAATATGCTGTCTACATAAAACAGAATATAATTCAGCTTTACAAAGGAATAAATTTCTGACACATGCTACAATATAGAGGAATCTTGAAAACGCTATACTGAGTGAAATAAGCCGAACACAAAAGTGTGACTATTGTATATTTACATTCCTATGAAGTTCCTAAAATAGTCAAATTCATTGAAAAATAGTTGAAAAATTTGAATAGTGATTTCCAGGGACTGAGGCAAGGTGGGTAAATTATTGTGTCGCTGTTTAATGGGTACAGTTTCCTTCAGTCTGGTATGATGAAAAAGTTCTGGAGATTGATGGTGATGATGGTTGCACAATAGTGTGAATGCACTTAATGCCACTGAACTGGACACTTCGAAGTGATTAAAATGGCTAATATTATACTATGTATATCTTATACCACCATAGAACAATAATATTCACTTTGTTTGTATACAAGCATGCAAACTTGTTTTGTTTATTACTTTAGTTTAAGTCACTCTTATTGAGTTTAGTAACTGAATAACTTGTAATTTACTTAAATTATAGTTAGAAGGATAGTATTTACAGCTGCTAAAATGAGTTCAATTTAATATTGTATGGATTTATTTTTTTCAAATTTTATTATATTTTTAAATTTTACCAATAAATTGGAATCTGGACAGTCTATTAATCTTATAGGAAACTAAGTCTTTTGTACATGAAAGTATGTTAAATCTTATTAAAATACTATAAGAATCAGTTTCCAGAACTTTTAGACACAAAATCGTGATGTGACTTCATTTGGGGACCTAAATCTTCATATCAATTATTTGATGACAATTTTCTTAGATGGATTTTAGAAATGATAGCAGTTGATTATTTTACATTTATATGAGATATTTGGCCAATAAACAAGCTCTTGTATATATAATTAAGTTCAAGTAACTTTAGTAAATCTATGCATTTGGATAAAATAAGCCTAATTTGAAATTAGGTCATAAAATGTCTTTGAAAATAAGAGTTTAAATAAATAATCTGACACATTATTTTATTGATATTTTAGCTTTGTAAATAAATGTAATTTAGATTTTATTGATAAAGTTTTACAATTTTATTATTGTTTAGCATGACTATGCATTTAATGCAAAACATCAACTAGAAACATCACATAGTCAAATACACAATAGTATTGTGATACATCTAGGCAAATTTTTTTTCAACACCTCCTGACTACAAAACAATTTTTGTTAGAATTGCATGATTGTATATCTTTTCGTTGTTTCTTTACCTTATTTTTGTTTTTATCACCTTGTTAAATATGTGCCATAAGCCCTCTCATTTATGGGTGACTTATCGGTCTCAATATATTAGAAAATTAATACAAGTGTTTTTGTATATGAAACATGATTGCTAAACTTTCTATAGAACAATTATGTTATACCAATATATGTTATAATTTCTGTGTCTTTTCCCTATTATTATTTTATAGGTGAAAAACTTGTGTTTACTAATGCAAGAATATATCCAAAATTATACAGTTCATACTGGGGTCCTCAGTAGAAATAACGGTATGGATTAATATGTCACTAAACTAAGATTCAACCATAGCATTCAATATATTTATAAAAGTTGAGAGTTTTCATTCTCAGTTTTCTATCAATTGCAATTTTTTGAAATTTGATTCCTTGGAAAATAACAACAGCAGTATAATAACTAATATTTCTTAAGCCTTTACTGTATGTCAGACACTGATTCTACTCATTTAATACTTCTAACAACCACATGAGGTACATAATGTTATTATCCTCATTTTACAGATAAGAAAATTTAATCTCATATTAACATATCCAATGTTACCAAAGAATGGGTGAAGCTACTATTGTATTACTTTTAGTTTACAAGAGTTTGTCCCATAGAAAGATTTTATCAGACATTAAATAAAGTATGTCTTGCAAATCATTGTTATATATTTTTAATAAACTATACCTATTTGTATGCTAGTGAAAAAGGCAATACGCTCTAGGTTTCAACTGCTCATCAGTATTAAATTGCATTTAGAAATTGCACATGGCTGATGTTTTTGGTTATGAACCCCAAAGCACAGGCAAGAAAAGCAAAAATAGACAAATAGGATTACATCAAACTAAAAAGTTTATATGTGCACAGTGTATAAAAGTTGAACTTATTGAAGTAGAGAGTAGATTGGTGGTTAGCAGAGGCTGGGGAGGAAAATTAGGGAAATGTTGGTGAAAGGATAAAAAATTCTGGCTAGCTAGATAGGAATAAATTCAAGAAATCTATTGTACAACATGGTGACTATAGGTTATAACAATGCATTGTATTCTCGGAAATTGACAAGAGGACAGATGTTAAGTGTTCTCACACAAAATAAGTAGTGGTAATGTATATGTTAATTAGCTTGGTTTCTCAATTTCATAATTTATACATATCTCAAAATAATATGTGCATAATAAATGCACATAATTTTTGTCAGTTAAAAAATAAAAAGAAATTACACATCGCTATTATATCATATATTCCATTAATAGTCATACCAGTTGGTACATATTCACCAAATAAAAAGGCTGATTAAGAAACATAAGATCCTTCAGCAGCTTTTAATATTATTAATCCATGGATATCTGCACTAGAGATTTAGTCAATAAAAGCCATTTTATTTACGTGAATATTGTGGTGACTTCTAGTTTCGTAACTTGTTTGTTATGTGGCCTTTATAGTTCAAATGAATAGATGAATTGCAACACAGTACACAAGATACATAAAGAATATAGATAAAAATAGAAATGAGATTGAAGACATAGGCTGCTCAGAGAGCCTTCACTCAGTTAGATTGTGATATATGTTTACTTGTAATTTCTTCAAGTTTTCTGGCTTAGCTTTTTTTTCTGATATAACTGGAATTTATGCTTATTTTTAGGTATAAATTCAGGTGAGATTGTAAAAAATCAAAGGACCACTCTCGTGTCTTATTCAAGTCACTGATTTAATCTCATAATATAGCAGATAGATTTATAAGCTATTATTGGAGTGGCCATTAATGTTACACAGATATTTTTTTTCTCTTTTGGAGAGTCAACATGCACAATAAACACAAAATTTTAAAATATAATTCATATATATGTTTCATAAACACAAAGTATACTTTAAAAAATCATAATATAATATATATTCAACATATCATTATTGCATCTAAAATTTTTCTTTAAGAAATTAATTCTCCAATGATTAAAATGTTTTATAAAGAATTCATTATCCAGTTATGTTGCAACCCTGGAATCACAATTGTCTATTTTAAGATCTGATGGCATTTTATTTGTAATTACCAATTTTAACCAGTTATCAGTCTTGTTATTTGAATAAGGATTGACCTTTTATGATGAATGTAGTTAGTCCCAGACATAATTAGCTCATTCTGATGTGTTCTACAGATTGTCAGAAATCGTAGAATAATATCTCTAAGAGCAACTTTTAAGAGACTTCCTTGACCATTATTTTGAAAGTGACTAAAATAAATTTAACAAGTTACAAACATCTCAAAAGTTTTCTTTTAGAAATAAAGTATACACAATTTTTCCATTTCCCAATTACATTTGGGAAAAATAATTCATGTCTATATTTTTTCTACTTTATTTGTATTCTGTTCCAAGAAATGGGAATTCTTATTTGAAAGAAAAAATAAACAAATTGCAAAGGAGAAAGAAATGTAGAATCTTTCTCTCTTTCATTCATTCCTTCATTTATTTATTCATTCACCTCAGCAGACTGGATAAAATCCATGGAATATAAGATATTTATAGAAGTTAAAATTGAAGATTATGGCTGTAATATTTTTAGCAGTTAAAGACAAAGAAGCATGGTTGCTTCCATAAATTGTATTATCCGTAAGTAAAAGATCATACTGCTTTGTATATAACTTTGCATTTAGGTCTCATACAAATTTTTCTCATATATCTTTCCTCATAGTATGTGAAATGATACAGTAATAAAAAGTATAAGACATCAGACTTCCAACTGAGGTATTCATATCTCTAGGGGTAACACAAAGCATTCAAAAAGATAAGTAAGCAGAGAATTTTCAGGAAATTGATTTCCAGGTAGTCAACTTTCACACACATTGCATTCTGCCACAGCACATTTCTAAAACAGCAATTTACTTATCAGTAATTGGAAAATGGGGACTAATACACACATCTACCATGAGATGAGTGAGGAAAGGAAGAAAGACTACGTAGGCAGTGTCTTATAAAGTGTAGCTTCAAGAAGATTGTGTCAGGGCTAAAGGGGAGTTCTTGTGGTAGACTGAAAAGTGTCCCCCAAGGATATCAGGAAATCAGTCCCCAGAACCTGAGAATATTACCTTGCATGGTAGAAGATGTGATTAAATTAGGAATCTTGAGATGAGGAGACTTTCATTGAAAATGAAATCAGTTGTGTCCTCACAAGGGAGAGAGAGGGAGATTTCACACAGACAGAAAAAGGAGAAGACACACACAGAAGAGGAGAAGGCGATATGACCACAGAGTCTAAGATTGTGATAATGTGGCCATAAGTGTCAGAGAATGCCAGCTGTAGAAGACATGAGATAAAAGTACAACACATTACACTATCAGGTTGGGTTTATGAAAAGAACAGAGGTGGTTCTATTAATAGAAAAATTAACCAATATACTTTAATATAATTATAGATGAAAGATAAAATATTGAATAAATTTTCTTTAAGGTCAGAAAGACAAAGATGCCTGCTACATTTGTTTCATTTTAGCATTTGCCTAGAGATACTAGCCAGTATAATAGAAAAGAAAAAATAAATTTAAAATATTAGTGTTAGAAAGAGGGAAACAATTTTGTCATTATTTTCAGATGACACAGAAGAACAAAGGGAAACGTATTTAACTGCCATATATAAATCTGTTCTCAAAGCAAACGTATGGTAAATAAAATTTCACGCAAATTTTATCAATAATTGAGATATAGAAATAAATTTAAAGCACCTATTATCCATTGCTATTTTAAATTTTAATAAAAATTTAATAAAAATTAAAAATAATGTATTATTTAGTATATTATGCAAATCTAATTTGTTTTTCTGATTTTCATAGAGGTCAGTGACCTTAAATTAAATTGCTTACTAAATTTCTTCTACTTATTCCTAGTTAGAAGTTCTTGGCCTATTTCTTTTGTTAATCCCACACTGTTTCTTCAGCCTCTCCCTCTGTTTTAAGATTTGTCTTATGTTAATATTTTTCAATATCATTGAATATTATCTATACATATTGATGTAAGTTAATTAATGCCAACTCTCAGCCATGAGAATATTATATTCACATTTTTGCCTATACAGAAGCAGAAGTTAAAAATACGAAATTCATTTTTTAAAAGAAGGAAACTCATTACTTAGAATGAGGACTATAAGGAAAAGTCAGCATTATAGAATCATGCAGTATCATTCAAGAAAAGAAAAAATATGTTCACAAGGAGAGGTGGAGTTGTGAATTCACAATTGGATTTTTAATTTGTAAATGGCAGATTATAAAGTTAACAATGTCAAATTATCTGCCATGGTAAATGCATTATAAATAAACCATCATACTGTGTCTGTTGTAGAAATCTGGAAGCATGCTTTATGACCTTTGGCTCCAAAGCAGATATGCATTGATGAATTTGATTTATAATCTAATTTGATCATATCTTGCGTATCTAAGTTAGAGAAAATGTACATTTTAGCACAGTAACTTTTATTTTTTGAGAGCAGTAACTTTCATTTTCAAGTCTATTTGAGTTTGGCTGCTGAAGGCCAAATGTTAATTTTTCTCCAACAGTTATGAATTAGTGCCAGAAACCTGTCACGAGCAGCAGGTGAGCAGATGACAGGGCAATTATGCCAAGTTTGTCAAACTAAACAATTTGCAAGAAATGTTAACAAGCTCTGCCTGACATTATTTTATAATGTACAAAATTATTTCAGACCATATAATGTACATTACTAAACACACGTTATTACGAACTGATCTGATGACAACACGATCCAAATGCTGTTGTTTTGTTTATGAATGTGTTTACATAGTTTCTCTTGAAGGTTAATGGGAGCATTTTTATTAACTAAACTGAATTCTTCAAGTTAGGCAAACAATATTATCCAATAATAAAGAAGTTTTAAAATGTTTCTATTAGAATCATAAAGGCCGAAAATTCTTCACTCTCTATATTCTTAAGCAGAGATAGATTTTAGGGGCTGGCTACCACAAAATAAATTATAATTATGTAAATACATGATATAATAGCATAATTATATAGGTTATTTTGACTAAGATAACTGTGCTTAAGCATTTAAGTAGCTCTTTTTTTTAACATGACTATATTTTGGTTCTTCTGCAGTAAAAAATATATTTGTCAAGCTATTTATTATGATTAACAATTTATGCTTTAACATCTTTGAATAAATAGAACATAGTTATGATCAAAGTGATTCTTTTTGAAGAATTCTGTGTATATAACTGAAAGTTTATAAACAGTATTTTCTTTGAAGTAATTTTCTCCATTCTACCCCATCATAATCAGACAATGGAAAAAATAAGTGCAAATAACAAATGAGATTTGAAGAAAATATTTGCAAATCATACAGCAGATAAGGAGGATAAATATAAGGGAATCATACTACTCAATAACAGGAAAACAAACAACCCTATTAAAACCTGGGCAAAGGACTTAAGTATACATTTCTCAAAAGTAAACATAAAAATGGCCAGAAGATATATTTTTAAAATGCTCAATATCTCTAATCATCAGAGAAATTCACATCAAAACCAAATTGAAATTGAAATTGAAACCAGAAATTTAAGTTAAGTATCACTTCATACCTGTTAGATTGTCTATTATCAAAAAATGGAAGATTACAAATATTGATGAGTATGTAGAGAAAAGGGAAGCTTGTACACTGTTGGTTGTAATGTAACTTAGTACAGCCATTTTGGAAAACAGTACGGAGGTTCCTCAAACAACCAAAAATAGCATTCTCATGTAATCCAGTCATCCCACTACCGGATATATAACCAAAGGAAATGAAAGAAACAACTCAAATGTCTTTCAATGTATAAATGTATTTAAATGTGTGACATACACACACACACACACACACACACACACATATGTATATATATATATGTACAATGTAATACTATTCAGCCTTAAAAAACAGAAAATTATGTAATTTGTGACAAGATGGATAAAACCGGAGAACATTATGTTAAGAGAAATAAGCCAGGCATGGAGAAATAAAAGCTCTAAATTCACTTATATGTGAAATATAAAAAAGTTAAACTCAGGAGTAAAGTCAAATGTTTGGGGGGTCAGACGAGGGAGAGGGGAAAAGGTTGTTAGATAGGAGTAAGTTCTGGTGTTCTATTGCACAGCAAAGTGACTGTATTTAATAAATAATGTATTGTATATTTAAAAATAGCTAAAAGAGAGAATTTTAAATGTTCTCACCACAAAGAAATGATAAGTATTTGAGGTAGGTGATAAATATGGTGAAGAAAAGTTTTCTGTAGTATAAAATTATGAGTAAATATCTGAATTAAGGCTACAAAATAAGAGGGTACTTCAAAAAGTCTGTGAAAGATAGAATTTAAAGATAATACAAATCTTTCTATGAACTTTTTGTAGTACCCTCATAGATATAGTCCCATGAACATTGACTAGTCCCCTAATATTTCTCTTTATGGCCTCAAAAGTTTGCAAACCTGTCCATGAAAATGTGAATACAGGTGATATGCTTCCTGTTCTAGACAAACCATAAGTTTTCCACTCATTTTGAATATTCTCTGTATTACTCCAATTTCTTAAAGCCCTTTTGAGTGTGTATGTAGTTGTGAGTGTGTGTTACATATACATGTGTTTGTGTATATATGTAATTTTGGTGTCAGCTAACATAAAACCTCACCCTTATTGGATGGTACAGTGTTTGAAGACACCATCAGTAATAGCCCCCCTTCACTGAAATCCGAATACATATGTATTTTAACTTAGATATGTCTTGTTTGTCTAAGAAGCACTGACATACACTCATAGCATGTGCACAATAAACACCACATGAATACCTCTATTATGTAGTGATATCTGAATCTAAGAGGGTGATTAGGATTTGATAGAAAGAAGTAGACAAATATTGAGACCAATAAATCCTTCCCAGGGAAGGCAAATGAGGTGAAAATGAGTCATGATGCCATAAAAAGATCAACTGAATTTATTATAAGCTGGACAGGGCCGTCAAAATAACCAGTTGGGCAAATCAGGACATTTGCCAGTTGCATCTGTGTCTGCATTTATGCAACTAATTCACAAAAAAGTTTGATATTGAGAGACCATAATAATTATTCATTAATCATTAATATTGATATCAGATTAAAAAAATATTGTATGTGAAGTCATAAAGAATTTACATCTGCCAAGCTATTTTCCAGAGTGGCTAAACCATGTTACACTCCAGCCCACATTATATAAGTAATCCAGTTTCTTCACCTTCTTAACAGAGTTTAGTGCTGTCTTTATTTTAACCAACCCCTCATGTTAACCATTATGATAGGTATATAGTGACATCTTATTGTGTGTTTAATTTTTAAAAATAAACTTTATTTTTTAGGGCAGATTTAGTTTTACAGCAAAAGTAAGAAGAATGTACAGACATTTTACATTTATCCCTTGCACGTGCATAGCCACCCGCATCAAAATCTTCCACCAGTGATACATTTGTTACAATCAATGAGCCTATACTATTACATCATTATCACCCCAAGTCCACAGTTTACATTAGGCTTCACTCTTGGTGTTGTACTTGTGTGGGTTCTGACTAATGTATAATGACAAGTATTCACCATTATATTATTGTACAGGGTAGTTTCACTGACCTAAAAAGAAATCCCCTGCGTTCCATCTATTTATTCCTTCAGCTATTCATGCCTCTTTACCCCTTAGTAACCACTTATCTTTTAATGCCTCCACAATTTTATTTTTTCCAGAATGTCATATAGTTGGATCATATGCACATAATACGTATCCTTTTCAAATCAACCTTTTTCACATAGCAATATGTATTTATGTTTCTTCCGTGTCTCCTCATGGCTTGATAGCTCATGTCTATTTAGCACTTAATAATATTTCCTTGTCTGGATGTACCACTGTTCATTTATCCTTCCACCTATTGATGGATATCTTGGTGGCTTTCACATTTTAGAAATTATGAATAAGCTGCTGTAAACATTCGTGTGCAGGTTTTTGTGTGGACAGAAGTTCTCAACCCCTTTGTGTAAAATACAGAGAGCATTTGCTAGATTATATGGTAATTGTTTATACAGTTTTGTGAGAAACTGCCATTTGGTATTGTCAGTGTTCTGGATTTGGGCCATTCTAATAGGTGTGTAGTGAGACCTCATTGTTGTTCTAATTTGTGTTTCACTGCTGACATGATGTGTAGCGTCTTTTCTTATTTTCATCTTTTCTTAATTGCCATCTGTATATCTTCTCTGTTGAGGTATCTGCTAAAATGGTTGGCCCATTTTTAAATTGAATTGTTTGTGTTTTCATTGTTGAGTTTTAAGATTTCTTTGGAAATTTTGAAAAACAGTCCTTGTCTGAGTCTGTTTGGGCTGTTTGTTTATACACAGCAGAATTTTATTTCTGACAGTTTAGGAAGCATGTAGTCCAAGATCAAGGTGCTGACAGATTCAGTGTTAGGTGATGGACCTCTTAATAGAGGATGATTTTTAGTGTGATCTCATATGGTGGGAAGGGGTGCATGAGCTCTGCGTTGCTTTCCTAAGAGCACTAATCCCATTCATGAAGGCTTTGCACTCATATCCTAATCACCTCTAAAATACTGTTACCTTGAGGGTTAAGATTACAACATGTAAATTTTGGTGGGGAGGGACACAAGCATTAGGAACATAGCAGTCCTTTATTGGATAGGTATTTCGCAAATATTGTCTCCCAATCTGTGGCTTGTCTTTTCATTCTATGGACAGTGTCTCTCATGGAGAATAAATATGTAATTTTAATGAAGTTCAGCTTATCAATTCATTTTCTCATGCATTGTGCTTTTGGTGTTCAAAAAAGTCATCACCAAATTCAAGGTCATCTATATTTTCTCCCATATCATATTATGAGAGTTTCATATTTTTGTGTTTTACATTTAAGTCGGTGCTCCACTTTGAGTTAACTTTTGTGACGTGTGTGAGGTCTGTGTCTATATTCTTTTTCTTTTTCTTTTTTTGTATGTGAATGACTAGTTGTTAAGCACCATTTGTTGAAAAGACCATCCCATCTTTATAGTATTGCCTTTGCCCCTTTGTCAAAGATCAGTTGACTATATTTAAGTAGGTCTATTTCTGGGCTCTCTCTTCTGTTCTACGGATCTATTTATGTATTATTTTGCCAGTAACACACTGTCTTGATCACTGTAGATTCATAGTATGTATTGAGGTCAGGTGGCGTAGGTCCTCCAACTTTTTTTTTTCCTTCAGTATTGTGTTGGTTGCTTAGACGAGATTGGTCACGATCAAGGTGGTCTGGCCACAGACAGTGTGTTGGCTATTTAGGGTCTTCTTTTTCCCCACGTGAACTTTAGAATCAGTTTGTTACTGTTCCAAAAACAACTTGCAGGGATTTTGATTGGTATTGCATTAAATCTATATAGGTCAATTTGAGAAGAACTGACAATGAACATGGAACATTTCTCCATTTATTTCTTCCTTGATTTGTTTTATCAAAATTTCGTAGTTTTCCTTGTGGAAATTTTGTTCATTTTTTAAAAATTTCACCATAAAGTTTCATTTTGGAGGTGTTAATATAAATGGTATTATGTTTTTAAGTTTAAACTCCACTTGTTCATTGCTGATACGTAGAGAAGCAGTTGACTTTTTGATATGAACCTTGCATCCTGCAATTGTACTATAACCCCTTATTAGTTTCTGGATATTTGTTTTGTCAATTCTTTCAGATTTTCTTTGCAAATAATTATACTATTTATAAACAAAACACAGTCTTTTTTCCTTCCCTCCCAAACTGTATGATTTTATACCCTTAGCTTGTCTTACTTCATTTGCTAGGACTTCCAGTATGAAGTTAAAAAGGAACAGTGAGAGAGGACACCTTTGCCTTCTTCCTGATCTTAGTGGGAAGGCTTTGCTTTCTTGCTATTAAGTATAAAGTTAGCTGTAGATTTTTGCATATATTCTTTATCAAGTTGAAGTTACTCTTTATTTTCAGTTTACTGAGAGTTTTTATCAAAATTAGTGTTAGATTTCATCAGAGGCTTTTTCTGCATCTATTGATATAAAAATGGAATTTTTCTTCTTTAGTTGTGATGGGTTACATTATTTGATTTGCAAATGTTGAACCAAACTTGCACACCTGAGATAAATCTTTCTTGGCTGAAGTGTATAATTCTTTTTATACATTGTTGGATTTGATTTGCTAATATTTTATGGGGGGGGTTGTATTGATATCCATGAGAGATATTGTTCTGTAGTTTGCTTTTCTTAGAACGTCTTTGTCTGGTTTTGGTATTAGGGTGACATTGGCCTCATAGAATGAGTTAACAAGTATTCTCTCTGCTGCTATAAAGAATTGGTATAATATCTCTCTTCAATGTTTGGTAGACTTCACCAATGAACCTATTTGGGCCTAGTGTTTTCTGTTTTGAAGGGTAATTAATTATCACATTTCTGTAATAGATATTGGTCTATTCAGATTGTCTGTTTCTTCTGGTGTGAGTTTAGGCAGATTGTCCTTTCAAGAAATTGGTCCCTTTTCTTAGGTTATCAAATTTGCTGTCATAGAGTTGTTTGTAGTATGTATTTATTATCCTTTTAATGTCCATGAGATTTATAATTATTCATTGATTTTTTCTATTTATTTCTTGTTTTCATTCACTGGTTTCTGTTCTATTTTTTATTATTTTTTTCTCACTTTGGATTTAGATTGTTCTTTATTTTCTAATTCTCTACAGTATAATCTTAGGTGATTGATATTAGTCCTTTCTTCTTTTCTAATAAGAGTATATGCACCCAGTGCTGTAAATTTCCCCTAAGCATTGCTTTTTTTGCACCACACAAATTTTGATATATTGTGTTTTCATTTTTATTCTGTTGAAATTGTTTTAAAATTTATTTTAAGATTTCTTCTTTGATCTGTGTGTTATTTAGAAGCACTGAGTTTAATATCCAAGTATTTTGGAATTTTCCAGCTATCTTTCTAATACTAATTTCTAGTTTAATTCCATCACGGTCTGAGAGAAGACATTGTACAATTTCATTTTATTTTATTATTTTTAAAAATTTATTAAGATGTGTTTTATGGCCAAGGTGTGCTCTCTCTTGGTTTGTGCCCCATGTGATTTTGGAAAGAATGTGTAAACTGCTGTTGTTTGATAATCTTTTGATGTCCATTATATTCATTTACTTGATGGTTTTTAAAATTCTGTCTACTTCCTTTCTGCCTGCTGGATCAGTCCAGTTCTGATAGACGGGTGTTGAAGCCTTTAACTATAATTAATGGATTCACCTATTTTTATGTGCAGTTTTATCAGTTTTGGCCTCATATATTTTGACACTGTTGTTAGGTACATAGACTTTATAGATTGTTATGTCTTCTTGGATAATTGACCTCTTGTCATTAGGTAATGCCCCTGTTTATCTCTGATAATTTTTCTTAGTCTGAAGTCTGCTGTATCAGAAATTAATATAGTTTTTCCTGCTTTATTTTGATTGATGTTAGCATATTGTGTCTTCTTCCATTTGTTTACTTTTCATCTATACGGGTCTTTATATAGACTTTAATATATTAAAAGATATACTATGCTACTGATTATAAAAATAAGGTGGTCAAAATAAAGTAACCACTATATAATTTTATTTGTATGCATACTAGGAAAAGAAAACTAATATAGTGTGGCCGGAAGCAGATCAGTGATTGTCTGTGGAGGCAGAGATATAAATATAAGGAGGGTAGAAGAAGGGACTAAAAATGAGACAAGAAAACTTTAGGAAGTGAAAAGTATGTTAATTATTTTTTTGATGGTGATGACATCAGAATATGTAACTATGTCAAAACTTTTAAGATGTACACATTAATCATACACAGTTTATTGTATGTCAATTATATCAATGAAAATTACAAAGAAGTAAAATTCTAGATACAATAATCTCAAAAAAAATTAAAGAAAATATCAGCATAAATTTTCCAAATTTCATCAATTCTGTAGTATTAATTCACAAAAACAAATGAAATAATCTGACAAACAACTTCTGTAATCTAAATAAACTTCCATAAATGTAAGACTTCTTAAAAAAAAAAAAAGAATAAAGAGGAATATTAGTAAACCGTGGAAGAAAAGGAGAAAAGTAGATAGGATGAATGTGAGTAGTATTAGAAAGAAATACGTGCCTTTTGATGTGAGTTTGAAATGAATTTGTATCTTGAAAAAGATGTAAGAATATTGCCTAGATTTTTTATATAAACTTTGATATTCTTTGGAAAGATTATGGAGGAAAATTAAGATGATTCATCTAAATGTAGTGACTTTGTTTAATAAAAATGTGTTTGGTCACGATTAAAATTCTTTCTATTTTTTCTACTTTATTGATTTCTCTCCCTGCTAACTTCTACCAATTCATTTTCAGTCTGTGGTTAAAAACTTTAGATGATGGCACATCAATTTAACAAAATAGTAGCAACCGAAAAATCATTGGGATACATTTTTATAAATGTAAAGTATGAAATTACTTCTGTCTGAAAAGAATTTAATAGAAATAGAGAGATATTAGAAAGGAAACCATTATACAATTCAAATATTTGACTTTACTGTGTGTGGAACATTATACTATTTCAGATATGATCCATTAAATAATATTAAGTTTCAGTTAATATATATATTAATACAACACATACTTTAATATTTGTTAAACTGTGTTTACACCAAATTCATAAGATTTTAAAATTGTAAAATATGGTCTTTAAGACTTCAGTTTAGGCAAAACTGATGCTTCATATATTTTGCAGGAAAAAAAAGGTTTTTTTTTTAATTCCATGTTTAAATATGTGTTACTAGTAGACATGCCTTGCAAGAAATGTTAAACAAGTTATTCAGAGAGAAGGAAATTAATACTGAGATCTACATAAATAAAAGAGAATTAGAGAAAGAATAAGTGAAGATAATAAAAGCTTTTATTTTTCTAATCCTAATTTACCTAACAGATAGCAGTTTGGTCAAAGGAATTATATTGACAATGTATTGGATTTGATTTATCTTCCAGAAGAATTGCACTGGCCTACATGCCCCCAGCATGAGTGCTTATGCACTCCACGTTCTTTTCAACACTTTCACTGACCATTTTTCTAACTTTTGTAAATCTTATGTGAGTAGGGTGGTAGCTCATTAGTTTCTTTCCTTCTTTTCTTTTTTCTTTACATTCTACTAACTACTGAATTGACTACACACATATTTGTTAGATTTGGGGGGTTTTATTTGCTGTTAATTGCCTGTATATGAAAATTTCTTTTTGACATTATCTATCATTTATCTATCATCTATAAAAGTGATTGTTGATGGAATTGTATGGATCAATCATGTATTGCCCATGTCAGACCAGTTTTGCTTGTATACATATATATATTATATATAGAGATATATTCTTCTGGAATGTCATTTTTCTACCTATGTATTTCTCCAGATTAATGTTTGTTTGTTAATTTGACCATGTCTTCCCTGTTTGAGCTGAAGTCTTCATATAAAATCAACCAGTTTTCCTAATATCATCTTCTATTAAATGATTTATTCTTTCCATGTTGATTTATGATGTCACATTTCACATTTCAAATTTATTGTTTTCATATAAGCATGATTATATCTCTGTGTATGTGCATATGTATGATGGTCTATTTGTCTTATCACCAGCACTAAACTGTTTCTGTTATTTATTTTTAATAAAATGTTATAGACTTTAGAAACATGATAAACTAAAATACTCATTTCATGCCATACTAGCATAATTGATTCTTGTATATATCTATTTTTATTCATATTTATTTAATAATATAATTATATCTAATTATTTATTTGATAACATAATAACCACCATTTAACTCCAAAATAAGGAATACTGCCAATATTATACATTTAGTTATATTCTGCTCCTCAATCTCACACCCTTATCTTACCCTCAGATTGAAAATTATCTCAAACTTCCTGTTAATAATAGTGTTATTTTTCAAAATTTTACCAAGTCTGTTGGTAACCCTACATAATATATTGTAGAGTTTTATTTTATTTGTTTTAAATTTATAAGGAGGGCATTATACTCTTTTTGATTTTCTGTGAAATTTATTTATTTATTTATTTTTATTTATTTTATTTTTTATTATACAATAATTGTGTAAAATGTATGGTTGTTAGATCAGCATAGTTAACTTTTTCATCATTATAATACACAATCACTCTTTGTGTCCATTGACTAATTCCTCATTAGTTCCCCCCCTCTCCCCCTCCCCTTTTCCACTTCTAGTTTTCTAAAAGTTCAAGGTATTACTGTGATTGTTGTTTCTTTCTTCCTTTCTCTCTGTCTTTATTGTTCATTTGTTTATTTATGGACTCAGCTCCCAGTTATGAATGAGAACAGACTGGCTATTATAAAAAAGACAGAGAATAACAAATGCTGGCAAGGATGTGGAGAGAGAAGAACCCTCCTGCAGTGTTGGTGGGACTGTAAATTAGTGCAGCCATTATGGAGAATACTATGGAGGTTTCTTAAACAACTACAGATAGAATTTCCATATTATCCAGCAATCCTACTCTTGAAAATTTCTTTTTTTCAATCATCATTAAGCTATTAATGTCATACTTTCCTCTTCGTGGTGATCTAGTTCATTAAACTTCACCAAATGTTTTTTTCATTACATATCTTTGTACTTTTTTTGGTTTTATAGACTATCTTCTTTTAAAATATTTATCTTTCTAATAAAACATCTCTATCTTCATATTTTATAACCTGATGACTACTAAAAATTAGGACTCATGTAATGCAAGTCATGTAATATGCATTATTGAAAATTTATATTACATATCAGAATGCTTTATATTATTGTCACATTTTTTTGCTATTTTTTACAAACTCCTAACTTTTAAAATAAGTTTTAAGTGTTTTCATTAATAGTAAGGCATTTCTGTTCTCTTTTTTCCACTCTCAAATAATTACTACCTAGTCATTGTATCATTCTTTTTAGGTTGTTGGTATTTCTGCCCTTTGCAATATTATTCCAAGATTTCCCTAAAAGTATCCTTGCTTTCTGGATACAAAAAGCCATTCCAGGCTTATGCTGACTTTTTTCCCTTGTTTCTGTTAATGGAGAACAGTGCTTGTTGTGGGTGGTATCATGTCCTCCAAAAGGATATGCTGTAGTGCTAACTCTCCTGTATCTGTGAATGTGACCTTTTTTAGAAATAGAATTTTTACAAATACAATCAAGTTAAGATGAGGTCATACAAGATTAGGGTGGTCCCTAAATTCAAATTACTATAGCCCTTAAAAAAGGTCACGTTATGACATAGGGACACAGATACAAACAGAGGAAAGATAGCCATGCAAAGACAAAGGCAGAAATTGGACTGATAGAGCTGCAAGCCAAGGACCACCAAGCATTGCCAGCAACCAACAGAAGCTAGGAATTGTCAAGGAAAGATTCTTTTCTAAAGCCATGGCCCAGCTGACACCTTGATTTAAGACTTCTATCCTCCAGAATCACGAAAGAGTAAATTTACATTGTGTTAAGCATCTTAGTTTTTGGCACCTTGTTATGGCAGCCCTAGGAAAGTAATATAGTGCTATAGAAAAAAAAATTAGGGTGAAAGAAATATACACAAATATATCTTAGAATGATTTATGAAGTGACAGAACTTGAGTTTCTTATTTCAAAAGAAAAATAAGAAATAAATACGTTCATTATCATAGATTTTGTTTTTACCTTAATTATTATTAAGATTTGTTTTATTGAATTGTATTTTGAAAATATATTATTTCTGTCTGCACACATCTTTTTTTGAAGCTATTTTTTCCTGTTTTCCTTTAGCTTTAATATGCTCCACATCGATTTCATCAGGGAAATGCAAATTAAAACAATGAAATACCACCATATTCTTATTACAGTGCACAAATCTAGAACTTGAACACCACCAAGTGCTGATGAGAATGTGGAACAACAGAAACACTCATTCATTGCTGATGGAATGTGAAATGGTACAGCCACTTTGGAATGCAGTTTGGCAGTTTTTTTAAAAAAACTAAACATACTCTTACCATATAATCCAGCAAACACACTCCCTGGTATTTACCTTAAGAAGCTGAAAACTTATGTCTACACAAAAATCTTCAGAGGGATGTTTATAGCAGCTTTATTTATAATTTCTAAAATTTGGAAGCAAACAAGACATTCTTCAGTAGGTAAAGTGATAAACAGTGCTACATTCAGACAATGGGATATGATTCAGTGCTGAAAGAAATGAGTTATCAAGCCATGAAAAGACATGGTGGAAACTTGCATACATATTACTAAGTGAAAGAAGCCAACCTGAAAAGTCTACATACTCTATGATTCCAATTATATGACATTCTGCAGTAGGCGATGCTATGAAGATAGTGAAAAGATCAGAGCTGTCAAGGGTTAGTGGGGAAGGATGAATAAAGAGATGAAGCACAGAGGATTTGTAGGGCATTGAAATTATTCAGATGATATATATATGAATATTCATATGCTACTAGTATCATATGATACTATATGTTCTTCTTACATAACCTACCTCAGCTTTCAGTATTTGTATCAGTATCAAAGTAGGGACAGGTTCCTTTGTATTTTCATAGACTTCGTCATATGAAATATGCTTCTAGTATTTCTGTCTCACTAACTTTCTATATTGCCTTAAACATGCATTGCCTATATATTTGTTTGTATCTTCTCATTATTTAAGCATTTTCAACATATATTTCAAGTATGTAGGCATATAATCTAATCTGGAAAAGTGGTTTTTGAATTACCAACAAAGCTTTAAAAGATGGGGAGAATTTTGTTTGTAAAATTTAATAATAAGAATCATAATGCTAAGATTATGCATGAGTAACTTATCGAAGATTGCAAAAAGTTTTAATTAAAATTATGAATTTTACACTTTCAATGCCTTTTGTTTTGCTTTTCCTTCCAGGTTTAAATACTTACAAATATGAAATAATTAAACTGATTTAAATATTCATCGTTACTATGCAGAAAAGAGAAAATTAGGAGCTAGCCTTGAAGCATGGCACTGTGAAAGACAAGTACAGTCCGATAAAAATCATGCATATCAAATGGCATTTGGACCTACATTGCATTTTCTACAAGAATTACTTAAGGCATTGTCTCAGAAGGCACGAGATCTCTGGCTAAGCATGAGTGAGAACAAACAAGTGAGAAGAATAGGAATAAATGATTTAGAAGTTTTATAGAAATATAGTTTCATAATTACATACAATGTTAATCTGAATTCTTAATTTCTAGGTTTTGTGCAGCCCATTTTGGGAGCTGCTATCTCAATGGACAAGAAGATGCTATTTCACATGACATTTCTGAAAGGTGTAAGACTGACTGACACTTTACACTTTAAAGTTCTCCTTTCCCTAACTGGCAAAACTAATCTAGAAACTGAGATACTTTAACAAACACAAATGTGCTGTTTAAAAAAGAATACAGTAAGCATTTAAAGTGCCATACAGATGAGCATAAGAAAAACTATTTTCCAAAAGTAAGCTTTGTTACTAAAGCCTCAAATGCACTTACCTACAGTAATCCCATTCGGTAAAATATATTAAAATAAATAAATAAATAAATTATTTATTTATTTATTTAAATAAATAAATAAAATAAAAATATACAAGATAAACTTTGGTATTCAATATTATAAACTATACATAAGTGTGAAACACACATTTTTGTTATATTAGTTTAACTATAAACTTTTTCTTTCTGATCTACGTGATTGATAACTGAGGTTAGTCACTATTTATCACCTAAAATAAAGATCAGAAAAAAATGCTGTCTTCAGAAAGTGTTTGAAATTTAGATATATTTAGATGAAATGGATTTGCTTTAAGGAAGAGACCAGAACTTCAATTATTGCATAGCACGATATGTAGAAAGTATTTTAGAGTGAATAGTCATCTCAATATTTATAGCAATTTTAAGTTGTCAAATTATTTAAAATTTTTAATAGATATATCAGTAATTTTCAAATCCTTTGTAGTAATTTTATCATTACTATCATGAGTTCTATTATTTGCAATTCAGAATTTCCATTCTGAATCTTAAAATTTTAAAATGTACTGCATTCTCAAATCTGTTCCTAATTTTTCTCTAGGAAATGATTAACTGTGTATTTATCTAGTCTCAAATGCAAGACATTGTCCTGCAAAGCTTAAATCTGTTATTGTCATAAAAATATTCAAAAAAATTATTCTCTCCAATACCAGAATACCCAGGAATCGAGTAAAGGTAATTTCAAATTTCATCTAATATCTTGTACTACTCAAAATTTAAGAATCCTTAACAACCATGTGTCTCCTCCAAAATTCAGGTGTTGAAACTTAATGACCAACATATTAATTTGCAGGGCCTTTAATAGGTGGTTGGGCTATGAAGGATCCTTCCCTTGTGAATAAAATTTAGTCCTTTATAAAAGAGGCTTCACACAGCATTAGGCTTTCTTGCCCCATCTCTGTGTGAAGACAGGTGAGGTCACAGCATTCCTCCCCACTGGAGGATATAACAAAAATTCATCACATTGGAAGCAGAAAGCAGCCCTCACCAGACAACGAAACCTGCTGGCACCTTGATCTCGCACTTACCAACCTCCAGAGCTGTGAGAAATTTTTTTTTTTCTTCATAAATTATCTACTCTCTGATAGTTTGGTACAGCAGCACAAATGGACTAAGACAATAGTAGTCTCTTGTCAATGTGGAAACTGTAGCTGAAAGAGGTTGCTAATTTCGTTCCAGAAACATCCAATTAATGAAATTTTTGAGTTTCCCAATAAAACACTCTTTGTTCTGTTCTGTGTTCTCCAACTTCATGCCAGAGGTATAACAATGGCAGCATTACACTCCCAGGAACTGGATCTTAAACGTATATTCTGCACAAAACTCCATTTCCAACAATGATAAGCAACATTTTGCATCTTCTAAGATCCAATAAGAATAATAACTGTAAAAATAAATTGCATACATTGTTAAAATTTAATAAAACCCTGTTAAACTATCTTACAGACTATTGATAAAAAGGACAGGTGATATTGTAAAACATTTTAGTATACCATGCATGAACACCTCATAAATGCTACTAAAAAAATGCTACATTAACTAAAATAGAGGTTTAAAAACAGTAGATTGTGTATAAACAAAAATGATTTCTTGAGTCCTTACATTATAATTTTACAAATGAAGTGATACTAATTTTTCCTTTAAATATCAAATATGCACTATATAATTTGAAATGAAAAAATACATTACTGTATATTCTAATTGTCTCTTCATTAAATTTTATGATTATGATTTTACTTCTATAATAACTTAGCATTTTAATTAAATCTGCCACTGTTTTCATTTGTAAAAGATGTCCGTCATTCTGTAATATTATATAACTGAATCACTAGTGAAAAGAATTTTCTATGCCAATCACCTATATCTGGTAATCATTGTAATAGCATTTCTAAGTGAGTTAATTCTATCATTCAACTTAATCTTTGGGGAGACAGAATTGAATAAAACAGCTCAAATCCTTGCCATTGTAGAGTTTAGTGTGGAAGTCAAAATAAATATTTAAATATGTTATATTTTCTGTTAGTTATAACATCTGTGGATAAAAACAAAACAAAATAAAGTTAGTGAATGGTTAAAAAATTATTCTTTTACAGGTACTTTGGTCAGCAAAGATGTACATCCTTTGAGGAGACACTCTTGTTCACTGCTGTGTCTCTGTCACATAGAGTAGTTCCTGGCAAGTAGTAATTCTATTCATTGATAGAATTCTATTCATGGTATGCAGAGAGGTTTCAAAGTATTGGAACTAAGCTGGGTTGCCACAGTGATTTTCTTTGCATTATTTAATAAAACTTTGAGCATATCAGAAATATTTTCTAATATATTAAACACATTTAAGCTCCATGCCCAAAGAACTGTCATATAAGAAAGTCACAATTGATGACCAAACAAGCAAACAGGATCAGCATGGAGAAGGGGATTGTTGTCTTCCTCCAGGTTTAAGATTTTATAGTCACAGAATGGTGATGTCTAGTAATCTGGGTTACAATGTAAGCAAGTGGATATAAAATATCCAGAGCACTGCTGTAGGACTCCCAGACCAGGCCAGTGTGCACCATCCAGAGAGGCCTGAGAGCTGCCAGGCCCACGCACCCTAAGGCACCCATGCCAGAGCAGGTAGGTGCCACCATGGGACTCCCAGCCCAGGCCAGTGTGCACCACTCAGAGAGGTCATAAAGCCACTAAGCACAAAGGGTCCCAAGCCACTCACATTGGAAAAGGTAGGCGCTGCTGCAAGACTCCCAGCTCAGGCCTGTCCCCACAGCCCAGAGAGGCCTGGGCCTCCCTACAACAGGCACTGAGGCAACCATACTGAATTGGAAATCCCTGCAGAATCCTAGCCAGACATTAGGGTTGAATGAGTGGACTGTGAAATCCCCTGCCACAGTGACTAAACATCAAAGGAATGATACTAGAAATATGAAAAATCAGGAAAGTACAATACCACCAAAGGGTAATAATAACTCTCAAGCTCTAGATCCTATAGAACAGGAAGTCCTTGAAATGACAGACAAGGAATTTCAAGCAACAATTCTAAGGAAACTAAACGAGATACAAGAAAATTCAGTTAGACAACACAATGAAATAAGAGAAAGTATATGGGACCTGAAAGAAGAAATGTACAAAGAAATTAATGCCCTGAAAAAGAATGTGGCAGAGCTTGGGGAGCTGAAAAATTCATTCAATGAAATAAAAATCACAACAGAGAGTTTAACCAGCAGGCTAGAACAAGCAGAAGAGAGAATTTCTGACCTTGACGATGGGCTGTTTGAAATAATATAGGTGGATAAAAAATAAAAAAGAGAAAAAAGAATTAAAAACATTGAAGAAAATCTAAGAGAGTTAACAAACAAACTTAAGCACTCAAATATTTGAATTATGGGTATTCCAGAAGAGGAAGAAAAAGGAAATGGCATTGAAAACATATTCAATGAAATAAGCGAAGAAAGCTTCCCAGGTACAGGGAAACACACAGATCTTCAGATTTAGGAGGCCCAAAGATCCCCAAACATATTCACCCAAAAAGGTCCTCTACAAGACATGTTATAGTCAAATTGGCAATAGAGAATCTTAAAAGCTTCAAGAGAGAAGCATCAAGTCACCTATAAGGGAGCTCCAATCAGACTAACATCAGACTTTTCAAAAGAAACCCTAAAACCAGAAAAGAATGGGATGATATTTTCAAAATACTAAAAGAAGAAATTGCAAGCCAAGAATACTTTACCCAGAAGGATATCCTTCCAAAATGAAGGACAAATAATATATTTCTCAGACAAACAAAAACTGTGGGAGTTCACTACTGCATGACTAGCCTTACAAGAAATTCTCAAGGGAGTACTGGGTTTGGTACCTGAAAAACAACCATCACAGCTATAAATACTCAAGAGAAAAGAAAATGCACTAGTAAAATAAAAATGCTAACAATAAAGAGAAAAAGAAGTTTATCTACCACCCCAAGAAACCAACAAATAGAGAAGACAAACAGTAAATCAGAAAGAAATGAACAAAAGATATTTAAGAAATCCAAAGAAAAATCAATAAAATGCTAGGAGTAAATCAACCCCTTTCAATAACAACTCTTAATGTAAAAGGATTAAATGGCCCATTCAAAAGACAAAGACTGACTGACTGGATTAAAAAGGTGGGCCAAAATATATGCTACCTTCAAGAGACTCACCTCACCTGTAAAGACACACATAGGCTAAGAGTGAAAGGATGTGAAAAGATATACCATGCAAACAGAAATGAAAAATGAGCTGGAGTAGCTATTCTTACATCAGAGAAAATACACATTAAACCAAAAACCATAAAAAGAGTTAAAGAAGGCCACTATATAATGATAAAAGGATCTATCCATCAAGAAGACATATAATCATAAATATATATGCACCCAGCATCAGAGAAGTCAGATTTATAAAGCAAACAATATTAGACCTAAAGAATGAGAAAGACACTAAAACCATAATAGCAAGGTACCTGAGCATCCCACTGTCAATATTGCACACATCATCTAGGCAAAAAAATCAATAGAGAAACACAAGATCTAAACAACACTTTAGACCAATTGGACTTGGCAGATATGTACAGAATATTCCATCCAACAACTTCAGATTATTCATTCTTCTCATCAGCAAATGGAACATTCTCCAGGATAGATCACATGTTAGGTCACAAATCAAGTTTCAACCAATTCAAAAAAATTGGATTTATTCCATGAATTTTTTCAGATCACAATGGATTAAAGTAGAAATCAATAACAAATGAAACTCTGGAAACTATACAAACACACGGAAATTAAACAACATTCTACTTAATGACATATGGGTCCAAGAAGAAATTAAACAGGAAATCAAAAAATTTATTGAAATTAATGAAAATTATGACACATCATACCAAAACCTGTGAAGTACTGCAAAAGCAGTACTCAGGGGGAAATTTATTACATTAGATGCTCACTTCAGAAGAATGGAAAGATAGCAAGTAAACAACCTAACACTTCACCTTAAAGAACTAGAAAAACAAGCACAATACAAACACAAAGTTAGCAGATGGAAAGAAATCATTAACATCAGAGCAGAACTTAATGAAATAGAAACCCCCCAAAACAATACTAAAGATCAAAAAGTTGGGTTTTTTTTGAAAAGATAAATAAAATTGACAAACCATTAGCAAGGCTAACTAAAAAAAGTAGAGAGAAGATTCAAATAACAAAGATTAGAAATGAAAAATTTGATATTACAACTGATACCTCAGAAATACAAGAAATCATTAGAGAATACTATAAACATCTATATCTCAACAAATTTGCAAATCTGGAGGAAACAGATAAATTTTTGGACACATACAAAATAACAGAAATGAGCTAAGAAGATGTAGAAAATATGAACAGACCAATAATAATAAAAGAGATTGAAGCTGTTATCAGAAGGCTCCCATCAAAGAAAAGCCCCGGACCAGATGGGTTCACTGCAGAATTCTACCAAAACTTCAGAGGAATTGATAATAATTCTCCACAAAGTATTCCAAAAGATTAAAACAGGCCATTCTCCCAAACTCATTCTATGAAGCAAACATCACCCTGACACTAAAACCACACCAAGATGCAACAAAAAAAGAAAATTACAGGCCAATATTCTTGATGAATATAGATGGAAAAATTCTCAATAAAATGCAAGCTAACAGAATACAGCAACACATACACAAAATTATACACCATGATCAAGTGGGATTCATCCCAGGGATGCAAGGTTGGTTCAACATATGCAAATCAATAAATGTGATACACCATATCAATGAAAGCAAAGACAAAGACCATATGATCATTTCTATAGACTCTGAAAAAGCATTTTACAAAATTCAACATTCGTCCATGATAAAGACTCTCTTCACATTAAGAATAGACAGAAAGTATCTCAACATAATTAAAGCCATATATGATAAGCCCATTGCCAATATCATCCTGAATGGTGAAAATTTGAAAGCTTTTCCCTTAAAAACAGGAACTAGAAAAGGGTACCCACTCTCACCACTCCTACGCAACATAGTGCTGGAAGTACTAGCCAGAGCAATAAGAGAAGAGAAGGAAAAAAAGGGCATCCAGACTGGAAAAGATGAAGTCAAACTGTCCTTTTTTGCAGATGACATGATCCTCTATATCAAACAGCCTAAAGCCTCTTCAAAAAAACCCTCTTAGAGTTGATAAATTATTTCAGCAAAGTTGCAGGATACAAAATCAACACACAAAATTCAGTAACATTTCTATACTCCAACAGGGAACATGCAGGAAAAGAAATCAAGAAAACCAGCCCATTTACAATACCTACCCCTCGAAAATGAAATACTTAAGAATAAAGTTAACCAAGGATATGAAAAATCTCTACAATGAGAACTATAAACCACTGTTGAGAGAAATTAAAGAGGATACAAGAAGATGGGAAGATATCCCATGCTGTTGGACTGGAAGAATTAACATTGTGAAAATGTCCATACTACCCAAAGTGATCTACAAATTCAATGCAATCCCCATCAATATTCCAATGACGTTTTTCTCTGAAATCAAAAAAAAATTATCCAGACATTTATATGGAATAACAAAAGACCACGTATAGCCTAAGGAATCCTGAGCAAAAAAACAGAAAGCTGGGGGAATAATACTACCTGACTTTAAACTATACTACAAAGCTATAATAATCAAAACAGCATGATACTGGCATAAACACACACACACACACACACACACACACACACACACACACAAATCAGTGGAATAGAATAGAGAATCCAGAAACCAACCCATACACCTACAGCCTACATGATTTTTGACAAAGGCACCAAGTCTACACACTGGGGAAGAGACTGTCTCTTCAGCAAATGGTGCTGGGATAACTGGATATCCACATGCAGGAGAATGAAACTAGACCCATACCTCTCACCATATGCCAAAATCAACTCAAGTTGATTAAAGAATTAAATATATACTCTGAAACAATAAAACTCCTTAAAGAAAACAGAGGGGAAACAATCCAGGAAGGATAGTTGAGTACAAACTTCATGAATAAGACCCCAAAAGCTCAGGCAACCAAAGGAAAAATAAACAAATGGGATTATATTAAACTAAAAAGCTTCTGCACAGCAAAGGAAACAACTAACAGAGTTAAAAGACAACCAATAGACTGGGAGAATATATTTGCAAAATATACATCTGACAAAGGATTAATACCCAGAATATACAAGGAACTCAAACAACTTTATAGCAAAAAAACAAGTAACCCAATTACAAAATTGGGCAAAGGAGCTGAATAGGCATTTCTCAAAGGAAGATATATAAGTGGCCAACAGACACATGAAAAAATGCTCAACATCACTCAGCATTACGGAAATGCAAATCAAAACCACACTGAGGTACCATCTCACCCCAGTTAGGATGGCTAATAGCCAAAAGACTGAGACTGATAAATGTTGGTGAGGGTGCAGAGAAAAAGAACCCTCCTATACTGTTTCTGGGACTACAAAATGGTGCCACCTTTCTGGAAAATGGTTTGAAGTTTCCTCAAACAATTACAGATTGATCTACCTTATGGCCCAGCTATTCCACTGCTTGGTATATGCCCAGAGGAATGGAAATAATCATGTTGAAGAGATACCTGTACTCTAATGCTCATTGTAGCACTATTTACAATAGCCAAGAGTTGAAACCAGCCCAAATGTCCATCATCTGATGAGTGGATACAGAAAATGTGGTATACCTACACAATGGAATTCTATTCTATAAAAAAAAGTGATATACTACCATTTGCAGCAACATGAATGGACTTAGAAAAAGTTGTATTAGGTGAAATAAGTCAGGCACAGAAAGAAAAATACTACATATTCTCACTATTTATGGGAACTAAAGATAAATAAATAAATACACAAACAAATTGGGAGGTGGGGAAGAAGACACAACAATCAGAATTCCTTGAACTTGTTAAGAGAAGTGAACAGATATGATGTTGATGGGTGGGAGAGGGGAGAGGGCGGAGGGAGGGAGGAATCAGTAAAGGGACATGAAAATCAACTACATTGTATACCGATAAAAGAAAGAAAAAGAATAACAATGAAAAAATTTATTTACAAAAAACTGTATATCGGGCCAGCCTGTGGCTCACTCAGTAGAGTGCGGTGCTGACAACACCAAGGCAAGGGCTGAGATCCCCTTACAGGTCATCTTTAAAAAAAAAAAAAAAAAAAAAAAAAAAAAAAAAATATATATATATATATATATATATATATATATATATATAATCAAGAGAAGAGAGCTCATATGGTAACTGGTAATATACTGATATTTCATTGCAATTGTATAGTCCACATTTTTTTCAGACTGTAGAAATGTCTTAAAATGGATATGATGGAATACTTTCTTTAATGCATACAATATGTACTGCTTCAAGTACTGCTAATGCCAAGACATATTAATTTTAGTAGCTACTATATACTGACTGCATATTTTATCTCAGTTATTTTTCAAGGATTCAAAGGTGTTATCTCATTTATTACTTCCTAAATAACTTTACAATTGAGGTACTATTATTGCCATATTTTACAACTGATAAGGCTCAAAGGAATTGATAACTTGCCCAAAATCATATAACTAGTCAGTGGTACTATCATGAGTCAGACTTGGCCAATAAGGATCCAGATTCTGAGGTCTTGATGACTTTACTACTCTGTCTTACTTGTGTACATCTCCCCAATGTATTACATATACACATATGTACAAACATTAACTCTCTCATATATTAAATATCACTGTTAACCATGGGAATTATTCATTCATACAGGAAGTGAATTTTGTGTTTTCCTGTATGCCAGGCACTACCATAGCTGTTGAGTATAAAGTCATGAAAAAGATTGTTGAGGAAAAAAATTATTCTGACAATTGCTGAGATATTTAGGGAAGACTTTACTCAAGACTATTGCAATGATGTATTGCAATAAGGGAGAGAAATTGTGCTCAACTCAAAACAGCAAAAACACATCTGGGGATTTATAGCCAATGGGCAGAGCAAGGGGGTCAGTGGACAAAAAATTACTAAGAAAAGACATGAAGAGTATGAGGGTTCTTGATAAACATATTTAACAGGATTCTTGTTGAAGGGAGGCCAGAGTCATCAGATATCGAGGTTGGGGATAAGGAATTTAATCAGATATTGAGGATGGGGGGATTCTCTCTAAACTGTTTTAGCAGGATTCTTGCCATAACTGGATGGGCAGGTGAGGAGCACAGGGCCTAAGAAAAAGGCCTCACTAAAAAGAGGGCTAAGAAGGATCTGACTATATTTGGTCCAGGAGAGAATCTTTGTCAAGATAAACAGGGGACTACCCTTTGGAGCTTAAACTCTTGTATGGAGAGACAAAGAAATTAACAAAGGGATAAATACAATAATTTATGTGCTGTCATGACTATAATGAGAACAAAATGCAGCAATCCTTTGGAGAGTTACTAAGGATAGGTTAGAGTGGGGTGAAGTTTAAAATAAGCTGGAAGTTGAGGAAAACATTTTTAGGAAGTGAAATCTAAACTGAAATAATAATCCTCTGATCAGTTTCCACCAAGTTATACTTGGATATTTCTCCAGTGCTGATTTGCTGCATTATAGATTCCTCAATTATACTGTTCCAATATGTTATAAATGTTAAAAATATATTTCTCCCAATAGATTCTGGACTCTTTTAGAAATATGATATTTTTATTTATTGCTATATATCAAGCTTAATGTTGTACCTAAAAGAATAGCAAGGACATAGTATATATTTTCTCCTTGCAGTGAGAAAGAAAAAAAAAATATTTTTTTATCTCTATTTAAAAAAATTTTTCTTAATAATGTTCCTTAATAAAAAAATATGAATTATATTTAAAAATTCTTAATGATGAACTTCTTCTCCCCCTCTAATATATCAAAGAAAAGGTTTAGCTTATGGTAGGAAATACAAGAACTTGGCACATCTTCTCTTAGAAAACCTTGGGGAATACTTCGGAAATTCAATTTTATCAGAACATTTTTTTCCCTCAAATCTTTCTTGTATTTTATATTACCTGAGAGAGGAAAATAATTTAAAGAGAGCACTTTGTCCTGACACATTAAACCACACTAATGTATCGCAGTTTTCTCTGGGTACTTTTTCCAGGCTGGCTTACTTATTTTTTTTCTACCTTTATACATTTCAAAATATATAGGGCAGTTATAAAGCAATGCCATCTAACGGTCAGTATATGAGAGATAATTCAATTATAATAGAGAATTGTACTTTGAAGTTGAATTCATAAAGGATTCTGAAGAGGATAGAGCTGAAAGAGAGAAACCAAGAAAACAAAACTTTATTTACACATTACATTCACTCACTCAAGAAATAACTTATGCAAGGTGATTTGAAATAAATAGTATAATTAACTATTCACAGATAAAATATGCAAATATGGCACTTGGGCAAACAAGGACAAGGGAATAGATATTTTAAGAAAAATGTGCATTAAGATTGAAAGTTTGTCAGTATGTTTTATTTTAGTTTGACCAGCTAACAAAAAATACATAGTAAAGTATAGAGGCTATACTTTCCCTTGGTGTTATTATTCAAAGATTTCTTTTTCAAACATAGTTACTTCCATAAAAGTACAATTTCATCAAAGCATTTCTCATATTTAACCCTGGAGTTTTAAAAGTAAATAATTTTGTATTAATACATTTTCAGATGTGAATGTGAATATTTCAAGATATTTTCTCACATAGGCTACTTTGAATGTTCTTCCAAAGACCAAACAAAGATAAAATTGACAATAGAGATGCCAAGTTAACTCTGTTAGTGACTGTGTTGCTTATTCACAATGAAATGGAAAAAACATTATTGTTTAAATACTAGCTTTGACCACTACAAGGATACCTGCTGCTTTCTATTGTAATCCATTTTAAATGATTTCTGACTCCTGAGAACATATTCAAAAGTAACATATTGAGAATTCAATAAAAATAAAAGATGACAAGAAACATAGATGTGGAATAGATTATATGCAAGGGAAAAGTATAAATGTACAAAGGTGTACACATATATTCACATACACACTTAAGAATGCATAAATTATAACAAGTAAAATATTGTAATTTAAAGTTCTTTGTTCTTTCAAATAGTTTTGAATTATTCATGAAACTTAAAATACTTGAAATATATTTTTAACTTAGAAGTTATATAATTCAATACTGATTTAATATGCACTAAACTTCATAGCCTTCACTCTTTTTGTTTCGGTCAGCATGAACTATAAATGTCAAATGATGGCAGTTTATAAATACTTGTTTGTGTCAATTCTATATAAACTAATCAGCCATGGAATAATCGATTTCAGTATTCAGCGTTATAAATCCCACTGTAGCTTAGATATATCTTTCAGATACGAAAAAAGTTTGGGCCCAATTTTTAGAAAGTGTGATATGGGAAGCCAGTGTTATTTACTTTCTGATGTCTTTGAAATTTTATTAATCTTAATGCTATAGGAAAAGAAATGCTACATGTTTTCCAATTGAACACAATGCAGAACAAAAATTGAAGAAAAAAAAAAAGTAAAAAAATACTGGAAGAAATGCCTGTGACTTCATACTGCAAGAAAAGGGCTTAAAAGTGTGGTAGACTGAAGGTGTCAGCCTGATAGAAGCATTGATTCTGAGGGATAATTACATATATTTATGTAATGGCAGTAAAAAAAGAATAGCACTAAAGGAAATGTATGAATGAATAGGGAAAAATTTGCCATTCTGCAGAAATGTGAAAGAAACAGAAGCAAGACAGAACAAATCATTCCCCTACCACTTATCACCAAAGTTGTTCAATAAAGAATTGTAAATTACTATAATGACCAAAATAGACACTCTTGAATATGAAGAGTTGTCCTCAAAAGGCATAAGACCAGAAAAACAAACTCAAAAATCCAACAGTCTTTATATAGTATGCTGTAAGAAGAAAACAGAAAATGTAAATCATAACATTTCAGTTATCAGTAATGGGAAATTTCTCAGATATAAAGCCCACTTCGCTTCTTGAGATTCCTTTATCTGGAGAGTGGTCATGGTGCCAGGAACTCCTCTGTAAGAAATCTCAACCACCTGGTGAGGTCAGAGTCCTTGGTCTTTACACGAGGGAGGCACACAAGCATAGCGTTTGGCCTCAGTGCATTAATTTGTGTTTTGTTAACTCAGCAACTTCTCATTTTTAGAATTGAAAGCATCTCAGTTTGATTAATTTCTTGCTCAGAGCTTGTACAGAAATGGGTTTAGTCACAGAATCCCAGTTGCAAATGACTAAATTCCCTTTTTTTAACCTCATTTTCTTGTTCTTTTTCAGTGTTCAAGAATTCTTATGAGGATAAGTATTCATCATACTATAAACACAGTTATAACCATCTATTATTTAAGATATCTCAAGGCATATAATGGGATTAATATTTTATTTATCTTACCCTGTCCATGCCCAGAGTTAATACCTTTTACAAATCTAATTGAAACACAGATAACATTAATAATAATAGTCAACATTCATGCTGTGCTTACTGTGTATAGATTTCACTTAATGTCAACTCACAAAGCAATTACTATTATCACCCTAATATCTTGGATGAATAACTAACACACAGGGATTGTGTGCACATTGTTGAAGGCCTTAGGGCTGGTAAGTAACAGTTTCAAATCCAGAGAGTGTGACCCCATATTACCAACCCAAGTCTGGCTGCCTACCCCAAACAAAACCAAACAACTCAAAAGTCAAATGTTGGTGAAAATGGAAGTCAGCTTTTATTCAGAAACACTGATGATCTGAGGAGAGATGTTAGGCTAACCCATCTCTCTGATAAACCTGATGGAGAATGGCCAGACTAAAACCATCTATCTGACTCAGATTTACTGAGAGGTTTTTAAAGAGGGGTTGAGGGAATGGAAAATAAAAAGCAGGAGGGAGGGGGACATGAGCTGTGGAGGCTCCATGCAAGCAGCCAGTTGCAAGGTCTCACCAAAGCTCCATCTAGTTTCTGTTCTTCCCTTGGTGTTACCTTAGGGTCTTGCTGGAGGGGTGGAATCAGCATAGCTTTATTGATGTCTTCCTTGGTTTCTCAGGGTCTGAATAGTACATGATTCATGGCAAGTTGGCAGCTGCGGGCTGACTGGAAAACAACTTTACATTTATGGAAATAATGTCATTTTTCATGGTAACCAGGGTCAAAAATATCAAGTAACTATGGGAAAAGAGGGAACTCAGAGAAATGCATTCTAAAAAACAAACAAACAAACAAACCAAAAACAACAACAAAAATACCTGTGTCCTTTTAAAATTTGCCTACAGTCCAGGCAGTTTTAGGTCCCAACGTGGCTTCATTCCTGCTCACTCCAACACCTAGAGTCCAACTTTGTACTTAGTACACAACTGCCTGAAGCAACATAGTACAAAAGTCATAAGATAAGTCAGCCATATTTGAAAAGAAAACATTTTTAAAGAATAATTTTAAATTTTGTTAGAAAATTAGATGAAAGTTAAAATAAAAATTTCAATTAAATTTCAATAATGTTCAAATACCATGTTATAACGAATCCAAAAGCATTGAAATCACTTTTGTTCTTCTTTTAATTGACTTATATTCTCTAATAAGGACATTTATTTTATACAACAATGTTGAAAACATGTAAAAATCAATATTCTATTTTGAGTAACAGATATTATTTAAAACATTCTATTTATGTACATATAGTAAACTAGCTGTTGGCCCATAACATATTTACAGTTCAGTCAATAAGAATTCTATGACCTCAGCATTTTCCTGCAAGCTAGATGACACACATTGTGACTTAATGTGTGCAAAATTAAGGTGAGGAAAGGCATGGTAGTAGCCTCTTGTGCTCATACATTGTTTGAGTATTGATTCATTTACTTCTGTTTTTTCAGGGAGTATTAGTTATGTACCTATATATGTAAGATAACTATTCTAAGTAATGGTGGTACAGCAGAAATAAAAGTATTCAGAATCTCTGCCCTCACAGAGCTTAGACTCTTGGAGAGGTGAGAAGTGAGTGAACACACAATATCAGCACAATGCCATGTCTGTCTGTGTACTGAGGAAGCACAGAGTTCTCTGAGTACACTTAGGAGAGACATCTAACCTGTGGGAGTAGAAAGAACTTCCAGAGGTAACTTCCAAATTTCAATATGAAGAATGAGGAGAAACTAGCTAGCAGAAGCAGAAGAAAGTGAAGGAAGAGTGAAAAGCTCATATAAAGGCTTAGAGTCAGCAGAAACCTTGGTGGCCTTGAAGGAAAAAATAAAAAAAATTTAAAAAAAGAGTACAGTCATTCACTACATAACAATGTTTCAGTCAGATATGGATCACATATATGATGGTTGTCGCATAAGATTCTAATGTCCAAACCATATAGCCTAGGTGTGTAGTAGGCTATATACCATCTAGGTTTGTTAAAGTACATTCTAGGATGTTTGCACAGTCACAAAATCGCCTAGCAATGCATTTCTCAGAATGTATCCCCATTGTTAAGCAACTCATGACTGACTTCTGTATACTTATTTTGGTCGTGGTGGAGGGTGATAAGAGGTAATGTTGGGGAAGTAAGCCAGCAGCAGAACTTGAAGAACCATGTCAGCCAAGTTCAAATTTGGGTTTTATCCCGAAGGCACTCCCTGAAGGAAATTAATGCATTTTGGGGAAGAATATAATACATCAAATTTGCATTTTAGAAATACCACTATAATTGCAAAGTCTACACTTTTTGGAGTGAGACAATATTAGACACAGCAGGTACTGTATAATATAATCTATTTAATCAGTCCATACCTATTTATAAAGTTCTAAGGACTCGGGCATATAAGTGAAAAAAACAGACAAAGATCTCTGACTTCAGAGAGTTTATATTCCAGGAACATGAAAGTAAAAGTAATAAACTGGTACATTACATATTCTGTTGGAAATTCACAAGAACTTTAGATAAAAATAATAAGCAGTCAGAGCAAGGCCACACAGAGTGTTCAAGGAAGAAGCAGGGAGGCCAGTGTGCCCATAGCTGAGTGAGCGAGCGGAGGAGAAAAACAAAAGCAGGGCCTTGCAGCCCACAGTATGGACTTTGGCTTTTACTCTTAGTGCAAAGGGGACTCACTGAAGATTTCTAAGAAGATAAGTGATTACTTAAACTCGTATTTAGGAAATAATCACTCTGAGTACTATTTTAAAGGGGAAAAAAAGTTGTAAGAAGGCAGGTGTAGCAGCAGGAACCCTTGTTTAGAAGCTGTTAGTTATCCCAATCAGAATAGATTTGGCGTGATAACCGTACAGGCAGTCAAAAGCAATTAGATAATGCATGCATTTTGAAGTTAGAAGCAACAGAAAGTTCTGATGTATTGGACAAGTGGTATGAAAGAGAGCAGTCGAGGACGGTTCCCATTGCCTGGGCAACTGGAAAATGGTAGATCCCAACTGAGACAGGTAAGGTAGCATGTGGAACAGGTTTTGTGGAGAAAACATGGGTTTAATTTTGGATATGATAAATCTGAATGCATTTCACATTCTAGAAGAGATGTCAAGTAGTTAGTTTGATATATGAGTATAGAGTTTCAGAGAGACGTCTTGGCAGAGGATATAAATTGGGAGTCTGTCAGCACATATATAAAAGGTATGGGTCACGATAAGATTACAGTAATGGAGAAAGAAGAAAGGCTGAGACATGAGGCATCTCAACATTGAAAGTTCAGGGATATCTAGGGTTTCACTGTTGCAACTACCTCTAAAAGGCAGGGAGGCTGTGGGATGGCCAACGTGGTCCAGAGGCTTGGCTTGCTGGGCCCGACATTCTGAGGTGTGTGAGGTGCAGTCTGTTGCATTACCAGTAACAAACCACCAGGAAGCTGGTCATTTTGGAGTGTTCCTGCAAAAGTGCCCTATATGGCAGCTGCAAAACCTGGGAATGTGCATTAGACAAAAAGTATCTGAGATTGCAGATATAAGAGTTGAACGCCATATCTTACAAATAAAGAATATGAAAAACCAGTTCAATGTTTTAATATTAGGGATCCCTTTCTCATAACAATGTTAGCCTACAGGTTGCGCCAAAATGACTGAAATACTTTACATTTCCCGAAAGAGTTTTGCAAATGGAGATTATTTCACCACAGGTATATTCTTACCTAGTGAAGAATTATTAAATCTGACAAACACAAGAAATTGCACTGTAGAGAGAACGTGCCAGCATTTTTGCGGTGATTTGTTGAAACATTTAGAAACACTGACCTCAAATTTTCCTAGGTAGATCATATCTCTGAAGAATTTTATCGAGAATAAAATTATCTTCAAATACAATGTAAAAATGAGTAGTATTTTTTACATGTAAGTACCCAGTAAACGATGTTCAGTGGCATACAGAGAAAGCAAATGATGAGAAGGTAAAATTAAAATATTCTGAGAACATAGTCTACTGTTGGTGAAGATTGGAAAAACTGGCATGGAAAAGCAAGGTACTCAAGCTCTAATTTATCAATTCAGTTCTGTTTATACTGAAAATAGCTCTGCATTTCAACTAAGCTATATGTTTGATTGAATGGCTTTGATGTGTTAATGGAGCAACTTTGAATAATTCCATGATTACCATGTTACATATTCAACATGCTATTTAGGGCAATGAAGAAAGTCACAGAAATTCCTTTTTGAAGATGACATTTAGTTTTTTGATTCTTCATTAACCTAGGCAAGTTTTCATTTAGTAAATGACTATATCACTTTTAACATCTACTTTACACACATAAATAATCACAGTATACTTCATGAAAATGCCTTATTGTATGAGCAGATTAGAAAAGGTATACATAGGTTTACAGAAAATGCACAAAAATGTTAAAGAGCTGGGAGGACGGGAGAATCCATGAAGGAGTGTAAGATAGAGCGAACAATTAGACAAAGTGAAGCAAAGTGTAGAAATGGATCAAGGAGTAGGAAGTGTTCGACTATGTCAACTGCTGCTTTTACCTCAAAAGGTATGTGAACTGGAAATTTACTATTGGATTTTCCAAAATAGAAGTCATTGCTGACCTTGACAAGAGCAGTTTTTGCAGCATGATGGAGTAAATTGGGCTTAAGAGAGCATGGGAGGAGAGGAAATATATACATTGAAAGGAGAATGTATAAACAACTCACCTGAAAAGTTCTCCTGTCTAGTGGAGCCAAAAAATAAGGCAGTAACTGACAGGAGAAAGTTACCAAGAGAAGCTTATAGGCTAGCATGCTTATGAAAATTATGGGGCAGAAAGTGAAAATTTGATCTGTAGATAAGGAAAATTCCTAAAGCAATGCCTTTAGGTAAGCAAAAACGGATCTTTTTCAAGTGGAGATATTTTATCATCTGAGCATGGAAATGTCATCTCAGGTCAAAGCAGACAAAGTATTTGCCAGTGATGGAAATTGCATAGTTGTGGTTATAGATTCTACAAAATTCTTCTGACTTCAATTTTCTTAGTGAAGTAGGAAGCAAAGTCATTGGGTAGTGACAATGGTAGAGCAGCTGATGTGGTCTGAGAGAGGAAAAGGTATAAAATAATCACATAAGAAAGTGGTACGGTTTGTGGACTGGCAAGTTCCTATATGTATGCCATACAATTTAAAGGGTCCACTTGATGTCTGTAGGAATAAGTTTAAAATAAGAATTTTTAGTGTGGATTTATGTTTTCCTCCCATTACATTCTGCTAAAAGAGTACAGGCATAGAATACGGACTAAAACAGTGGTAGTACATATCAAAATAATTCCACAGATTTAAAAATTACAGTATCTGGTAAAGGTTGTTTGGATAGTGGCCCTGAGGAAGAGAAAGCTATCAAAAAAGATACCAATACTAGCGGCTTTGACTGCATGTTAATCAATTTATATTACTAAGAAACAGAAGGGGCTGTAGTTGGGGAAACAAGAAAACAGGTTTACATTTTAGATACTTGTCTGTAGAATAGCAAAGTACATTTGCTTAGCTGGCATTGAGGCACAAGGATTTAGGGTCTGGGGTTCAGCAGAGTAAAGAGCAATGTGTCTTGGAGATGCAAATTAATGAATTGTCGCACATAGAAAATGATTTAAACCACTGGAAAGAATAATATGATCCAAGAGGTCCATCAATAATTAGAAGAAGAGAAAACTCAGGATTAAACCTAGGAAAGCACAAATATGGTCAGATGGTGAGCATTAGCAAAGGACCTTAAAAAGAGAGCTGAAGAGCTAGAAAAAATTTCTGATGACACAGGAAGTGACTGCCTCAAAATTTAGAATGTGGTAGGGCAGAATCTGCATCAATGGAATTGAAATAAATGGCCCAAAATGAATAGAATATTCTAGGTCATTAGCCCACTTGAAACTTGCTAAAAAGTGCATATTTTTAAAGGTGGGGGACCAATATTAGGCAGACATATTAGTAGCCAGATGCTATAAGGATATATCAGATAAAAACTCCAATACTTAGATCTTATAAATGCTGATATATATGAGGAATAAAACTCATATCTCATTGTTGTTTCAAATTTCATCAGAGTATCTTTTCACAAGTGCTCTAGACATTTAGATTTGTGTGTGAATTATCCATTTCCAACTTCATTTCTCTCAGTTTTCCTATTGACTTGTCTAAAATGCCATACATTTTAAGTGCTCAAATCTGTACTTAACAGACATGTCATTGGTCTTCTGGTTTAAAATTTTGAATAGATTACACCCAAGAATGCAGGAAGGAGTAAAGGTGGGCATTTGTGGCACAGTTGTACATTTCTAAAATTTATTAAAATATAAAGTACATACCAGACTCTAAAATATTTTCAGCTAAACAGATGAGTTAGGTGTATATATGAACGTGGATTTTAGAGTCAAATTTCCTGAATCCATAACCCATCTCTGCTAACTGCATGACTTTAGACAAAAAAAAAAAAAAAAAAAAATAGGGGGCCTCAGTTTTATTATTATTAGTGTGAATTGAATATTTTTTACTCATTTGTTTGATTTGTAGAAGTGAGTGGGTAGAATGAGTCTGAATATAGAATGAGTGGATATTATTACAAATATTTTCAACCACCTTTGTGTATGGTTTGGTTTTTTGATCAACTCATAATTTGAGATTAAATTTAAGAAATCATAAAACAAGTTTTTCATGTTACAGTTATAAGTAATTTAGAGTGCTAGATTCTATTTTTATGTTCATTTAATTAATATTATATTTATAAAATAAATATTTATTCCAACTAAAAAACCGGTGTATTCCTAAATTTTTCCCTTGCTTTATTGAAGTACTCTGTCGAAAATATTTTTCTTTATGATAGATTCAGACCTGGATAAATCTTTTGGATTTTTCATATAACAGTTCTGAGAATGGAGAGCATAATCAGTGCCTTCTGGTCATTTATCATCGTTAGGAGAACAAGCAAAAACTAGGTTCCTAATTACACCACCAAACAAATATGCTAGCTTACTGCCTTGGTCAAATGTGGGTATGAGCATGCCCAAGTCTTTGTCTGCCAAACATCTTTATTGACCTGATCCTCATTCTCTGGCAGTGAGGGCCTTTACTGTGGGATTTTAATGCCTGAATATGATTTGAAAAAATAAAAGTGTTTACTTTTCAGCTATGCCATTTCTTCCATACAGAAATAACCTTAAGGGAAACATCATTCAGGCAAACGTATATGAGCTTATGTGTTTCCAACAAATAATTCCATTCCTTGCCTTTGCATTTTTGCTTCAGTTTGACACTCAAATACATTTAGAAACTTTGCCTAAAGCCAACTGAAGGCTTTATTTTCTTTTGCATGATAAATTCTAACCCCTCATCTATGGCAATTCATATTTTATTTCACTGAAGCATACTGTTTTATTTGTTCTTTTGTAGAAATACCTTACACTTTCATTGCCTTATTAGATTTCTAGGCAATGTTAGATTCACATCAAGCAACACATATTTAAAAAGTATTATATGCCAAAATATACTTTTGCAAAGATAAACAAAATATGAACCCTTTTTTCCTCAGGTAGTATACTTCAAAAGTAATACATTATTTCTCTAGCTTTTGGCATCCACAGAGCACTTAATGTAAATTCATGTAACCATAGGCTAATAACTTCAGGAAATTTTATAAGGATTCAAATGCAAATAAATGAAACCTACTAGGTCATATCAGTAAGAAGAACAGCATTGCTGGCAATTCTTGAATAGAAAAGCAAATCTGGTTCATGATATTAAAACAAAGGTGATCCATGGGTAAGGCTCTACAATTATTAGCTTTCTTTTCTCAAAAATTACTTCTGTTAAATTAGGCTATCCTAACTTTTGCTTATAGGTCATAAGAATATTGGCAAATGCATGACCACTCATGGATGTTGTATATGTTAAGTAAATATATATCCAGAATTTATAAAGGAAATTTTCACTGAAGGCTAGTTTCAACATTATATTTAAAAGTTAAATTAAAAACTTATCACTCTCATAGGTTGAAATATTGCATTTTTCATCTTGTGAGGCAGTGGCAAGTGGATTCCTATTGTACTCTTTTCTTAAATTGGGATATGCAATGTATTTCTTTATATCTACTGGAGCATTGGAAAGTGTTAAAATAAAACCCACACATCACAAATTTTTCTTCCTCATGAATTAAAACAAATCATCGAGTACTGGTAACGACATTTGAATTCTCAGTACTTAATCTATTTTTTCCACAATCATGATTTAAGGAATTATCTTATCATCAACCACAAAGATATCATATTTTGGCCACAAAGTGATAGGTTCAGGTTTTCAAATCCTCACTGTATCCCTCTGTTACAATACTTGAGCAAGCCACATGAAATCATGGAAATATATTAGCATTATTGGTGTCACCAAGACATGTAGTTCACAATGTAACATATTTTTTGTCTAGCTTTTGGCATTCCTCATCTCTCATTTACAAAATTGGTCAATTACTTATTTTGTTAACAAGATGGTTTTAGCTTCTTTATATTCAGGATTTTCACTGTTTAATACCAAATCAAGATCAGGAGGCCAAATTTTGACTGATAATTGTTCTCTGAATAAAGCTCTATTTCATTTTACTAGTACATGCTTTGTTCTCCTCCAATAGTAATCCCAATCCTCTTTTAAAATCTACATAATGGCACATCAAACAATTATTATTAATATAAAACAAGTTTTCTGTAGCATAGAATTTTAGAAATAAAAAGGAAAATAATGTACCTCATCTTCTGTGTATATGAATTATTTCTATGTACTCAGCAGATCATTGGTTTTATACCATGGAAACCTTACATCTGTTTCAATATGCACGTGCTATTGCTTGTCCACAATGAATGCTGTTTTAGTCTCTATGTGCTACTGTAACAGAATATCACAGACTGGATAACTTACAAATAACAAACAAACTAACTAAAAACTGGAAATCTATTTCCTCCAAGTTCTGGAGGCTGAAAGGTCCAAGATCAAGGCACCAGCATCTGGCAAGGGCCTTCTTACTGTGTCATTCCATGGCAGCAAACATTACATTGTGGAAGGGCAAAGAGAGAGTGAGAGAGGGAGAGACAAAAAAGGAACAAACTCATTCTTTTATAAGGAAACCACTCCTGCAATTACATCATTCATCCATTCATTAAGGCAGAGTCCTCATGGTCTAATCATCTCTACTTACATAAAAAATACATTAATTCCATCCCAATAATCCCCAAAGTCTTAACACATTCTAGTATCAACTCAAAAATTCTAAGTATATCTCTCTCTCTTTTATTTGTTTATTAATAGGTTCAGCTCCCACTTATAAGTGAGGATGGGCAGCGTTTCTCTTTCTGCATCTGTGTTGTTTAACTTAGCATAATTTTCTCACAACATCATCCATGTTGATGTGAATGGCAGAATTCCATTCTTTTTTATGGATGAGTAATATTGCATGGTGTATATTTAGTACATTTTCCTTATCCAGTCACCCATCGATGGATATTTGGGTTGGTTCCATAGCCTTACTATTGAAAATAGAGCTTCAATAAACATGGGAGTGGAGGTATCTCTTTGATTTGATGATTTCTAATCCTCTGGATATATACCCAGTAGTGGGATTGCTGAGTCATGTGGTAGTTCTATCTGTAGTTGTTTGAGGAAACTTCATATTGTTCTCCATAATGACTGTACTAATTTACAATCTGACCAACAGTGCAGAAGGGTTCCCTTTCTCCACATCCTCACCATCATTTGTTATTCTCTGTTTTTTATTTTTTTATTATTATTAATGGCCAGTCTAATTGGGGTGAGAGGATATCTCAAAGTGGTTTTGGTTTGCATTTCCCTGATGATTGGTGATGTTGAACATTTTTTCATATGCCTGTTGGCCATTTAGTAACCAAAACAGCATGGTATTGGCATAAAAACAGACATGGGGACAAATGGTACAGAATAGAGAACCCAGAAATCAACCCACATGTTTACAGCAACTGATCTTCAACAAGGGCATCAAGAACAGACCTTTGTGGAAAGAAGAGCCTCTTCAATAAATAGTGCTGGAAAAACTGGATATCCATATATAGAAGACCAAAATCTGATCCATACCTCTCACTATATACCAAAATCAACTCAAAATAGATTAAAGACTTAAATATAAGACCTGAAACTTTAAAACTCTTAGAAGAAGACATAGGAGAAACATTTCAGGATGTAAGACTGGTCAGGGAATTTATGAATAAGACCTTCAAAGCACAGACAACAAAAGAAAAAATAAATAGTGTTATATTAAACTAAGAAGCTTCTGTGCAGCAAAGGAAACTGAGCAGAATGAAAAGACAACCTGCAGAATGGGAGAAAATATTTGCAAACTACACATCTGACAAGGGATTAATATACAGAATATACAAAGAGCTCAAATAACTTTACAGTAAAAAAAGAAAGCATAACCCCTCCCCCCAAAAAAAACAACAAATAATCCAGTTGAAAAGTGGGCAAAGGAGCTGAAAAGACATTTCTCAAAGGAGGATATACAAATGGCCAACAGGAACAACAGGATTCTTATTGTATTTATTTATTTATTTATTTATTTATTTATTTAAGTATTTCATAGCCTGGTACATTGACAATTATATTTATAGGCACTTAATTTAACTTATTAAGATTATCATTTTTTAAAATTAAAAAGAAAACATGTTAGCCAATATCTCCTGCTTGATGTATTACTCTATCCTGTATTTACTCCTAAGTTTTTGGTATTTCCCATTTTGGAAGGTCTTTCTTTTACCTATGTCTTCAATGTTGGTTTTCTCTGAAGAATCATTCATTTTTACTCTCATCTTTTAGTTTTCTATATTTTACCCATGAGCAAAATCTCATTCTTCTAAAAGATAATGGCTCCCATAAATAAATACAGACCTTTACATGTGTGCACATGCACACACACACATACACAAATTTAAAAAATAAAATAAAGGACTATACATGAGAAAAGTTTGCCACTATGCTAACCAAATCACATATTGATCTCAAATTGATTAGCAGATCTCAAATTTTAAAATAATATTACGAATAAACATTTTTTGATATTTTATTTTATAGAAAGTTAATGTCTAGTGTCCTAACCAAAACTATATTTTAGGAGGCCAAACTATGGTATAACTACTCACTAAAACCCAAGAAAGAGCTGTGGGTAAAAGGTTCTGCTTCTTCAGAAATTTCCATGTATTTTGATAATCCCTTCCATTTACAAAAATGATTCCTCCCTAAAAAAATATTTTAAAATTTTAAAAGAGCTAAAAATTCTTTTCTTCCTCTCTATTAAAAAAATGAAATGAATTATAGATTGGTTAGTATGGAGCAAAGTTTAAACAGTAAAGCTGTAGCCTGTTACCCAACATCCCTGGGGCAAAGTACAAAGAGCTAAAGAAAGATGAAAATTACTGTAGCTAATCATGTGTCCCAGAGAGGAAAGAGTTTCCTGGTCCTGTCTGGTAAAATTTCTGTGTTTATGGCCAAATTCTTCCCCGTCCCAGGCCCAATGGGTGGTGGGAAAAGAGAGTAAGAACAGCCAAGTTTGTGATTTTGGTATCACCGGCCCAATGACCAAATCAGCAGCGAAAATATTTACGATTTATTTACTGTTGATTTGGGAACCTAGAACACACCTTTCTATCATTTTGAAGACTTTCGCTGACTTCTAGTTCCATCTTGAATATCTAACATCATCTAGCCTCTTAGTTACATGTATATTCCTGCTTATAATGGAAGCCCAAGAATAAGTGTTTGAATAATTTTGAACAAATGTAACCCTTCTGGAAAAAAATACGTGTATAAAATACTAAAATAAGCAAAGTATACTTTAGTGACAAATTTCTGGGTTAACTATCAGTAAGTATCAATAAATTCATAGACATTTAATTAATAAGAACTCTATTTGCAAATTAGATACTAATTTGAGTAAACCAATTGGAAGTAATCCATTGGTCAACTGATTTAACTAGCAACTTTAATAAAGTATTTTATCCCTTTTTGTTTTCTAAAGCAATAGCAATAATGAATCCCTAGAATGTCATAGATTTGTAGAATATTTCCTAAATAGATACATACTAACTAGTCTTTCCCAACTACATGAATCTTTTCAGGTTTTACTAGGTCTCCTAATCATTTTAAGTTCAGATCATAAACTTAAAGTAATTGAAAGAACGTATAAATCAATAATGAAGCTACAGGTTTTTAAAAAAGTAATATTTTCCCCATAATTCAAGTTAATTAGACCTAAAATCTATAAGCAAGGTCATTAAAGTCATTTTACATTCCAAATCAGCTAAAACACCAGTACTTTCTTCTTATTCATTCTAGTTAAAAACAAACAAAACAAGACAAGACAAAACTACTACTCCTAAAGAAGAAAGAAAGATGTGATATTTCATCTAAGAGGCAGCTATTGAAGCTAAAATTTACCACATCTCTTAACTATTGGTTTATACAGATTACAGTGTGAGCTATTTAAGTGAGTTCACGGAATCAGCAGAATTCCATGCACAAAATAAATCCTTTTATAACAATTATAATAATTAGAAAAAATGAGAATAAATGATTTGATAATTTCATCTAAAATTAAAATAGTTAGTTCTCTCAAATTGAACATTGAATTGAAAGTTCACTTTCATACATGACTGAAACACTTTATTCACCAAAATTCTTTCAATTTTTTGTGTCATGTGTGTATTTTTCTATTTTATTTGTTGCTAAGAAAATAATCTTAACAGATTTGAAACTGCACAATTTCTTCCAATTCAGTCCATAACCCTCATAGTTTTATACTGCAAAGTATCTATGGAAGGCAAGATGTTGGCTTCCGTTTTCTCTGTGAAAAAAATGTGAGCTTTTATACTGAGAGTTAGATGGTCAGATATTTAAACAGATCAGAAAACTATTGAAGAAGCTGCTGTGAAAATGGGACAGAAACAGAATGTTGTTCTGTAACAGGTATAGCTGAGTTCAAACTCTAAATTAATAGTCGTAAACGCTTTTAAGAATATATGATTCCATGAGAATTATTCAGCAGCCTCAGACTCGGCAGAAAATCCGGAGCCTCAGATTGGGTGGAGAGAAGGAATAGTAATGCTCTTTTGGAGTTTCATAGACTGTAGATTTACTAGGTAAGTTTAAATAATAGACTGTAGGGAAAATGAGCTGAAGTTCTTGATAAGAGCTGAAGTGATATGCTATGATACCTAACTGGAAAGCTGACAGGACAAGTGGTTCTAATACAAAACAATTTTTAAAAGATAAGAAAAGTAACTGTGTTACAGACCTTTTCTTTGGAGATTCACATAAAGGTATACTCATATGTTAAACAAGCTTTAAATTTCAATGACAATGCAAGCCTTCAAAAATAAAAAGAAAGAAAAAAAAGAAGAAAACAGTGTGTGGGGAAAAAATAACCTGTCCTTAAGCTAGCCATTATTTTTACATTCTTTCATTCTTACTCTTACCTTTATAATAATCATAATTAATAACTATTTATATTCTCTCTTGGCTAAAACTCATTAAGATGTGTGCATTACACATGAAATATTTAGTCTCAATTATTTAATCCTATTTGATTCTTTTTCTTTCCAATCTGCTTCCCATTAGTGTGCTCCTTTTGCACTTTCATCTGTTTGTCCTATGAATATTCAATACCACTTCATGCTGTTTGGGTGGCAAAGTGTTGTGAATAAGAACACTAAAAAAACAGGGTCTACATATTCCCAAAATGTGCTGTAAAATTAATCTGGTGGAAAATAAACCAAAATGTTGATATAGACAGTAAAAAGGGGGGGTTTAGATAACTAGGATCCTAGAAAGAGAGACTTCTTAACTCAGCTAAGTAGAATCAGGCATCACAGAAAAGCGCTGGCTTTATGCTTCCTAGCCACAAATATTAAATAGGCTTATGTGTGCCACTGTTAGTCAAATTAAGACCCTCCATTTAAATAAGGTATCAAATCTTCATTATCAAATTTAGCCCTTGCTTGATGATAGCAAAAATTCTTTTTCTGAAAACGTTTCATATGCCACCCCCAAATTTTGGCTTAAATTGCCTGATTAGTCAACTGATTGTTGGATAGACTTGTTTTGCTTCTTCTTAAGCAGGTACATGATGGAGTGCACCAGCATGTAGAGAAGACCTGCTGTGGTCACCTGCCTGAGGTGACCTGTGGTGCTCTCCATTTTGGACAATGTAGTGATAGTCACAGAAAAAAATAGCATGTCCTCCCTAAATGTTGGGAATGAAGTCAACAAAAATGGATCTGCAATAATTGACTATATGGTAACCGTTCATGCTGGTAAGGTAGTAATCAAATGTTTTCAGCAGAGAATGAAAATACTCTTGCCCACATTTTACCACAATATTGCATTAGGAACCTCTAGGTTACCTAACATCAAGCTTATATACCTCAAAAGACCATATGAAAAGTAAGTCTATTTTATATTTTTAAAAGATTCTTTCACTGACTTTGATTCAAATTGTGTGTATAATGAATATATTACTGAAACAACAGGGACACAAAACCTATTAAAGGCTAGAAATGAAATAGTACAGTGGCAAATTACTTTCTAAGCTGCAACATTTTCTCTTTTACAGTTTTGCTTTATTCATTTGTTAAAGCTTTACTGAAATGCAATTACTTTATCCCTTTTTTTTTTACTTTTATTACTTATGACTTCTATGCTAACTTTTACCTCACCTCCATTTTATTTATATTTGAGGAACCATTAGGATTTAAGTCTTCACTGACACGGTGACAGGATTCTGCATTCGCATGTTGCCTATCATTTAAAAGTTCTCTCTCTTGCATGACCTGAATTTTCTACAGAATAATAAAGCTTCAAAACAAATTTTAAAGTAAAATTTAATTTTTTGATGTATATAACATGATGTGTGAACTCCATATGACTGTTATGAAAAGCAAAGCAAAGAGGTATCCAGGCTTTTACATTTTATTTTCTAAATTTGCTTTTGAATGGCAAATGTGATTTTTTTTTTTAATTCACTGTAATTCTGTAGATATCTACCAGGTAAGTTTATTCAAAATAAATATTTTTCAGTTTTATCAAATGTTGTTAATGAAACATCAGGGTTAAATTTCAATATACTAATGAATTATCCTTTCCCCTAAAAAATTAAGTCAATTATTTTAAAAAATAACGTTTGTTCAATTTCATTGTGTATTTTTTGTAATTTTTTGGTGAATTTTTTTAAAAATTGGAATGATTAAAATCATAGCTTTATAGAAGTTTCCGTAAAATTATGCATGTGGAAAAAATCAGATTAGAGGTCACTCAAATATATGCAAATTTATAATTAGAGTAGAAAACCCCACATTAATAATAATCCAAGTGCATTTACTAATGTATTAAAATTTCTAATAAATTTTCTAATTAAACATTGCACTCAACTTTACATTAGAGTGGCTTTACTTTTGTCTTCTACACACTGAGATTACAGAGGATAGAGAAAAAGTATATATCTGATAACTCAAAATATGGAATATCTCACAAAGATTCTGGCTCTCAAATATTCTACTCTTTCATGATTCCAAACTTTCATTCACTTTGTTACTACACTTCTTTTTCAAGGCTCTTCCACAGCTACATAGTTCTCTGGGTTGGGCCAAATATTTGTATCAACTCCTTATACACTTAGTGGAATCAGTATTTCCTTCTGACCCTTCCTTAAAATAGAGGCTTCACTGAAAATATTTCTACTACCTGCTGTCTCTGAATCTTATTGTTGGAACGATTAAAAACATTAGAGATTAATAGCTGTATCTCCTAAAAGAGGAAAAAATCCCTCTTGAAATGAAAAAACAGGGAAGAAGCAATCCTTCTCAGCAATAAAGCAGTTCTTTCAAATGTCTGGGGAGATACATCTTTGCCTGTAATGGTATTTCTCATTATCCCACTAAACAATGTAGCACCTGAGAGATTCAATTACCAAAGGTATCAGATTTACAATGCATAAAAAGAGACAAGATCTCAATAATTTTTTCCAGATATAGGAACATTGTGTCCCAATGTTTTCTGTAAGTAACATCCTCTAGTATCAACGTTTGAGAAAAAAAACAAAACTTTTGCAGTTTTGAAATGATAGTTTTGGTCCAAGCCAGAATTTCATCACATATTTATTGAAGGGTATATTATATTTTGAAATGTCTACTTTGATTTAAGGAAAACTTAAATTTCTCTAAAATACAAACTAGTAAGTATTGATTTCTTACAGATCAAAGTAATGTTTAAAGATGATATATTATGCCATCATTGAATGACATTGACAGTGTTACCCACTTTAATACAGCTTAATCTCTAAATCTCATTTTATAGTTTATATCCATCTGCTGAATTAGAGGAAAGAGATGAGATGGAGGTTGGGAATGAGATGAGGATGAGGGGTGGAGTAGTGCAAGAAATGATATTGAGGGATGGGAAGAGGAATAGATTGCATGGAGGAAGTACACTAAATAAACTGAGCTCATATGCTGTAATGAATTCCCAATATAAAAGACTGTCAATCATTCTAAATATATGAATGACCTACACTCAACCCAAACTCTCTAGAAGTTTTAACTATAATATTCAAATAGTTTCATTGAACACATATTCTATTTGTTTAGTAGATGTACATTACCATTTGGGAATCCAAATTCTTTTTACCTTATTTTTTAATGTTCCTTTCCTATTTCACATTACATTATTTAGATACTTATTAAACATTGAAGGTTGAGAGGAAATTGAGTGATTATTCAGGCCACAGATAAATCCTTACTTTCAACCTCTGCTCTTTAATAAAATATTAATTAAACAATTTTTCAGTGACTTTCAGGCTATATTTTTTTGTTACATAATAGAAAGCATAAGTAAAATATTTAAAATAAAAAAGTAATGTATTTTAAACAAGTTCATCAGCAGTATAACAAAGATTGTAAGTAATAATAAGGTATATCTAATGCTAACTGTATAAGTTTACCTACATATAACAGAAAACCCAAACTAAGTATCTTAAACCCATATGGCATTGCTTTTCTTATATATAAAGGAAAACTTGCAGTAGAATCATAAGGGTAGATTAGTTAATATGGACTAGAACCCTTCCTCTCTGCCTTTTGTTTATAGGATGTGACTCCTACTCTCAAAGCCAACTAATAGCCAAGATGATTATTATAGCTTCACAAGCTGCAAAAACATTCTAAGCAGGAGGAGGAGGTGGAAGCTAAAAATGCTGTCTGGCTGTATGTCCTCCTTTATGATAGACCTCTTAGGATCTCTCCCATATGAATTCTGCTTATTAGTCTTTGAACAGAATTTAGTCACATGGCCAAACCTAGCTGAAAGGAAGAATGAGAAATGTAGGTTTCTATTTATTGCCATATTGGGAAAAAAAATATCTATCTATCTATCTATCTATCTATCTATCTATCTATCTATCTATCTATACACACACACGTGTGTGTCTGGTTATTTAAAAAATGAAGGAAGAGTAGATGATCAGTTGGCAACTATCATCTTCTATCAAGCTTATGTTTCTGTGCAATAATTTTTAAATGTCTTTTACAGTTTGCCTATCTATCGAAATTACTAAATACAAATGGCCACACTAAACTGTGCCCCTTTACTTCTTGCACCTAAATGGAAGTGTCAAAGTGCTTACCAAAATGTTCTTTTTTGGTGTTGATTAGTAACCTAATGTCCTTTGTGCTTCCTCTCAACTCAATCATTTCTGTAAATGAATCGTCTTTTAAATGCATGGCGTGAAATCAGGCCTAAGATAAAGGAACACAAAGGTTGCTTTCCTTGTTTCTCAGTTTCAGAGTTTACTGCCTTTCTTTTACAACTACACAGATAACACAGTTTCCTCAGAAAATAGGAAAATTGCAGAAATGTATTAAAAATACTGAAATAGAATATTTAAAGGCAAATACAACCATCATCACTCACTACATTTTATTTAGGGAAATTCATTTCCAAAACACACAAAAAAGTCTCAATTTTACTTTGGACCTCAAAGACAGAAAATATATTAAATTAACTGACCTTTTAAAACCAATATTTATAGTCAGTTTCAATGACTTCAAGTAATGAACAAAAAGTACATCCTAAGTATGATAATCAGTAGTTTAATTTGCCTAATGCCATACGAAAACTGCTTTGTAGCCTTAAAAAATTGACAATATAATTAAATACAAAATTCCTTCAGATACAAAACAATTGTAGGAATGACAGAAAACCTCTCAATGTCAAGTGATGTGTTTTGGATTGTACATTTCCTAGGGAAATGGACTTCCTGAGTTAAAATAATACATAGGTTAAGAAGATAACGTCCTGTGAGGATAAACAAATAAATTAGAGAGAACCTACTATGTGACAGCTACTGTTATGGGCATCTCACCTGGGTGGTAAACAAGAGAGATGAGATCCCTCTTCAAGCTTTCATTTTATTGGCAAAGACAGAGAACAGACAAGTAAGCAAATAAACAAGGAAGCAAACAAACAAGATTATTTAATAAAGTGTTAAAAGAATGAGCTTTAATTTTTCACTCATGCTTAGCTTCTGTGTGGATATTTTATTCTGAGCCAGCCATAAAATCTGTATCCTACAAGAAATATTTATTCTTCTGCCACTCCTACTAAAGTCCCTGAAAATTTTTCAAAAGGCCTTGAAACGTTATATTTCCTGAGAAGTCTAGGTCAGAGATAAAAGCAGGTATAACCTCTGATCTTTTCTAGTGAGTGGCCCACCTTGTTCTGAAGAAAAATGAACTGTCAACAAATTTCATTCACAGTCTGGGACATCGTCAAGAGTTGGTGGACATCAGTGCACAGCCCTAGCATTTCTGAAGAGCTGGTATGCTTCCCTCTGGTTTCCATGGTAGGAGATACTTTGTGAAGAACATTTGGAAGCCTTTTTCTTCCTGCCACATAATCAGCCATAATGGAGATGAATTAATGCTAGCTATAGCTCAATAACCATGCTTCTCACTTTAAAAATAAAAACAAAAACAAATGTTGCAATAGAAGAGCATATTTTTCTCTCTCCTTTCTGCTGCCACAAGGAAAGCTCACATGGTCAAATCTTGCTGATCTTGTAGGTCTCATGTGCACTTATTTTGTTATGAATATATTCCACCTGGGGGATATATAAGAGCATAATCTCTCTGTGATGTGTCACATATGTGTAAATCATTATAATTATTTGATTGGCTAATCTAAAGGTAAAAGGTGACGTACGTGGTAACTCTTAGGGATGATGGTGATGTGGTCATAGCAGGGGAAGGACAGGATGAGGGTGAGGCAATCCTGCCTTGAACTTGAGCATTTAAAGGAGTGAGACAAAATTCTCATTAAGGTATGCCAAAGTTTAAACAGAAACCATGACTTAATATTCTGATTTGGTATTGTGTGTGTATGTGGTAATGTTTAGAATACGCTTTTCTTTTTGAGAGTTTTAGCTTAATAATTTCAGACTGTTAAGAGTAGATGACCTACTCAGAGAATTTACAACTGCATTGGTGTTTGGGAGCAATACAGCAAATCTTAAAACTCTCTTTTAATTTTACTCTTAATTGCACATGCAAGTACATTAATAGCATAGCATTTGTGGATATTTGTCATTTCTAATATTAATCTAACAAAAACAATTATATTACTTACATTTTGCTTGAAAACAGCAATCCATGCCTTAAGAAAACTTCCTGCTGAAAATACTTAACATTAAATTTCTTTAATTTGCCATTTAATTTGCCAGTAGATGGACAGAGTTAGAAGTAATATTAAAGATATTAAAACTCCAAAATTTTAGGAGAAATGGAGGTTAAAATTCAAGCAAAATATTTCACTGGCATTGATCTTACAGTCATGTTTATAGTTTAAAAAAATAGCAGCAGCAGTGATTTTTTTCACAATAAAGGAACATAAGACATGAATTTAATTATTTTGCTTTGAAAGGTTTATTCGTTTAATTCTTCAACCACTTTCAAATATTTTCATTTTATTTTATTTTTTATTGATTTATTTTAATTGTACATGTTTATGGGGTACAGTTTGTTGTCTCAACACATGCTTATATTGTATAATGATCTAATGAGAATAATTAGCATATCTATCATCTAAAAATGTATCATTTCTTTGTGGTTATAATATTAAAGATTCTCTTTTCTGGCTATCTTGAAATATACAATATTATGAGCTATTATCACCCTAATGCACCAGAACTTATTCTTTGTATCTAACTGTAACTTTGTAACTTCATGATAGTCTACCAACTTCCCCCAACCCTCCCCTTTCTTGCCTCTGGTAACCACTATTCTACTCACTATTTCTCTTTTTTTTCACTTTTTAATTTGTTTTTCATAATTGACCCATGATAATTGATAGTTGTATATATTTATGGAATACAATATGACATTCAGATACATTAACACTGTGTGCTTAGTATAGCCATCACCTCAGACATTGGTCACTTCTTTGTCTTAAGAACATTCAATGTTATCTTGACTAGCTATTCAAAGGTACGCACACAAAAAATATAAAGTTGGTGCCCTGGAGTGGATTGCAGGCAAGAGATCCTGAGGAAATTTAGAAAAAAAAAAAAAAAACATAAAATGAGTTATCAGCAAAATTGGAGGTGATGGCAGTAATAATTCAGTTGACAATGAGAGTTAAGAAAAGAATATGGTAAGCCATGACATGCAGTGGTGAAATAACTAATTACAGTATCAACTATTGGCACCTGGAACAAAGAGCCATTTGAAAGAGAAATGCTGACAAATGTTCACGGTTCACAGAATAGAAAGTAGTACAGCCCACAATAGATCTTAACCTGTAAAAATCACAAGAATGTGATATTTTAAATGAAGGTAGTAGCCACTATTTGGTCATGAAATCATTTTATCCCAATGAAGATTTTTTGATAAGAGTTACAGAAAGAAGCAAAAGAACATATCAGAGAGCACAGTACATAATAAAAATGCATATTCTTTTTTGAACTTTTGATTTTGTTGTACATATGTATGATGTGTGTTAATAGATCATGTGAAGTGTGTGTGTGTGCATGTATTGGGCATATTGAGTCTTGGTCAACAAAACTGAAAGCTGCTGTCTTAAAGAACTAGAAAGGGCCGTGGAGGTATGAAATAATCATCAGAATTCATCGGTGTTATAAAAGCAACAAATAGTATCGTTTATTTAACACAAAATTATTTATTTTTTATGTTGCTTTGACCTTTGTTGAAAGGGGCTATACAGTCTCATAAGCTATTTTTCTAGAATACAAGAAGGCATGAGAAGAACTGAAGATGATACAAGTTTGTGCAGTGAAAGACAACCCATGAACCTCTGACGAAGTTCTATTTGCTTCCCATGTGGGATCATACAATCAATATCTTCAGTAAATATGTTTTGTAATGACAAATATGCCAACTATCCTTACTTGATCACATATTTTACACGAATACTGATGGTTGACTCTTACCCCACAAATATGTATAATCAATTATGTTTCAATAGTAATATATTTAATGATATTACAAATATAAGAATAATTTTAGAGAAACAAATGTGTACAGTTCCTTAGCAATAAGAAAACTTCTCACATATACTTTGCATTGTTTTTGATTATATAATGGTGTTTGTCCTTAAATCATGAATGGGAAATTAGAGAATCTCAATATAACGTCTCTTCTAATTACAAAAAAAAAAAAAAAAAAAAAAAAGAAAGAAAAAAGAAAAAGAAAAAAAAGAAAAAACCTATCACTAAATTTTTTTCTTCTAGGTTACTAAAACAAGTCGTAAAATAGTATATAAACAAATATTAACTTCATGAATTCAAATTACACTTTATAAGCTAATTTGGTTTAGGAAAAAAATAATGATAACTAATAAATAATAATAAATGATACTGAAATCATAATACCTTAAAATCTTTATTCTTGGTACCCCTAAAGTAAGTTAGAATTTACATCAAGTATTCAAGTTTAATATGGAAATACTAGTGCCAACATATTCTACTTTACAATTTTAGTGTTATGAATAGTTGTTAAAATGTAGTCCTTGTTGACTTACTCTTGTGATGAGTTTCTAAAAACTTTTTCCACCTTAAAAGGTAAGCAATCTGGAAATATCAATTTTTATTATATTAGATAATATAGCTATCGCCCCATGCTGGACAACCTGAAAGGAAAAATATCAAGTAGGTTAAAGAGTAAGCACACAGAATATTTTGTTTGAACTCTGCCATTACTTTTGAGTATAAAAGTACCGAGGAGAAAAACTGGTAGTGATTCTTGTTTAAAATGTGCTTCAATTTGACAATGAATAGTTATATAACACGCTCTCCTATATGATAATGCATATGTAGATAAACATGCAGCTGCTTCTTGTCATTGTCAACTTTCTCCTTTTTATCACCTTCTGCAAATAAAATATTCACATTCTACAGAAATAGAAATCAAATGGGGTATTTTTTAAACTAGCATGTGTTATGTATACAAAACAACAACCAAAAAAAAAAAAATTAAGATGATGAAGTAATTATTGCTTTTACTGGTGATCTCTTGAACACAAAGTACAGATATGACATCTACTTTTTCCTATACATTACCATATTTCCAAGACTTGCCATGCTGCATCTTTCATGTTTAATGTATTTTCTTTACATTTATCCTCATAGAAGAGAGACAGAGACAGAGATAAAGATAGAGATAGAGAGAGTGAGAAAAAGAGAGGAGAATGCATTTTTCTTAATGCTGGAATTGAGGATCTGAAAACCAAAAATGTAAACTAGGAACTGGGGCTATTTTTTTTTTTTCACAGTTTAAGGAAACATTTTAATATGTGTACATATAGAAGAAAGAAAAAAAAAAAAACCCTGTAAATTTAGAGCTGTATTAAGATGATATGCTGCCCATTCAATCCTTTAAAGAAGAACAAGGAATTGAAGCTGACTGAATTCCCAGGGAAGCTTAGGGCTCAAACTTTATCTTGTTCACTTTCCCATATGTCACTGATGACACGCAGTTATGTGGGCTCATCTTTCCACACTATGGTATTTAGAATTAGGTCTGCTAGGCATATTGTGCCTATTATAAAAGCAAATTTGTACTTAAAACAAATAATTTTGTTTCTAAAATCAGATGAATTTTGTCTGCATGGACTCCCAACATTTCATTTACATTTTTTGGCCAATAGCAGAACTTCAACGATAAAATTTGGTACTTGATTCAAAACCTTTTGGTATAAGACATATATAGAATCTTAATAATATTCAAAATATAATATATTACCTCATAAATATTGAATGGCTTGCTTTAAGTAATTTTAACTAATTTAAATAACCGAGAAATATGAATTTAAAAAACAAATGCTAAAGGTGAAAAATAAATTCATGGATACAATGAAATTCATTTGGCAATGTGTCCTATTTATTCCTGTAATTTTCCTACATTAAATTTTCTTAACTATCAGAAAGCTGTTATTAACTCTTATTTTGGGACTATATTTGGTGGAAAAATTGTTCCTTTACAGATAGTTAGGCTGCCAATTTCCAGAGGCTGAGTTGACAGTGCTGTTGATATAAATGTGGTTCATTACTGCATGTAATGAAACTCCATCTGCCCACGTCCATCATCCCCTGTACAGCTTTCCTCATTACAGTTTATGTTGTTATGAAGTATTAAGTACTGGAAAAAAATTTTTTAAATATTTTCTGATTCTAACCCAATGTAACTGGAGTCCTTATAAGAAGAGGAAATTAGGATGCAGATACATACAAAGGGAGGACCATGTGAAGATAAAGGAAGAAGATGGCCATCCACAAGCCAAGAAGAGAGGCTCTAGGAAAAAACCTAACCCTGCTGGCACCTTGATCTCTGAATTCTAGCCTCCAGTACTGTGAGAAAATACTTTTTTATTGTTTACGCTACCCAATCTATGTTTTTATTTTTGGTATGGCAGCCCTAGAAAATGATGCAATAATTAACCTCTGGTTGGAGATCTGTGAACTTGAAAAAAGAAAGGAGGTGCTTTATCCTATAGGGATGAATAAGGATAACTTACGTAAATCTAGTGATTTTTTTACTGTTGTGTATCTTCTTGCTGAAAGAAATAGGTTCTCACCAGGTCCATGTGTTAATTTCTTACATTACTTTCAAATTTATAAATTGTGCCTACAGTTGTCAAAAATGCTCCCTCTTCCAATATATGTATCTTTTGAAACCTAATGAAGGTTTAAGCTTTTCTTTACTGAAGAGGTTAGATCACTCTTGCAAAGCTGTACATTATTGGGCCGAGCCTGTGGCGCACTCAGGAGAGTGCGGCGCTGGGAGCGCAGCGAAGCCCCCGCCGCAGGTTCGGATCCTATATAGGTAATGGCCAGTGCACTCACTGGCTGAGTACCAGTCACGAAAAAGACCAAAAAAAAAAAAAAAAAAAAAAGCTGTACATTATTTACCCTGGTTAGCAGATTCATATATTATATATCTGATACTACTCCATTACCGATTATAACACAAAGGGTAAAGCCTATATGCCACAATTTTTTTTCTCTAAACAGTAAACATAGTGATGTGTCATGGATTTCTATGCTGAATAATTCAGTAAGATTTAAAAATCTATTTATATACACAGTTATTTCTGAGAATCTGGCCAAATGTGTTAGTTTTCAGATAGCTCACTATTTCCTTAGCTTATGAATTGCACTTATGTTTCAAATTTCTGAAATTACGATGAACTATATGAGTTTTTCTCATAAAGCTCAACTTTTGTTACCTACACAAAGAGCAAAATGTTGATGTGGTTTCTATCTTATGAAACAGTAGTTCTGCTGTCTTCTCCTGAAAGCAGCTTACCTGAGTTACAAATAATGAAAAGTCACTTGGAACTTCTCAAAGAATAAAACAAAACATAAAGCTATATTTTTGCTTCAGAAAGGACTTGGGATTAAGTAGTGGAAGTAATACTGAGAAAAAAAAGGCCAGAGGCAACACACTACCTGATTTCAAATTATACTACAAAGGAATAATATCCAAAACAGCATGGTACTGGCATAAAAACAGAAATGTAGATCAATGGAACAGAATAGAGAACCAAGAAATCAAACCACATGCATGCAACCAATGGTTCTTCAACAAATGCACCAAGAACATGCATTGGTAAAAGAACAGGCTCTTCAATAAATGATGCTGGGAACATTGGATACCCATATGTAAAAGAATGAAATTAGATCCATACATTTCACCATATAACAAAATGAACACAAAATGGATTAAATACTTAAATATAAGGCCCAAACTATAAAATTCCTAGAAGAAAAAAAGGTAAAACACTTCAGGAAGCAGGACTGGGTAAATACTCCATGAATACGACTTCAACAGCACAGGAAACAAAAGAAAAAATAAACGAATGGTATTATATCAAACTAAAAGGCTTCTACACAGCAAAGGAAACTATATATATGACATGGGATTAATATTCAGAATATACGAGGAACTCAAACAACTTAACAGTAATAAAATATAATAATAATCTGATTTAAAAGAGTGCAAAGGAGCTGAATAGACATTTCTCAAAGGAAGACATATGAATGGCCAACAGGTACTTGGAAAAATGCTCAACATCAGGAGTCATCAGAGAAATGCAAATAAATTTGCACTGATATATTTTCTCACCCCAGTTAGACTGGATATTACCGAAAAGAAAGAGAATAACAAATGATGGCAAGGATATGAAGAAAGGGGAAACTTTCTACACTGTTGGTGGGACTGTAAATTGGTGCAACCATCATGGAAAACAATATGGAGGCTCTCAAACAACTACACAAAGAACTGCCATGTGGTCCAGCAATCCCATTACTGGGTATATACCCAAAGAAATGGAAAGCATCATGTTGAAAGGATATCTGCACTCTCTGTTTCTTGCAGCTCTATTTACAATAGCTGAGATATGGAACCATTGATGGAAGACTGTATAAGGAAAATGTGGTTTATATACACAACGAAATACTATTCAGCCAAAAAAAGAATGCCATTCACAGAACCATGGATGTACTTAGAAAAAATTATTAAAACTTAAATTATTAATTATTATTAAAATAGAGCATTCCCTTCTCTCCTCACCCACACCAGCATATGTTATTCATCATCTTTTTGATTATAGACAGTCTAACTGGGGTAAAATGGTATCTCAAGGTAGTTTTAATTTGTGTTTCCCTGATGACTAGTGATGAGCATTTTTTCATATACCTGTTGGCCATTTGTATATCTTCCTTTGAAAAATGTCTATTCAGCTCCTTTGCCCATTTTTTTAATTGGGTTATTTGTTTTCTTACTGTGTAATTGCTTGAGTTGCTTGTATATTATGGATATTAATCACTTCTTGTATGCATAGTTAGTAAAAATTTTCTCCCACTTTGTAGGTTGTTGCTCTGTTTACAATAGCCAAGACATGGAACCAACCTAAATATTCATCAATCGATGACTAGATAAGGAAACTGTGGTATGTATACACCATGGAATACTATTCTGCCATAAAAAAGAATGAAATTCTCCAATTTGCAACAACATGGATGAGCCTCAAGAAACTCATGCTGAATGAAATAAGCAAAGCACAGAGTGATAAATACCACATGTACTCACTCATAAGTGAGAGCTAAGAGAGAAAGAAGGAAGGAAAGGAAGACCACAGTGGTGCATTGGACAAAGGCAATTTGTGGTAATGGCCATGCTGCCAGTATGAATCTGGCCTTCACATCTTGGACACAGGGAGGTGACAATCAGCTTTGTATTTCATGAATATTCATAATCAATAATTAAATTAAACAGGTAATCAAAAGTTTTTCAAAACCAATAAAATAAAGACACATCATACAAAATCCTGTGGGATACTGCAAAAGCAACAAACAGGGAAGTTTATTGCAATTAACTCTTAACGCAAAAGAATAGAATGATTTAAAATAAACAAGATAATGATAATCTCAAAGAACTAGAAAAACAAGAATAATCAAATCCCCAAATTAGCAGATGGAAAGAATTAAGATCAGAACAGAACTAAATAAAATAGAAGCCCCCCAAATGGTACAATAGATTAATGAAAATAAGTTGTTTTTTTGAGAAGATAAACAATATAAACAAAGCATGAGGTAGGCTAACTAAAAAATAAAAATAAAAAAGGAACAGAGAGGCCCAAGATCCATGGAGACCATGCACCCCATGGTGCCAGCGCATGACCAAGCAGGTAGGCCTTGCCACCACCAGACCCCGTCCGCAGCACAGCCAAGTGCACGCCAATCAGAGAAGTGGCTACCCGGAGAGGCCCAAGACTTGAGGCGACCATGCACCTGAGGTGCCAGTGGGCGACCAAGCAGAAATTGAGGCAGCTGTACCAAATTGGCAGCCCCAGCAGCATCCTAGCCAGACAATAGTGTTGAACCAGTGGACCATGAAATACCTTGCCACAATGACTAAACATCAAAGGAAAGATACCAGAAATATGAAAAATCAAGAAAGTATACCACCAAAGGGTAATAACTCTCAAGCTCTAGATCCTATAGAACAAGAAGCCCAGAAATGTCTGACAAGGAATTTCAAGTGATAATTCTAAGGAAACTAAAAGAGATAAAAGAAAACTCAGCTAGACAACATGATGAAATGAAGAAAAGTATAAAGGACCTGAAAGAAGAAATGTACAAGGAAATCAATGCCCTGAAAAAGAATGTAGCAGAGCTTGCCGAGCTGAAGAATTCATTCACCAAAATAAAAAACACAACAGAGAGTTTAGCCAGCATGCTTGCAGAAGCAGAAGAGAGAACTTCTGACCTTGAAGATGGGCTGTTTGAAATAACACAGGAAGACAAAAAAAAAAAAAATTAAATACATTGAAGAAAATCTAAGAGAGATATCAGACAACCTTAAGCACTCAAATGTCTGAGTCATGGATATTCCAGAAGGGGAGGAAAAAGGAGATTGCATTGAAAACATGTTCAACAACATAGTGGCAGAAAACTTCCCAGGTATAGGAAAAGACACAGATCTTCAGATTCAGGAAACTCAAAGATCCCCAAATGTATTCAGCCCAAACAGGTCTTCTCCAAGACATGTTATAGTCAAATTGGCAAAACTCAAAGACAAAGAGAATCCTAAAAGCTGCAAGAGAGAAGTGTCAAATCACCTGTAAGGGAGCCCCAGTCAGACTAACATAAGACTTTTCATCACAAACCCCAAAAGCCAGACAGGAATGAGATGATATATTCAAAATAATAATAGACAGAGATTTCCAGCCAAGAATACTCTACCCTGCAAGGCTATCATTCCAAAATGAAAGGCAAATAGTATATTTCTCAGACAAAAATGGTCGGAGTAGGTTACCACAAGACCACCCTTACAAGAAATTCTCAAGAATTTATTGGGTTTGGTACCTAAAAATAACTACCACTGCCATAAAAACTCAAGAAAAAACAAAACCTACTGGTAAAATAAAAATGCCAACAATGAAGAGAAAAAAAAGTTTAACTACAGCCCAAGGAACCAACAAATACATAAAACAAACATTAAATCAGAAAGAAAGGAGCAAAAGACACTTAAGACATCCAAACAAAAATCAATAAAATGCTAGGACTAAATCAACCCCGTTCAATAACAACTCTTAATGTAAAAAGATTAAATTCCCCAATCAAAAGGCACAGACTGGTTGACTGGATTAAAAAGGAGGACCCAACAATATGCTACCTTCAAGAGACCCACCTCACCTATAAAGACTCACATAGAGAAAGAGTGAAAGGATGAAAAATATTTACCATGCAAACAGAAAAGAAAAAC